>NC_054480.1:81635765-81955551 GCF_017639515.1 Carcharodon carcharias | reverse complement strand
GCCGATATACACCACACTCCTCATTGTAACACTCCGATATAACCCACACTCCTCACTGAAACACTCTGATATACCAAACACCACTCACTGTAACACTCCGATATACACCACACCGCTCACTGTAACACTCTGATATATCTGACACCCCTCAAATTAACATTCCGATTTACCCCGCACCCCTCACTGAAACACTCTGATATACACCAACACCCCTTCTGCAACACGCCGATATACATGACAGTCCTCACTGTAACACTCCAATATAACCCACACCCCTCACGGTAATACTCCGATATACCCCACAACCCTCAGCGTAAAACTCCGATATAACCCACACACCTCACAGTAACACTCCGATATATCCCACACCCCTCACTGTAACACTCTGATGTAACCAACACCCATCACTGTAACATACTGATATATCCCACACCCCTCACTGTAACACTCAGATATATCTCTCAACACTCACTGTAACAGTCCGATAGAACCCCACACCACTCACTGTAACACTCCGATATATCCCGCGCCCCTCACTGTAACACACCGATATATCCCACTCACCTCACTGTAACAAACCGATATACCCCACAACCCTCAATGTAACACATCGATATACCCGACACACATCACTGTAACACTCCGATATACCCCACACTCCTCAGTGTAACAAACCGATATAATCCACACCCCTCAATGTAACACATCGATATACACGACAACCCTTACTGTAACACTCTGATATTCCCCACTATAACACGCCGATATGCCGGACACCCCTCACTGTAACACTCATATATAACCAACACCCCTCACTGTAACACTCCAACACACCTGACACTCCTCACTGTAACACTCCGATATACACCTCAACCCTCAATATAACACTCCGATATAGCAGACACCCATCACTGTAACACTCCGATATACCCCACACCGCTCATTGTAACACACCAATTTACCCCACACCCCTCACTTTAACACTCTGACATAACACACAACCCTCACTGTAACACATCAATGTAACGGACACTCCTCACAGTAACACTCCGTTATGCCCCTCACTTTAACCTGCTGATATGCCCCACAACCCTCAAAGTCACACTCTGATATAACTTACACCCCTCACGGTAACAGTCCGATATACCTCACACGACTCACTGTAAAAGTCTGATATATCCCACACACCTCAATGTAACACACCGATATAACCCACACCCTTCACTGTAACAGTCCGATATGCCTGACACCCATCACTGTAGCACTCTGATATAACCCACACCCCTCACTTTAACACTCCGATGTACCTGACAACCCTCACTCTAACACTCCGATATACCCCACACCCCTCGCTGTAACACACCGATATACGCCACACGCCTCACTTTAACACTTTGAAATAACCCACACCCCTCACTGTAACACTCCGATATACTCTACACTCCTCACTGTAACACTCTGATATACACCACACCCCTCATTGTAACACACCAATATACCCCACACCTCTCACTTTAACACTATGATATAACACAAACCGCTCATTGTAACTCATCAATATACCTGACACTCCTCACTGTAACACTCTGATATACCCCTCACTGTAACACTCCGATATACCTCACACGACTCACTGTAACACTCCGATATACCCCACACACCTCAATGTAACACACCAATATAACCCATACCCCTCACTGTAACACTCTGATATAAACCACACCACTCACTTTAACACTCCGATGTACCTGACAACCCTCACACTAACTCCGATATACCCCACACCCCTCGCTGTAACACACCGATACACGCCACGTCCCTCACTGTAACACTTTGCAATAACCCACATCCCTCACTGTAACACTCCGATATACACTACACCCCTCACTTTAACACTCCAATATACCCCACAAACACTCATTGTAACACACCAATATACCCCGCTCCTCTCAATTTAACACTCTGATATAACACAAACCCCTCACTGCAACACATCAATATACCTGACAATCCTCACTGTAACAATCCGATATACTCCTCACTGTAACATTCCGATATACGCCACAACCCTCAAAGTAACACTCCGATATTACCTACACCCCTCACTGTAACACTCCGATATATCCAACACCCCTCACCGTAACACTCCGATATACTGGACAACCCTCACTCTAACACACCAATATACCCCACACCCCTCCCGGTAACACACCGATATACGCCACACCCCTCACTGTAACACTTTGAAATAACCCACATGCCTCACTTTAACACGCCGATGTACACTACACCCCTCACTGTAACACTCCGATATAGCTGACAATCCTCGATATAACACTCCGATATACCCTACACCCCTCACTGTAACACTCCGATATACTACACACGACTCACGGTAACACTCTGATATATCCCATGCCCCTCACTGTAACACTCCGATACACCCGACACCCCTCACTGTAACACATCGATATACCCGACACCCCTCACCGTAACACTCCGATATACCCCACAGCCCTCACTGTAACACTCCGATATGTCCCACTGTCTGTAACACTATGCTATAATCCACACCCCTCACTGTAACAATGGAATATAGCCAACACCCCTCACTGTAACACTCTGATATAACACACACCCCTCAGTGTAACACATCAATGTACCTGACACTCCTCACTGTAACATTCCGATATACCCCACAACCCTCAATGTAACACTCCGATATAACCTACACCCTCACTGTAACACGCCGATATACACCACACCCCTCGTTGTAACACTCCGATATAACCCACACTCCTCACTGAAACACTCTGATATACCAAACACCACTCACCGTAACACTCCGATATACACCACACCCCTCACTGTAACACTCTGATATAACCCACACCCCTCACAGTAACACTCCGATATACCTGACAACCCTCACTCTAACACTCCGATATACACCAGGCCCCTCACTGTAGCACTCCAATATACCCCACACCGCTCAATGTAACACTCCGATATAACCCACACCCCACACTGTAACACTCCGATATACCCCACACCGCTCACTGTAACACTCTGATATATCTGACACCCCTCAAATTAACATTCTGATTTACCCCGCACCCCTCACTGAAACACTCTGATATACCCCAACACCCCTTTTGCAACACGCCGATATACATGACAATCCTCACTGTAACACTCCAATATAACCCACACCCCTCATGGTAATACTCCGATATACCCCACAACCCTCACGGTAACACTCCGATATAACCCACACACCTCACAGTAACAGTCCGATACACCTGACACCCTTCACTGTAACACTCTGATATAAACAACACCCGTCACTGTAACATACTGATATATCCCACACCCCTCACTGTAACACTCAGATATATCTCTCAACACTCACTGTAACAGTCCGATAGAACCCCACACCACGCACTGTAACACTCCGATAAACACCACACTCCTCACTGTAACACTCCGATATACCTGACACCCCTCACTGTAATACTCCGTTATACCCCACACCCCTCACTGTAACACTCTGATATATCTGACACCACTCAAAGTAACACACCGATTTACCCCGCACCCCTCACTGAAAGACTCTGATATACGCCACACCATTTACTGTAACACTCCGATATACCTGACAACCCTCACTGTAACACTTCGATATACCCCTCACTGTAACATTCCGATATACCCCACAACCCCCAAAGTAACATTCCGATATAACCTACACCCCTCACTGTAACATTCCGATAAACCTCACACCCCTCACTGTAATACTCCAACTTACACCACACCTCTCACTGTAAGAATCGATATACCCCACACCCCTCACTGTAACACTCCGATATAACTCACACCCCTCAATGTAACACTCCGATATACCCCACACCGCTCACTGTAACACACCGATATACCCCACACGCCTACATGTAATACTCTTATGTAACCCAGTCCCTTCACTGTAACACTCCAATATACACTCCACCCATCACTGTAACACTCCGATAGAGCGGTGAACCATCACTCTAACACTCCGATAAACCCCACACCCCTCACTGTAAAACTACAATATACCCTACACCCATCAGTGTAACACTCTGATATACCCCACACCCCACACTGTAACACTCCGATATATACCACGCCCCTCACAATAACACTCCGATATGTCCCACAACCCTCACTGTAACACTCTGATATGACCCACACCCTCACTGTAACAATCTAATATAACCCACACCCCTCACTGTAATGCTCCGATATACCTGACAATTCTCACGGTAACGCTCCCATATACCCCACAAACCTCACTGTAATACTCCGTTATACCCCACACCCCTCACTGTAACACTCTGATATATCTGACACCACTTAAAGTAACACACCGATTTACCCCGCACCCCTCACTGAAAGACTCTGATATACGCCACACCATTTACTGTAACACTCCGATATACCTGACGACCCTCACTGTAACACTTCGATATACCCCTCACTGTAACATTCCGATATACCCCACAACCACCAAAGTAACATTCCGATATAACCTACAACCCTCACTGTAACATTCCGATAAACCCCACACCCCTCACTCTAATTCTCCAACTTACACCACACCTCTCACTGTAAGAATCGGTATATCCCACAACCCTCACTGTAACACTCCGATATAACTCACACCCCTCAATGTAACACTCCGATATACCCCACACCGCTTACTGTAACACACCGATATACCCCACACGCCTAACTGTAACACTCTTATATAACCCAGTCCCTTCACTGTAACACTCCAATATACACTCCACCCATCACTGTAACACTCCGATAGAGCGGTAAACCATCACTCTAACACTCCAATAAACCCCACACCCCTCACTGTAAAACTACAATATACCCTACACCCATCAGTGTAACACTTTGATATACCCCACACCCCACACTGTAACACTCCGATATATACCACTCCCCTCACTATAACACTCCGATATGTCCCACAACCCTCACTATAACACTCTGGTATGACCCAAACCCTCACTGTAACAATCTAATATAACCCACACCCCTCAATGTAACACTCTTATATACCCCACACCCCTTAGAGTAAAATTCCCATATACCCCTCGCCACTCACTATAACACTCTGATATATCTGACACCCCTCAAAGTAACACTCCGATTTACACCGCACCCCTCACTGAAACACTCCGATATACCTCACACCCCTTACTGTAACGCTCCGATATACCTGACAATCCTCATGGTAACGCTCCGATATACCCCACAATCCTCACTGTAATACTCCGTTATACCCCACAAACCTCACTGTAACACTCCGATATAACCCATACCCCTCACAGTAACACTCTGATATACCCCACACCCCACACTGTAACTCTCTGATATAACCAACACCCGTCACTTTAACACTCTGATATATCCCACACACCACACTGTAACACTCAGATATATCTCACACCACTCACTGTAACATTCCGATATAACCCACACACCTCACTGTAACACTCCTATATATCCGACACCCCTCACTGTAACACTCTGTTATATCCCACGCCCCTTACTGTAACACGCCAATATATTCCACACACCTCACTGTAACAAACCGATATACCCCACACCAGTCAATGTAACACATCGATATACCCGACACCCCTCACTGTAACACTCAGATATACCCCACACCCCTCACTATGTCACTCCGATATACCTGACACCCATCTCTGTAACACTCCAATATACCCAATATACGCCACACCCCTCATTGTAACACTCTGATACAACACACACCCCTCACTGTAACACTCCGATATACACCACACCCCTCACTGTAACACACCAATGAACATGACACTCCTCACTATAACACTCTGATATGCCCCACACCCCTCAGAGTAACAAACCGATAAAACACACACCCCTCGCTGTAACACACTGAAATAACCCACACCCATGACGGAAACACTCCGATATATACCACACCCCTCAATGTAACACTCAGATATACCTCACTCCACTGACTGTAACAAACCGATATACCCCACACCCCTCACTGTAACACATCGATATACCCGACTCCGCTCTCTGCAACACTCCGATATTCCCCACACCCCTCACTATAACACTCCGATATACCCCTCACAGTAACCCTCCGATATAACCCACAACCCTCACTGTAACACTCCGATATAACCCACACCCCTCACTGTAACACTCCGATATACCCCTCACAGTAACACTCCTATATAACCCACAACCCTCACTGTAACACTCCGATATAACCCACACCCCTCACTGTAACACTCCGATATACCCCAGACCTCTCACTGTAACACAACGATATACTCCACACGCCTACCTGTAACACACTTAAGGTACCCAGACACTTCAGTGTAACACTCTGATATACCCTCCACCAATCATTGTAACACACCGATACAGCGGAGACCCATCACTCTAACACTCCGATAAACCCCACACCCCTCACTGTAATACTTCGATATATCCCGCAACACTGACTGTAACACTCCGATATAAGCCACCTCCCTCACTTTAACAGTCCGATATACCCCAAAACCCTCACTGTAACACTCCGATATACCCCAAACCCCTCACTGTAACACTCTGATATAATACACACCCCTCACTGTAATACTACGATATACCCCACACCCCTCACTGTAACACTCCAATGTACATGACACTCCTCACTGTAACACTCTGATTTGCCCCACACCCCTCACAGTAACAAACCGATAAAGACCACACCCCTCACTTCAAAGCTCTGAAATAACCCACACCCATCACTGTAACACTCAGATATATCCCACACCCCTCACTGTATCACACAGATATACCTCACTCACGGTAACAAACCGATATAACCCACACTACTCACTGTAACACTCCGATATACCCCACAACCCACACTAAAACACTCCGATATACCTGAAACCCCTCACTGTAACACTCCGATTTAACCCTCACTGTAACATTCAGATATCCCCCACAACCCTCAAAGTAACACTCCGATATAACCTACACCAATCACTGTAACTTTCCGATATACCCCACACCTCTCACTGTAACACACCGATATACTCCACACGCCTACCTGTAACACTCTTATAAAACCCAGACACATCACTGTAAAACTCCGATATACCCTCCTCCCATCACTGTAACACTCCGATATAGCGGAGACCCATCACTCTAACACTCCGATAAACCCCACACCCCTCAATGTAACACTCCGATATAACCTACACCCCACACTGTAACACTCCGATATAACCCACACCGCTCACAGTAAGACTCCGATATACCCCCCAACCCTCACTGTAACACTCTGATATAACCAACACCCGTCACTGTAACACTCCGATATATCCCACACCCTCACTGTAACAAACCAATACATCCGACACCCCTCAACGTAACACATCCATACACCCCACACCCATCACTGTAACACTCTGATATATCCGACACCCCTCACTGTAACACTCTGATATATCCCATGCACCTCACTGTAACACGCCGATATATTCCACACACCACACTGTCACAAACCGATATACCCCACACCACTCAATGTAACACATCGATATACCCAACAACCCTCACTATAACATTCCGATATACCCCACACCCCTCACTATATCACTCCGATATACCTGACACCCATCATTGTAACACTCCTATATACCCCACACCCCTCACTGAAACACTCTGATATAACACACACCCCTCACTGTAACACACCAATGAACATGACACTCCTCACTGTAAGACTCTGATATGCCCCACACCCATGACAGTAACAAACCGATAAAACCCATACTCCTCACTGTAACACTCTGAAATAACCCACACCCATGACTGTAACACTCCGATATATCCCACACCCCTCACTGTAGCACTCAGATATACCTCACTCCACTGACAGTAACAAACCGATATACCCCACACACTTCACTGTAACACATCGATATACCCGACACCACTCTCTGTAACACTCCGATATTCCCCACACCCCTCACTATAACACTCCGATATACCTGACATCCCTCAATGTAACATTCCAATATACCCCACAACCCTCAAAGTAATACTCAGATATAACCCACAACCCCTCACTGTAACACTCCGATATACACTTCACTGTAACACTCTGATATAACCCATACCCCTCACTATAACACTCCGATATAACCCACACCCCCCACTGTAACACTCCAATATACCCCACACCTCTCACTGTAACACACCGATATACACCACACGCCTACTTGTAACACTCTTATAAAACCCAGACACATCACTGTAACACTCCGATATAGCGGAGACCCATCACTCTAACACTCCAATAAACCCCACACCCCTCAATGTAACACTCCGATATAACCCACACCCCTCACTGTAATACTCCGATATAAACCACACCCCTCACTGTAACATTCTGATATACCCCACAACCCTCAAAGTAACACTCCGATATAATCTATACCACTCACTGTAACATTCCGATAAACCCCACACCCCTCACTGTAATACTCTGATATAACCCACACCCCTCACTGTAACACTCCGATATACCCCACACCTCTCACTGTAACACACCGATATACTCCACACGCCTACCTATAACACTCTTAAATATCCCCAACACTTCACTGTAACACTCCGATATACCCTCCACCCATCACTGGAACACTCCGATATAGCGGAGACCCATCACTCTAACACTCCGATAAACCCCACACCCCTCAATGTAACACTCCGATATAACCCACACCCCACACTGTAACACTCCGATATGCCCCAAACCCCTCACAGTAACAAACCGATAAAGCCCACACCCCTCACTGTAAAACTCTGAAATAACCCACACCCATTACTATAACACTCTGATATATCCCACACCCCTCACTGTGACACATCGATATAACCGACACCCCTCACTGTAATACTCCGATATACCCCTCAATGTAACATTCCGATACACCCCACAAACTTAAAGTAATACTCCGATATAACCTACACCCCTCACTGTAACACTCCGATATAACCCACACCCCTCACTGTAACACTCCGATATACCCCACACCTCTCACTGTAATACAACGATATACTCCACACGTCTACCTGTAACACTCTTATGTAACCCAGACTCCTCACTGTAACACTCCGATATACCCTCCACCCATCACTCTAACACTCCTATAAACCCCATAATTCTCACTGTAACACTCCAATATACCCCACAACCCTCAATGTAACGCTCCGATATAACCCACAACCCTCACTGTAACAATCCGATATACGCCACACCCCTCATTGTAACACGCCGATATACCCCACACCCCTCAATGTAACACATCGATGTACCCGACATCCCTCACTTTAACACTCTGATATACCCCACACCGCTCACTATAACAGTCGGATATGTCCCACAACCCACACTGTAACACACTGATATGACCCACACCCCTCATTGTAACAATCTAATATACCGCACACACCTCACTGTAACACTCTGATATACCCCACACCCCACACTGTAATACTCCGATATAACCCACGCCCCTCACCGTAACACTCAGATATATCTGACAACCCTCAAAGTAACACTCCGATTTACTCCACACCCTCACTGAAACACTCCAATATACCCCACACCCCTCAATGTAACACTCCGATATAACCCACACCCCACAACGTAACATTCCGATATATCCCACAACCCTGACTATAACACTCCGATATCACCCACATCCCTCACCTTAATACTCCGATATACCCCACAACCCTCACTCCACACCACTCACTATAACAGTCGGATATGTCCCACAACCCACACTATAACACTCTGATATGACCCACACCCCTCACTGTAACAACCTAATATACCCCACACACCTCACTGTAACACTCTGATATACCCCACACCCCTCACTGTAACACTCCGATATTCCCCACACCCCTCACTATTACACTCCGATATACCTGACACCCCTCACTGTAACACTCCGATATACCCCTCACTGTAACATTCCGATATACTCCACAGCCCTCAAAGTCATACTCCAATATAACCCACACCCCTCACTGTAACACTCCGATATAACCCACACCCCTCACTGTAACACTCCGATATACCCCACACCCCCCAATGTAACACTCTGATATACCCCACACCCCACACTGTAATACTCCGATATAACCCACGCCCCTCACCGTAACACTCAGATATATCTGACAACCCTCAAAGTAACACTCCGATTTACTCCACACCCTCACTGAAACACTCCAATATACCCCACACCCCTCAATGTAACACTCCGATATAACCCACACCCCACAACGTAACATTCCGATATATCCCACAACCCTGACTATAACACTCCGATATCACCCACATCCCTCACCTTAATACTCCGATATACCCCACAACCCTCACTCCACACCACTCACTATAACAGTCGGATATGTCCCACAACCCACACTATAACACTCTGATATGACCCACACCCCTCACTGTAACAACCTAATATACCCCACACACCTCACTGTAACACTCTGATCTACCCCACACCCCTCACTGTAACACTCCGATATTCCCCACACCCCTCACTATTACACTCCGATATACCTGACACTCCTCACTGTAACACTCCGATATACCCCTCACTGTAACATTCCGATATACTCCACAACCCTCAAAGTCATACTCCAATATAACCCACACCCCTCACTGTAACACTCCGATATAACCCACACCCCTCACTGTAACACTCCGATATACCCCACACCCCCCAATGTAACACTCCGATATAACCCACACCCCTCACTGTAATACTCCGATATACCCCACACCCATCACTGTAACACTCTGATATATCTGACAACCCTCAGTGTAACACTCCGATTTACTCCGCACCCCTCACTGAAACACTCCGATATAGCCCACACCCTTACTGTAACACACCGATATACCTGACAATCCTCACTGTAACATTCCAATATACACAACACCCCTCACTGTAGTGCTCCAATATACCCCACAACCCTCACTGTAACACTCCGATATAACCCATACCCCTCACAGTAACACTCCGAAATACCCCACACCTCTCAATGTAACACTCTGATATAACCAACACCCGTCACGGTAACACTCTGATATATCCCACACACCTCACTGTAACACTCAGATATAACTCACACCACTCACTTTAACACTCCAATATAACCCACATGCATCACTGTAACACTCCGATATACCCCACACCCACCAATGTAACACTCCGATATAACCCACACCCCTCACTGTAATACTCCGATATACCCCACATCCATCACTGTAACACTCTGATATATGTGACAACCCTCAGTGTAACACTCCGATTTACTCCGCACCCCTCACTGAAACAGTCCGAGATAGCCCACACCCCTTACTGTAACACACCGATATACCTGACAATCCTCACTGTAACATTCCAATATACACAACACCCCTCACTGTAGTACTCCGATATACCCCACAACACTCACTGTAACACTCCGATATAACCCACACCCCTCAATGTAACACTCTGATATAACCAACACCCGTCACGGTAACACTCTGATATATCCCACACACCTCACTGTAACACTCAGATATAACTCACACCACTCACTTTAACACTCCAATATAACCCACATGCATCACTGTAACACTCCGATATACCCCACACCCACCAATGTAACACTCCGATATAACCCACACCCCTCACTGTAATACTCCGATATACCCCACATCCATCACTGTAACACTCTGATATATGTGACAACCCTCAGTGTAACACTCCGATTTACTCCGCACCCCTCACTGAAACAGTCCGAGATAGCCCACACCCCTTACTGTAACACACCGATATACCTGACAATCCTCACTGTAACATTCCAATATACACAACACCCCTCACTGTAGTACTCCGATATACCCCACAACACTCACTGTAACACTCCGATATAACCCACACCCCTCAATGTAACACTCTGATATAACCAACACCCGTCACGGTAATACTCTGATATATCCCACACACCTCACTGTAACACTCAGATATAACTCACACCACTCACTTTAACACTCCGCTATAACCCACACGCATCACTGTAACACTTCGATATATCCCACACCGTCACTGTAACAAACCTATATACCCCACACCCCTCAACGTAACACATCGATATACCCCACACCCCTCACTGCAACACTCTGATATATCTCACGCCCTTCACTGTAACATGCCGATATATTCCACACACCTCACTGTAACAAACCGATATACCCCACAACCCTCAATGAAACACATCGATATACCCGACAAGCCACACTGTAACACTCCGATATACCCCACACCCCTCACTATATCACTCCGATATACCTGACACCAATCACTGTAACACTCCAATATACCCCACACCCCTCACTGTAACACTCTGATATATCCGACACCCCTCACTGTAACACTCTGATATATCCCATGCACCTCACTGTAACACGCCGATATATTCCACACACCACACTGTCACAAACCGATATACCCCACACCACTCAATGTAACACATCGATATACCCAACAACCCTCACTATAACATTCCGATATACCCCACACCCCTCACTATATCACTCCGATATACCTGACACCCATCATTGTAACACTCCTATATACCCCACACCCCTCACTGAAACACTCTGATATAACACACACCCCTCACTGTAACACACCAATGAACATGACACTCCTCACTGTAAGACTCTGATATGCCCCACACCCATGACAGTAACAAACCGATAAAACCCATACTCCTCACTGTAACACTCTGAAATAACCCACACCCATGACTGTAACACTCCGATATATCCCACACCCCTCACTGTAGCACTCAGATATACCTCACTCCACTGACTGTAACAAACCGATATACCCCACACACTTCACTGTAACACATCGATATACCCGACACCACTCTCTGTAACACTCCGATATTCCCCACACCCCTCACTATAACACTCCGATATACCTGACATCCCTCAATGTAACATTCCAATATACCCCACAACCCTCAAAGTAATACTCAGATATAACCCACAACCCCTCACTGTAACACTCCGATATACACTTCACTGTAACACTCTGATATAACCCATACCCCTCACTATAACACTCCGATATAACCCACACCCCCCACTGTAACACTCCAATATACCCCACACCTCTCACTGTAACACACCGATATACACCACACGCCTACTTGTAACACTCTTATAAAACCCAGACACATCACTGTAACACTCCGATATAGCGGAGACCCATCACTCTAACACTCCAATAAACCCCACACCCCTCAATGTAACACTCCGATATAACCCACACCCCTCACTGTAATACTCCGATATAAACCACACCCCTCACTGTAACATTCTGATATACCCCACAACCCTCAAAGTAACACTCCGATATAATCTATACCACTCACTGTAACATTCCGATAAACCCCACACCCCTCACTGCAATACTCTGATATAACCCACACGCCTCACTGTAACACTCCGATATACCCCACACCTCTCACTGTAACACACCGATATACTCCACACGCCTACCTATAACACTCTTAAATATCCCCAACACTTCACTGTAACACTCCGATATACCCTCCACCCATCACTGGAACACTCCGATATAGCGGAGACCCATCACTCTAACACTCCGATAAACCCCACACCCCTCAATGTAACACTCCGATATAACCCACACCCCACACTGTAACACTCCGATATGCCCCAAACCCCTCACAGTAACAAACCGATAAAGCCCACACCCCTCACTGTAAAACTCTGAAATAACCCACACCCATTACTATAACACTCTGATATATCCCACACCCCTCACTGTGACACATCGATATAACCGACACCCCTCACTGTAATACTCCGATATACCCCTCAATGTAACATTCCGATACACCCCACAAACTTAAAGTAATACTCCGATATAACCTACACCCCTCACTGTAACACTCCGATATAACCCACACCCCTCACTGTAATACTCCGATATAAACCACACCCCTCACTGTAACACTCCGATATACCCCACACCTCTCACTGTAATACAACGATATACTCCACACGTCTACCTGTAACACTCTTATGTAACCCAGACTCCTCACTGTAACACTCCGATATACCCTCCACCCATCACTCTAACACTCCTATAAACCCCATAATTCTCACTGTAACACTCCAATATACCCCACAACCCTCAATGTAACGCTCCGATATAACCCACAACCCTCACTGTAACAATCCGATATACGCCACACCCCTCATTGTAACACGCCGATATACCCCACACCCCTCAATGTAACACATCGATGTACCCGACATCCCTCACTTTAACACTCTGATATACCCCACACCGCTCACTATAACAGTCGGATATGTCCCACAACCCACACTGTAACACACTGATATGACCCACACCCCTCATTGTAACAATCTAATATACCGCACACACCTCACTGTAACACTCTGATATACCCCACACCCCACACTGTAATACTCCGATATAACCCACGCCCCTCACCGTAACACTCAGATATATCTGACAACCCTCAAAGTAACACTCCGATTTACTCCACACCCTCACTGAAACACTCCAATATACCCCACACCCCTCAATGTAACACTCCGATATAACCCACACCCCACAACGTAACATTCCGATATATCCCACAACCCTGACTATAACACTCCGATATCACCCACATCCCTCACCTTAATACTCCGATATACCCCACAACCCTCACTCCACACCACTCACTATAACAGTCGGATATGTCCCACAACCCACACTATAACACTCTGATATGACCCACACCCCTCACTGTAACAACCTAATATACCCCACACACCTCACTGTAACACTCTGATATACCCCACACCCCTCACTGTAACACTCCGATATTCCCCACACCCCTCACTATTACACTCCGATATACCTGACACTCCTCACTGTAACACTCCGATATACCCCTCACTGTAACATTCCGATATACTCCACAGCCCTCAAAGTCATACTCCAATATAACCCACACCCCTCACTGTAACACTCCGATATAACCCACACCCCTCACTGTAACACTCCGATATACCCCACACCCCCCAATGTAACACTCTGATATACCCCACACCCCACACTGTAATACTCCGATATAACCCACGCCCCTCACCGTAACACTCAGATATATCTGACAACCCTCAAAGTAACACTCCGATTTACTCCACACCCTCACTGAAACACTCCAATATACCCCACACCCCTCAATGTAACACTCCGATATAACCCACACCCCACAACGTAACATTCCGATATATCCCACAACCCTGACTATAACACTCCGATATCACCCACATCCCTCACCTTAATACTCCGATATACCCCACAACCCTCACTCCACACCACTCACTATAACAGTCGGATATGTCCCACAACCCACACTATAACACTCTGATATGACCCACACCCCTCACTGTAACAACCTAATATACCCCACACACCTCACTGTAACACTCTGATCTACCCCACACCCCTCACTGTAACACTCCGATATTCCCCACACCCCTCACTATTACACTCCGATATACCTGACACTCCTCACTGTAACACTCCGATATACCCCTCACTGTAACATTCCGATATACTCCACAACCCTCAAAGTCATACTCCAATATAACCCACACCCCTCACTGTAACACTCCGATATAACCCACACCCCTCACTGTAACACTCCGATATACCCCACACCCCCCAATGTAACACTCCGATATAACCCACACCCCTCACTGTAATACTCCGATATACCCCACACCCATCACTGTAACACTCTGATATATCTGACAACCCTCAGTGTAACACTCCGATTTACTCCGCACCCCTCACTGAAACACTCCGATATAGCCCACACCCTTACTGTAACACACCGATATACCTGACAATCCTCACTGTAACATTCCAATATACACAACACCCCTCACTGTAGTGCTCCAATATACCCCACAACCCTCACTGTAACACTCCGATATAACCCATACCCCTCACAGTAACACTCCGAAATACCCCACACCTCTCAATGTAACACTCTGATATAACCAACACCCGTCACGGTAACACTCTGATATATCCCACACACCTCACTGTAACACTCAGATATAACTCACACCACTCACTTTAACACTCCAATATAACCCACATGCATCACTGTAACACTCCGATATACCCCACACCCACCAATGTAACACTCCGATATAACCCACACCCCTCACTGTAATACTCCGATATACCCCACATCCATCACTGTAACACTCTGATATATGTGACAACCCTCAGTGTAACACTCCGATTTACTCCGCACCCCTCACTGAAACAGTCCGAGATAGCCCACACCCCTTACTGTAACACACCGATATACCTGACAATCCTCACTGTAACATTCCAATATACACAACACCCCTCACTGTAGTACTCCGATATACCCCACAACACTCACTGTAACACTCCGATATAACCCACACCCCTCAATGTAACACTCTGATATAACCAACACCCGTCACGGTAACACTCTGATATATCCCACACACCTCACTGTAACACTCAGATATAACTCACACCACTCACTTTAACACTCCGCTATAACCCACACGCATCACTGTAACACTTCGATATATCCCACACCGTCACTGTAACAAACCTATATACCCCACACCCCTCAACGTAACACATCGATATACCCCACACCCCTCACTGCAACACTCTGATATATCTCACGCCCTTCACTGTAACATGCCGATATATTCCACACACCTCACTGTAACAAACCGATATACCCCACAACCCTCAATGAAACACATCGATATACCCGACAAGCCACACTGTAACACTCCGATATACCCCACACCCCTCACTATATCACTCCGATATACCTGACACCAATCACTGTAACACTCCAATATACCCCACACCCCTCACTGTAACACTCTGATATAGCACACATCCCTCACTGTAATACTACGATATACACCACACCCCTCACTGTAACACTCCAATGTACATGACACTCCTCACTGTAACACTCTGATTTGCCCCACACCCCTCACAGTAACAAACCGATAAAGACCACACCCCTCACTTCAAAACTCTGAAATAACCCACACCCATCACTGTAACACTCAGATATACCTCACTCACGGTAACAAACCGATATACCCTACACACCTCACTGTAACTCTCCGATATACCCCACAACCCTCACTATAACACTCCAATATACCTGAAACCCCTCACTGTAACACTCTGTTATACCCCTCACTGTAACATTCTGATATACCCCACAACCCTCAAAGTAACACTCCGATATAATCTATACCACTCACTGTAACATTCCGATAAACCCCACACCCCTCACTGCAATACTCTGATATAACCCACACGCCTCACTGTAACACTCCGATATACCCCACACCTCTCACTGTAACACACCGATATACTCCACACGCCTACCTATAACACTCTTAAATGTCCCCAACACTTCACTGTAACACTCCGATATACCCTCCACCCATCACTGGAACACTCCAATATAGCGGAGACCCATCACTCTAACACTCCGATAAACACCACACCCCTCACTGTAACACTCCAATATACCCCACACACCTCAATGTAATACTCCGATATAAACCACACCCCACACTGTAACACTCCGATATACCCCACACCTCTCACTGTAACACACCGATATACTCCACACGCCAACCTGTAACACTCTTAAATGTCCCCAACACTTCACTGTAACACTCCGATATACCCTCCACCCCTCACTGGAACACTCCGATATAGCGGAGACCCATCACTCTAACACTCCGATAAACACCACACCCCTCACTGTAACACTCCAATATACCCCACACCCCTCAATGTAACACTCCGATATAAACCACACCCCACACTGTAACACTCCGATATATCCCACAACCCTGACTGTAACACTCCGATATAACCAACATCGCTCACTTTAACACTCCGATATACCCCACAACCCTCACTGAAACATGCCGATATATTCCACACACCTCACTGTAACAAACCGATATACCCCACATCCCTCAATGTAACACATCGATATACCCGACATCCCTCACTTTAACACTCCGATATACCCCACAACCCTCACTGTAACACTCCGATATACCCCACACCCCTCAATGTAACACTCCGATATAACCCACACCCTTCTCTGTATCACACCGATATACACCACACGCCTCAATGTAATACTCTTATATAACCCAGATCCTTCACTGTAACACTCCGTTATACGCTCCAATAGTCACTCTAACACTCCGATATAGCAGACACACATCACTCTAACTCCGATCAACGCCACACCCCTCACTGTAACACTCCAATATACCCCACACCCCTCAACGTAACACTCCGATTTCACCCAAACCCCACATTGTAACACACCGAAAAATCCCACGCCACTCACTGTAACACATCGATATACCCGACACCCCTCAATTTAACACTCCGATATATCCCACACCGCTCACTATAACACTCTGATATGTCCAACAACCCTCACTGTAACAATCAGATATGACCCACACCCCTCACTGTAACACTCCGATACACACCACACTTCTCACTGTAACACTCCGATATACCTGACACCCCTCACTGTAACAGTCTTATATAACCCAGACCCTTCACTGTAACACTCCGATATACCCTCCACCCATTACTGTAACACGCCGATATAGCGGAGACCCATCACTCTAACACTCCGATAAACCCCACACCCCTCACTGTAACAATCCAATATACCCTACACCCCTCAGTGTAACACTCCATTATAACCCACAGCCCACACTGTAACACTCCGATATATACCACGTCGCTCACTGTAACACTTCGATATACCCGATACCCCTCACTATAACACTCCGATATGTCCCACAACCCTCAAAGTAACACTCTGATATGACCCCCATCGCACACTGTTACAATCTAATATACCGCACGCCCCTCACTGTAACACTCTGATATACCCCACACCCCTCACTGTAACACTCTGATATATCTGACACCCCTCAAAGTAACACTTCAATTTACCCCACACCCCTCACTGAAACACTCCGATATACCCCACACCCCTTACTGTAACACGCCGATATACCAAACAATCCTCACGGTAACACTCCAATATACCCCACACCCCTCACTGTAATACTCCAATATACCCCACAACCCTCACTGTAACACTCCGATTTACCCCGCACCCCTCACTGAAAGACTCTGATATACCCCACACCATTTACTGTAACACGCTGATATACCTGACAACCCTCACTCTAACACTCCGATATACACCTCACTGTAAAATTCCGATATACCCCACAAACCTCACTCTAACACTCCGATATAACCGACACCCCTCACAGTAACACTCCGATATACCCCACACCCCTCACTGTAACACTCTGATATAACCAACACCCGTCACTGTAACACTCTGATATATCCCACACACCTCACTGTAACACTCAGATATATCTCACACCACTCACTGTAACACTCCGATATAACACACACGCCTCACAGTAACACTCCGATATATCCCACACCCTCACTGTAACAAACCGATATACCCCACACCCCTCACAGTAACAAACCGATAAAGCCCACACCCCTCACTGCAATACTCTGAAATAAACCACACCCATCACTGTAACACTCCGATATATCCCACACCTCTCACTGTAACACTCAGATATAACCTACACCACTCACTGTAACATTCCGATAAACCCCACACTCCTCACTGTAACACTCCGAAATACCCTCCACCCATCACTGTAACACTCCGATATAGCGGAGACCCATCACTCTAACTCTGCGATAAACCCCACACCCCATACTGTAACACTCCGATATATACAACGCCCCTCACTGTTACATATCGATATACCCGACAAGCCTCACAATAACACTCCGATATACCCCACACCGCTCACTATAACACTCCGATATGTCCCACAACCCTCACTGTAACACTCTGATATGACCCACACCCCTCACTGTTACAATCTAATATACCGCACACCCCTCACTTTAACACACTGATATACCCCACAGCCCTCACTGTAATGCTCCGATATACCCCACACACCTCACTGTAACACTCTGATATATCTGACACCACTCAAAGTAACAATCCGATTTACCCCGGACCCCTCACTGAAACACTCCGATATACCCGACACCGCTTACTGTAACACGCCGATATACCTGACAATGCTCACGGTAACACTCCGATATACCCCACACCCCATACTGTAATACTCCGATATAACCAACACCCCTCACTGTAACACTCTGATATATCCCACACGCCTCACTGTAACACTCCGATATATCCCACGCCACTCACTGTAACATGCCGATATATTCCACACACCTCATTGTAACAAACCGATTTACCCCACACCACTCAATGTAACACATCAGTATACCCGACTCCCCTCACTGTAACACTCTGAAATACCCCACTTCCCTCACTATATCACTCTGATATACCTGACACCTATTACTGTAACACTCCAATGTACCCCACACCCCTCACTGTAACACTCTGATATAGCACACACCCCTCACTGTAACACTCTGATATATCTGACACCCCTCAAAGTAACACTCCGATTTACCCGCACCCCTCACTGAAACACTCTGATATACCCCACACCCCTTACTGTAACACGCCGATATACCAAACAATCCTCACGGTAACACTCTGATATACCCCACACACCTCACTGTAATACTCCGATAAACTCCACAACCCTCACTGTTACACTCCGATATACCCCACACACCTCACTGTAATACTCCGACATAACCCACACGCCTCACTGTAACACTCCGATTTACCCCGCACCCCTCACTGAAAGACTCTGATATACCCCACACCATTTACTGTAACACGCTGATATACCTGACAACCCTCACTCTAACACTCCGATATAGAACTCACTGTAAAATTCCGATATACCCCACAACACCCAAAGTAACATTCCGATATAACCTACACCCGTTACTGTAACAATCTTATTTATCTGACACCCTTCAACCTAACACTCCGATTTACCCGCACCCCTCACTGAAACAATCCGATATACCCCACACCCCTTACTGTAACACGCCAATATACCTGACAATCCTCACGGTAACACTCCGATATACCCAACACCCCTCACTGTAATACTCCGATATACTCCACAAACCTCACTCTAACACTCCGATATAACCCACACCCCTCACAGTAACACTCCAATATACCCGACACCCCTCACTGTAACACTCTGAATATACCCGACACCCCTCACTGTAACACTCTGATATAACCAACACCCATCACTGTAACACTCTGATATATCCCATATACCTCACTGTAACACTCAGATATATCTCACACCACTCACTGTAACACTCCGATATAACACACACGCCTCACTGTAACACTCCGATATATCCCACACCCTCACTGTAACAAACCGATATACCCCACACCCCTCACAGTAACAAACCGATAAAGCCCACACCCCTCACTGCAATACTCTGAAATAACCCACACCCATCACTGTAACACTCCGATATATCCACATCCCTCACCGTAACACTCAGATATACCCTCCACCCATCACTGTAACACTCCGATATAGCGGAGACCGATCACTCTAAGTCTGCGATAAACCCCACACTCCATACTGTAACACTCCGATATATACCACGCCCCGCACTGTAACACATCGATATACCCAACACCCCTCACTGTATCACTCCGATATACACTACACGCCTCACTGTAACACATCGATATACCCGACACCCGCCACTGTAACACTCTGATATACCCCACACCCCTCACTGTAACACTCCGATATAACCCACATGCCTCACTGTAACACTCCGATATACACCACACCCCTCACTGTAACACATCGATGTACCCGACACCCCTCACTGTAACACTCTGATATATCCCACGCCCCTCACTGTAACATGCCGATATATTCCACACACCTCACTGTAACAAACCGATTTACCCCACACCACTCAATGTAACACATTGATATACCCGACTCCCCTCACTGTAGCATTCCGAAATACCCCACACCCTTCACTATATCTCTCCGATATACCTGACACCTATTACTGTAACACTCCAATGTACCCCACACCCCTCACTGTAACACTCTGATATAACACACACCACTCACTGTAACACTCCAATATACACCACACCCCTCACTGTAACACACCAATGTACATGACACTCCTCACTGTAACACTCCGATATGTCCCACACCCCTCACTGTAACTCTCTGATATACCTCACTCCACTGACAGTAACAAACCGATACCTACCGTACCGATACATACCTGACACCTATTACTGTAACACTCCAATGTACCCCACACACCTCACTGTAACACATCGATGTGGCCGACACCCCTTCACTGTAACACTCCGATATATCCCACACCCCTCAATATAACAATCCGATATACCTGACACCCCTCACTGTAACACTCCGATATACCCCTCACTGTAACATTCCGATATACCCCACAGCCCTCAAAGTAACACTCCGATATAACCTACAACCCTCACTGAAACACTCCGATATACACCACACCCCTCATTATAACACTCCGATATACCTGACAACTCTCACTCTAACACTCCGATATACCCCACACCTCTCTCTGTAACACTCCGATATACCCCACACCGCTCACTATAACATTCCGATATGTCCCACAACCCTCACAGTAATACTCCGATATACCCCACACCTCTCACTGTAACACACCGATATACTTCACACGCCTACCTGTAACACCCTTATATAACCCAGACCCTTCACTGTAACACTCCGATATACCCTCCACCCATCACTGTAACACTCCGATATAGCGGAGACCCATCACTCTAACACTCCGATAAACCCGACACCCCTCACTGTAAGACTCCAATATAGCCCACACCCCACACTGTAACACTCTGATGTATCCCACACCCCTCACTGTAACACATCGATATAACCCACACCACTCACTATAACACTCCGATATGTCCCACAACCCTCACTGTAATACTTTGATATGACCGACACCCTCACTGTAACAATCAAATATACCCCACACCCCTCACTGTAACACTCTGATATACCCCACAACCCTCACTGTAATACTCCGATATACCCCACACCCCTCACTGTAACAGTACGATATATCCCACACCCCTCACTGTAACACTCTGATATATCCCACACCCCTCACTGTAATACTCCGATGCACCCCACACCCTTCACTGTAACAGTACGTTATACCCCACACCCCTCACTGTAACACTCCCATTTACCCCGCACCCCTCACTGAAACATTCCTATATAACCCACAACCCCTTACTGTAACACGCCGATATTCCTGACAATCCTCACGGTAACGCTCCGATATAGCCCACACCACTCACTATAACATTCCGATATACCCCACAACCCTCACTGTAATACATCGATATACTCCACAACCCTCACTGTAACACTCTGATATTACCAACACCCGTCACCATTACACTCCGATATATCCCACACCCCTCACTGTAACAAACCGATATACCCCACACCCCTCAACGTAACACATCGATATACCCGACAGCCCTCAGTGTAACACTCCGATATACACCACACCCCTCACTGTAATACTCCGACATAACCCACACCCCTCACTGTAACACTCCGATATAACCCACACGCCTCACTATAACACTCTGATATATCCTACACCCTCACTGTAACAAACCGTTATAACCCACACCCCTCAACGTAACACATCGATATACCCGACAGCCCTCACTGTAACAAACCGATATACCCCACACCCCTCAACGTAACACATCGATATACCCGACACCCCTCACTGTAACAAACCGATATAGCCCACACCCCTCAACGTAACACATCGATATACCCGACAGCCCTCACTGTAACACTCTGATATACACCACACCCCTCACTGTAATACTCCGATATAACCCACACCCCTCACTGTAACACTCCGATATAACCCACACGCCTCACTATAACATTCTGATATATCCTACACCCTCACTGTAACAAACCGTTATAACCCACACCCCTCAACGTAACACATCGATATACCCGACACCCCTCACTGTAACACTCTGATATACCCCAAACTCCTCACTGTAACACATCGATAAACCCGACACCCCTCAGTGTAACACTCCGATATACCCCACAACCCTCACTATATCAGTCCGATATACCTGACACCCATCACTGTAACATTCCGATATACCCCACACCCGTCACTGTAACACTCTGATATAACCCACACTGCTCAATGTAACACTCCGATATACCCCACACCTCTCACTGTAACACAACGATATACCACACACGCCTACCTGTAACACCCTTATATAACCCAGACCCTTCACTGTAACACTCCGATATGCCCTCCACCCATCACTGTAACACTACGATATAACTCACGCCCCACACAGTAACACACTGATGTAACACACACCCCTCACTGTAACACTCCGATATACCCCACACCCCTCACTGTAACACTCCAATGTACATGACACTCCTCACTGTAACACTCAGACATACCTCACTCCACTCAAGGTAACAAACCGATATACCCCACACACCTCACAGTAAAACATCGACATAAGCGACACCCATCACTGTAACACTCCGATATGCCCCACAACCCTCACTATAACACTCCGATGTACCTGACACCACTCACTGTGACATTCCGATATTTTCCATAACCCTCAAAGTAACACTCCGATATAACCTACACCCCTTACTGTAACATACCGATAAACCCCACACCCCTCACTGTAATACTCCAATATAACCCACACCCTCACGGTAACACTCCAATATAACTCACACCCCTCACGGTAAAACTCCAATATACCCCACACCTCTCACTGTAACACTCCGATATACCCCACACGCCTACCTGTAAAACTCTTATATAACCCAGACACTTCACTGTAACACAATGATATATCCCACACCCATCTCTGTAACACTCAGATATATCTCACACCACTCACTGTAACACTCCGATATAACCCCCACACCTCACTATAACAATCCGATATACCCCATACCCCTCAATGTAACATATCGATAAACCTGACACACCTCACTGTAACACTCCGATATACCCCACACACATCACTGTAACAAACCGATATACCCCACACCCCGCAATGTAACACATCGATATAGACGACAACCCTTACTGTAACACGCTGATATACCCCACTGACCTCACTATAACACTCCGATATACCTGACACCCCTCACAGTAATACTCCAAATACACCACTCCCCTCACTGTAACACTCCAATATAACCAAGACCCCTCACTATAACACTCCGATATACCTGATACTCCTCACTGTAACACTCCGATGTACAACACACCCCTCACTGTAACACTCAAATATATACCAAACACCTCACTGTAGCACCCTGATTTAACACACACCCCTCGCTGTAACAGTCCGATGTATCTAAATTTCCTCAATATAACACTCCGATGTACCTCATACCCCTCAGTGTAACACTTCGATATAACCCACACACCTCACTGTAACACTTCGATATAACCCACACACCTCACGGTAACACTCCGATATACCCCACACTTCTCACTGTAACACACCGATATACCCCACACGCCTACCTGTAAAACTCTTATATAACCCAGACCCTTCACTGTAACACAATGATATATCCCACACCCATCTCTTTAACACCCTGATAAATCCCATGCCCCTCACTGTAACACTCAGATATATCTGACACCACTCACTGTAACACTCCGATATAACCCACACCCCTCACTGTAACACTCCGATATAACCCCCACACCTCACTGTAACACTCAAATATACACCAAACACCTCACTGTAACACTGTGATATAACACACATCCCTCACTGTAACAGTCCAATGTACCTGAAACCCCACACTGTAACACTCCGATGTACCTCATACCCCTCACTGTAACACTCCGATAATCCCCACGCTGCTCACTGTAACACTCCAATATACCCCACACACCTCACTGTAACACTCCGATATACACCCCGACCCTTCACTGTAACACTCCGATATACCCCACACCCCTCATTTTAACACTCCTATATATCCCACGCCCCTCACTGCAACACATCGATATACCCAACACCCCTCACTGTAACACTCCGATATACCCCACACACTTCACTGTGACACATCGATATACCCGACACCCCTCACTTTAACACTCCGATATACCTCACACCGCTCACTATAACACTCCGAAATGTCCCACAACCTTCACTGTAACACTATTATATGACCCACATCCGTCACTGTAACAATCTAATACACCCCACACCCCGCACTGTAACACTCCGATATATCCCTCACTGTAACATTCCGATATTTTCAACAACCCTCCAAGTAACACTCCGATATAACCTACACCCCTTACTGTAACATTCCGTTAAATCCCACACCCCTCACTGTAACACTCCGATATACCCCACACCTCTCACTGTAACACACCGATGTACCCCACACGCCTACCTGTAAAACTCTAATATAACCCAGACCATTCACTATAACACAATGATATATCCCACACCCATCTCTGTAACACTCTGATAATTCCCTCGCCCCTCACTGTAACACTCAGATATATCTCACACCACTCACTGTAAAACTCCGATATAACCTACACCCCTCAATGTAACACTCCGATATAACCCCCACACCTCACTGTAACACTCCGATATATCCCACACCCCTCTCTGTAACACACCGGTATATCCCACACAGCTCACTGTAACAAACCGATATACCCCACACCCCTCAATGTAACACATCGATATACCCCACACACCTCACTGTAACACTCCGATATACCTGATACCCTCACAGTAATACTCCAAATACACCACTCCCCTCACTGTAACACTCCAATATAATCAACACCCCTCACTATAACACTCCGATATACCTGATACTCCTCATTGTAACACTCCGATGTACACCACACCCCTCACTGTAACACTCAAATATACACCAAACACCTCACTGTAACACTCTGATATAACACACACCCCTCACTGTAACAGTCCAATGTACCTGAAACCCCTCACTGTAACACTCCGATGTACCTCATACACCTCACTGTAACACTCCGATAAACCCCACACCCCTCACTGTAACACTCCGATATATCCCACACCCCTCATAGTAATACATCTATATACCCGACAACCCTTACAGTAACACTCTGATATACCCCACAGCCTTCACTATAACACTCCGATATACGTGACACAGCTCACAGTAATACTCCGATATACAAAACTCCCCTCACTGTAACACTCCAATATAACCAACAAACCCTCACTGTAACACTCCGATATACCTGACACTCCTCAACGTAACACACCGATATATACCACACACCTCCCTGTAACACTCCAATATACACCAAACTGTAACACTCTGATATAACACACACCCCACACTGTAACAGTCCGATGTACCTGAAACCACTCACTGTAACACACTGATATATTCCACAACCCTGACTGTAACACTCCGATATAACCCACATCCCTCACTTTAACACTCCGATACACCCCACAACTCTCACTGTAATACTCCGATATACCCCACACCCCTCACTGTAACACTCTGATATATCTGACACCCCTCAAAGTAACACTCCGATTTACCCAGCACCCCTCACTGAAACACTCCGATATACCCCACAACACTCACTGTAATACTCCGATTAACCCCACAACACTCACTTTAACACTCCGATATAAAACACACCCCTCACAGTAATACTCCAATATACCCAACACCCCTCACTGTAACACTCTGATATAAACAACACCCGTCACTGTAACACTCTGATATAACCCACACCCCTCACTGTAACACTCTGATATATCCCACACCCTCACTGTAACACGCCGATATAACCCACACCCCTCACTGTAACACTCTGATATATCCCACACCCTCACTGTAACAAACCGATATACCCCACACCCCTCACTGTAACACATCGATATACCCGACACCCCTCAATGTAACACTCCGATATACCCCACACACCTCACTGTAACAAACCGATATACCCCACACCCCTCAACGTAACACACTGATATAACCGACAACCCTTATTGTAACACTCTGATATACCCCACAGCCCTCACTATCACACTCCGATTTGGCTGTCATCCTATCACAGTAATACTCCGATATACACTACTCCCCTCACTGTAACACTCTGATATAACCACCACCCCTCACAGTAACACTCCAATATACACCAAACACCTCACTGTAACATTGTGATATAACACACACACCTCACTGTAACAGTCTGATGTACCTGAAACCCCTCACTGTAACAATCCGATGTACCCCTTACACCTCACTGTAACACTCCGATAAACCCCACACCCCTCACTTTAACACAACGATATACCCCACAACCCTCACTGTAACACTCCGATATACCCCACACCCTTAATTGTAACACTACAATATAACCCACATCCCTCGCTGTAACACTCCGATATACCTGACAACCCTCACTCTAACTGTCCGACATATCCCACACCCATCTCTGTAGCACACCGACATACGCCACACCCCTTACTGTAACACTTTGAAATAACCCACCCGCCTCACTGTAACACTCCGATATACACTACACCCCTCAATGTAGCACTCTGATATACCACACACCCCTTACTGTAACAAGCCGATATACCTGACAATCATCACTGTAACACTCCGATATACCCCACACCCATCACGCTAATACTCCAATATAGCCTTCAACCCTGACAGTATCACTCCGATATAACCCACACCCCTCACTGTAACACTCTGATATAACCACCACCCCTCACAGTAACACTCCAATATACACCAAACACCTCACTGTAACATTGTGATATAACACACACACCTCACTGTAACAGTCCGATGTACCTGAAACCCCTCACTGTAACAATCCGATGTACCCCTTACACCTCACTGTAACACTCCGATAAACCCCACACCCCTCACTTTAACACAACGATATACCCCACAACCCTCACTATAACACTCCGATATACCCCACACCCTTAATTGTAACACTCCGATATAACCCACATCCCTCGCTGTAACACTCCGACATACCTGACAACCCTCACTCTAACTGTCCGACATATCCCACACCCATCTCTGTAGCACACCGACATACACCACACCCCTTACTGTAACACTTTGAAATAACCCACCCGCCTCACTGTAACACTCCGATATACACTACACCCCTCAATGTAGCACTCTGATATACCACACACCCCTTACTGTAACAAGCCGATATACCTGACAATCATCACTGTAACACTCCGATATACCCCACACCCATCACGGTAATACTCCGATATAGCCTTCAACCCTGACAGTATCACTCCGATATAACCCACACCTCTCACTGTAACACTCTGATATATCACACACCCCTCACTGTACACTCAGAAATATCTCACACCACTCACTGTAACGCTCCGATATACCCCACACCACTCACTGTAACACCCTGATATAACCAACACCCGTCACTGTAACACTCTGATAAATCCCACAACATTCACTGTAACACTCAGATATATCTCACACCACTCGCTGAAACACTCCGATATACCCCACACCCCTTACTGTAACACGCCGATATACCTGACAATCCTCACTGTAACACTCTGATATAACACACCCACTCCTCACTGTAACAGTCCGATGTACTTGAAACCCCTCACTGTAACACTCCGATGTACCCCATACACCTCATTGTAACACTCCGATAAACCCCACACCCCTCACTGTAACACTCTGATATATCCCACAACCCTGACTGTAATACTCCGATATAACACACATCCCTCACTTTAACACTCCGATATAACACACATCCCTCACGGTAACACTCCGATATACCCCCCGACCCTCACTGTAACACTCCGATATACCCCACACCCGTCATTGTAACACTCCTATATATCCCACGCCCCTCACTGCAACACATCGATATACCCGACATCCCTCACTGTAACACTCCGATATACCCCTCACACCTCACTGTAATACACCAATATACCCGACACCCCTCACTTTAACACTCCGATATATCCCACACCGCTCACTATAACACTCCGAAATGTCCCACAACCCTCACTGGTAGACTCTTATATGACCCACACCCCTCACTGTAACAATCTAATATACCCCACACCCCTCACTGTAACACTCCGATATACCCTTCACTGTAACATTCCGATATTTTCCACAACCCTCAAAGTAACACTCCGATATAACCTACACCCCTTACTGTAACATTCCGATAAACCCCACACCCCTCACTGTAACACTCCGATATACCCCACACCTCTCGCTGTAACACACCAATATACCCCACATGCCTACCTGTAAAACTCTTATATAACCCAGACCCTTCACTATAACACAATGATACATCCCACACCCATCTCTGTAACACTCTGATAATTTCCACGCCCCTCACTGCAGCACTCAAATATATCTCATACCACTCACTGTAAAACTCCGATATAACCTACACCCCTCACTGTAACACTCCCATATAACCCCCACATCTCACTGTAACACTCCGATATACCCCACACACATCACTGTAACAAACCGATATACCCCACACCCCTCAATGTAACACATCGATATACCCAACAACCCTTACTGTAACACGCTGATATACACCACCGCCCTCACTATAACACTCCGATACACCTGACAACCCTCACAGTAATACTCCAAATACACCACACCCCTCACTGTAACACTCTGATATAATATACACCCCTCACTGTAACAGTCCGATGCACCTGATACCCCTCACAGTAACACTCCGATGTACCTCATACCCCTCACTGTAACACTCCGATAAACCCCACGCCCCTCACCGTAACACTCCGATATATCCCACAACCCTGACTATAACACTCCAATATAACCCACATCCCTCACTTTAACACTACGATATACCCCCCGACCATAACTGCAACACTCCGATATACCCCACAACCCTCATTGTAACACTCCGATATATCCCACGCCCCTCACTGCAACACATCAATATACCCGACACCCCTCACTGTAACACTCTGATATACCCCACACCCCTCAATGAAACACATCGATATACCCGACACCCCTCACTTTAACACACCGATATGCCCCACACCGCTCACTATAACACTCCGAAAGGTCCCACAAACCTCACTGTAACAATCTGATATGACCCACACCCCTCAATGTAACAATCTAATATACCCCACATCCCTCACTGTAATACTCCGATATACCCCACACCACTCACTGGAACACATTGATATATCTGGCACCCCTCAAAGTAAGACTCGTATTTACACCGCACCCCTCACTGTAACACTCCGATATAACCCACACACCTCACTGTAACACTCCGATATACCTGACACTCCGCACTGTAATATTCCGATATACACCAAACCCCTCACTGTAGCTCTCCAATATACACCAAACACCTCATTGTAACACTCTGATATAACACACAGCCCTCACTATAACAGTCCGATGTACCTGAAACCCCTCACTGTAACACTCCGATGTACCCCATACCCCTCACTATAAGACTACGATAAACCTCACAACCCTCACTGTAACACTCCAAGATACCCCACACCCCTCACTGTAACACTCCGATATAACCCACACTCCTCACTGTAACACTCCGATATACCTGACAACCCTCACTCTAACACTCCGATATACCCCACATCCCTCTCTGTAACACTCCGATATAAGCCACACCCCTCACTGTAACAATTTGAAAAAAACCACACCCCTCACTGTAACACTCTGATATAAACTACAAAACTCACAGTAACACTCCGATATAGCCTACACACCTCACTGTAACAGTCTGTACAACCAACAACCGTCACTTTAACACTCTGATATATCCCACACACCTCACTGTAACACTCAGATATATCTCCCACCACTCACTGTAACACACCGATAGACCCCACACGGCTCACTGTAACACTGTCATATAACACAGACACTTCGCTGTAACACTCCGATATACCCTCCACCCATCACTGTAACACTCTGATATAGCGGGCACTCATCACTCTAACAATCCGATAAATGCCACACCCCTCACTGTAAGACTCCAATATACCCTACACCCCTCACTGTAACACTCCGATGTACCCCATACCCTTCACTGTAACACTCCGATAAACCCCACAACCCTCACTGTAACACTCCAAGATACCCCACACCCCTCACTGTAACACTCCGATATAACCCACACCCCTCACTGTAATACTCCGATATACCTGACAACCCTCACTCTAACACTCCTATATACCCCACATCTCTCTCTGTAACACACCGATATACGCCACACCCCTCACTGTAACAATTTGAAAAAAACCACACCCCTCACTGTAACACTCCGATATAAACTACAAAACTCACAGTAACACTCCGATATAGCCTACACACCTCACTGTAACAGTCTGTACAACCAACAACCGTCACTTTAACACTCTGATATACCCCACACACCTCACTGTAATACTCAGATATATCTCACACCACTCACTGTAACACACCGATAGACCCCACACGGCTCACTGTAACCCTGTTATATAACCCAGACACTTCACTGTAACACTCCGATATACCCTCCACCCATCACTGTAACACTGATTTAGCGGGCACTCATCACTCTAACAATCTGATAAATGCCACACCCCTCACTGCAAGACTCCAATATACCCTACACCCCTCAACGTAAGACTCCGATATATCCCATGCCCCTCAATTAAACACATCGATATACCCGACACCCCTCACTTTTACATTCCGATATACCCCACACCACTCACTATAACACTCCGATATGTCCCACAAATCTCACTGTAACACCCTGATATGACCCACACCCCTCACTGTAACAATCTAATATACCTCACACCCCTCACTGTAACACTCCAATACACACCACAATGCTCATTGTAACACTCCGATATACCTGACACCCCTCACTGTAACACTCCGATATGCCCGACACCGCTCACTGTAACACTCCGATATACCCCACAACCCTCACTGTAACACTCCGATATACCCCACACCCCACACTTTATCACCCCGATATACCCCACACCAATCACTATAACACTCCGATATGTCCCACAACCCTCACTGTTACACTCTGATATAACCCACACCCCGCACTGTAACAATCTAATATACTCCCCACCACTCACTGTAACACTCTGAAATACCCCACACCCCTTACTGCAACACACCGATATACCTGACAATACTCACTGTAACACTCCGATATACCCCATACACCTCACCGTAATACTCCGATATACCCCACAACCTTAACTGTAACACTTTGATATACACCACAACCCTCACTGTAACACTCCGATATAACCCACACCCCTCACTGTAACACTCCGATATACCTGACAACCCTTACTGTAACACTCCGATAAACCGCACACATCTCTCTGTAACACACCGATACACGTTACATCCCTCACTGCAACACTTTGAAATATTCCACGCCCCTCACTGTAACACGTTGATATACCCGACAACTCTCACTTTAACATTCCCATATACTCCACACCACTCACTATAACACCTGATATGACCCACACCCCTCACTGTTACAATCTAATATACCCCACACCCCTCATTGTAACACTCTGATACACACCATACCCCTCACTGTAACACCCCTATAAACCTGACACCCCTCACTGTAACACTCCGATATACTCCACACCCCACACTGTAACACTCCGATAAACCGCACGCATCTCTCTGTAACACACCGATATACGTTACATCCCTCATTGTAACACTTTGAAATATTCCACGCCCCTCACTGTAACACATTGATACACCCGACAACTCTCACTTTAACACTCCGATATACTCCACACCGCTCACTATAACACCTGATATGACCGACACCCCTCACTGTAACAATCTAATATAACACACACCCCTCACTGTAACACTCCGATACACACCACACCCCTCACTGTAACACCCCTATATACCTGACACCCCTCACTGTAACACACCGATATACTCCACACCCCACACTGTAACACTCCGATACACACCACAATGCTCATTGTAACACTCCGATATACCTGACACCCCTCACTGTAACACTCCGATATAGCCCTCACCCCACACTGTAACACTCCGATATATCCCACGCCCCTCACTGTAACACATCGATATACGCGACGCCCCTCACTGTAACACTCCGATATTCCCCACACACCTCACTGTAATACTCTGATATACCCCACAACCCTCACTGTAATAATCCATTATAACTCACACCCCTCTCAGTAACACTCCGATATACCCCAAACCCCTCACTGTAACACTCCGATATACCTCACACATCTCTTTGTAACATACCGATATACGCCACACCCCTCACTATAACACTTTGAAATAACCCACACCCCTCACTATAACACTCTGATATATCCCACGCCCCTCACTGTAACACATCGATATACCCGACACCCCTCACTTTAACACTCCGATATACCCCAAACCGCTCACTATAACACACCGATATATCCCACAACCCTGACTGTAACACTCCGATATAACCCACATCCCTCACTTTAACACTCTAATGTACCTGACACTCCTCATTTTAACACTCTGTTAAACCTCACTCCCCTCACAGTAACACTCCGATATACCACACTCCCCTCACAGTAACACTCCGATATAACCAACACGCATCACTTTAACACTCTGATATATTCCACGCCCCTCACTGTAATACGCCGATATATCCCACAGATCTCACTGTAACAAAACGATATACCCCACGTTCTCACTGTAACAAACCGATATACCCTCACCCCTCACTATACCACTCCGAAGTACCTGACACCCCTCACTGTAACACGCTGATATACCCAACAGCCCTCACTGTAACACCCTGATATACCCCACACCCCTCACTGTAACACTCTTATTTCCCCAACACCCCTCACTGAAACACTCTGATATACCCAACACCCCTCACCGTAACACCCTGATATAGCCCACACCCCTCACTCTAACACTCTGATATACCCCACACTTCGCACTGTAACCCTCTGATATAACCCACACCCCTCACTGACACTCTGATATACCCAACACCCCTCATTGAAACACCCTGATATACCCCACACCCTTCAATGTAACATTCTGTTATGCGCAACACCCCTACTCTAACACTCTGATATACCCCTCATCTTTCACTGTAACACTCCTATATACACTGCAACCCTCGCTGTAACACTCCGATATATCCCACACCCCTCACTGTAACACTCTAATATACCCCACACCCCTCACTGTAACACTCTGATATATCCCTCATCCATCACTGTAACACACTGATATAGCCCACACCCCTCACTGTAATAGTCCGATATACAACCCACACCCCTCTGTGTAACACTCAGATATACCCCACATGTCTCACTGTAACACTCCGATATACCCCACACCACTCACTGTAACACTCTGATATCTCCCACGCCCCACACTGTAACACATCGTTATACCTGACACCCCTCACTGTAACACTCCGATATACCCCACAACCCTCACTGAAACAATCTAATATACCCCACACACTTCACTGTAAAACTACTATACACACCACACCTCTCACTATAACACCCCGATATACCTGACACCCCTCACTGTAACGCTCCGATATACCCCACACCCCTCACTGTAATACTACGATATACACCACACCCCTCACTGTAGCACTCTGATATATCTGACACCAGGCAAAGTAACACTCCGATTTACCCCGCACCCCTCACTGAAACGCATTGATATACCCCACACCCCTTACTGTAACGCGCCGATATACCTGACAATCCTCACTGTAACACTCCGATATATCCCACAACCCTCACTGTAACACTCCGATATAACCCACACCCCTCACAGTAACACTAGATATACCCCACAACCCTCACTGTAACACTCTGATATATCCCACACCCCTCAACGTAAACTCAGATATATCTCACACCACTCACTGTAACACTCCGATATAACCCACACCCCTCACTGCAACACTCCAATATACCCCACATCCCTCAATGTAACACTCTGATATAACCAATACCCGTCACTGAAACACTCTGATATATCCCACACACCTCACTGTAACACTCCAACGTACCTGACACTCCTCACTTTAACACTCTGTTATAACCCACATCCCTCACAGTAACACTCAGATATACCCCACACACATCACTGTAACACTCTGATATACCCCACACCTCTCACTGTCACACTCCCATAGAACACACACTCCTCACTGTAACACTCTGATATATCCCACGCCCCTCACTGTAAAACTCTGATATAACCAACACCTGTCACTGCATGACTCCTATATACCCAACACCTCTCACTGTCACACTCCGATAGAACCCACACTCCTCACTGTAACACTCTGATATATCCCACAGACCTCACTGTAACAAAACGATATACCCCACATCCCTCACTGCAACAAACCGATATACTCCGCACCCCTCACTATAACACTACGATGTACCTGACACCGCTCACTGTAACACTCTGATATAACACACACCCCTCACTGTAACACTCTGATATACCCCGCACCCATCACTGTAACACTCCGATATTCCTGACACCCCTCACTGTAACACTCCTATATACATCACACCCCTAACTGTAACACTCCAATATACACCACACCCCTCATTGTAACACTCTGATATAACACACACGCCTCACTGTAACACTCCGATATACCCCACACCCCTCAATTTAACACTCCGATGTACCCCACAACACTGACTGTAACACTCCGATATACCCCACAGCCCTCAATGTAACACTCCGATATACACCACACCCCTCACTGTAACACACCGATATACCCCACACGCCTCACTGTAACACTCTTATATAACCAAAACCCTTCACTGTAACACCCCGATAAACCTCCACCCATCACTGTAACACTCCAATATAGCGGACACCCATCACTCTAACACTCCAATGTACCTGACACTCCTCATTTTAACACACTGTTAAACCCCAAACCCCTCACTGTAACACTCTGATATACCCCAGACCTCTCACTGTCACACTCCGATAGAACCCACACCACTCACTGTAACACTCCGATATAACCCACACACCTCATGGTAACACTCTGATATATCCCACAGACCTCACTGTAACAAAACGATATACCCCACATCCCTCACTCTAACAAACCGATATACCCCAAACCCCTCACTATATCACTACGATGTACCTGACAACCCTCACTGTAACACTTTAATATACCCAACACCCTTCACTGTAACACTCCGATATACCTGACACCCCTCACTGTAACACTCCGATATACCCCACACCCCTCACTGTTACACTCTGATATATCCCTCACCCATCCCTCCAACAGACTGGTATACCTCACACCCCTCACTTTCATACTCCGATATAGAACCCACAACCCTCTCTTTAACACTCCGCTATCCCCCACATCCTTCTCTGTAACACCCTGATATACCCCACACCGCTCACTGTAACACTCTTATTTCCCCGACACCCCTCACTGAAACACTCTGATATACCCAACACCGCCCACCGTAACACCCTGATATAGCCCACACCCCTCACTCTAACACTCTGATATACCCCACACTTCGCAGTGTAACCCTCTGATATAACCCACACCCCTCACTGACACTATTCTATACCCCACACCGCTCACTGTAACACTCTTATTTCCCCGACACCCCTCACTGAAACACTCTGATATACCCAACACCCCTCACCGTAACACCCTGATATATCCCACGCCCCTCACTGTGACACACTGATTTCCCCCTCACACCTCACTGTAACACACTGATATACCCAACAACCCTCACTGAAACACTCTGATATACCCCTTTTCCCTTCGCTGTAACACTCTGATATACCCCACACCCCTCACTGAAACATTCTGATATACGTCACACCCCTCACTGTAACTCTCTGATATACCCAACACCCCTTACTGTAACACTCTGATATACCCCTTTCCCACTCACTGTAACACTCTGATATACCCCACACCCCTCACAGTAACACTTTGATATACCCGACAACCTTCATGGTAATACTCCGATATACCCCACAACCCTCACAGTAACACTCCGATATACCCCACACCCCTCACTGTAAGAATCCGATATACCCCACACCCCTCACTGTAACACTCTGATATAACCCACACTCCTCACTGTAACTCTCCGATATACCCCACACCTCTCACTGTAACACACCGATATACCCCACACGCCTCACTGTAACACTCTTATTTATCCCAGATAAACCTCCACCCATCATTGTAACACTCCGATATAGCAGACACCCATCACTCTAACACTCCGATAAACCCCACACCCCTCACTACACCACTCCAATATACCCCACACCGCTCACTGTAACACTCTGATATAACACACACCCCTCACTGTAACTCTCCTATGTGCCTGACACCCCTTACTGTAACACTCCGATATACCCCATACCCCTCAATTTAACACTCCGATATACCCCACAACCCTGACTGTAACACTCCGATATACCCCACACCCCTCAATGTAACATTCCGATATAACCCACACCCCTCACTGTAACACTCGGGCATCCCTGACACCCCTCACTGTAACACTCCGATATACAACCCACACCCCTCACTGTAACACTCCGATATATCTGACACCCCTCACTACAACACTCCAATATAACCCACAACCCTCTCTGTAACTCATGGATATACACCACGCACCTCACTGTAACACTGTGAAATAACCCACACCCCTCATTTTAACACTCCGATATGCACTATACCCCTCACTGTAACACTCTGATATAGCTGACACCCCTACCTATAAAACTCGGATATACCCCACACCCCTCACTGTAACACTCCAATATACCCCACACCCCTTACTGTTACACCCTGATATAACACGCACCCCTCACTGTTACTCTCCGATGTACCTGACACGCCTCACTGTAACACTTTGATTTAACACACCCCTCACTGTAACACTCTGATATACCCCACTCCCCTCAATGTAACACTCCGATATACCCTACACCCTTCACCGTAACTCATTGATATACCCCACACACCTCACTGTAACACTCCAATATACCACACACCTCTCACTGTAACACTCCGATATACCCCACATCCCTCACTGTTACACTCTGATGTATCCCTCACCCATCTCTCCAACAGACTGGTATACCTCACACCCGTCACTGTAATACTCCGATATACAACCCACACGCCTCTCTATAACACTCCGATATCCCCCACATCCCTCCCTGTAACACCCTTATATACCCCACACCCCTCACTTTAACAATCTGATATACCCAAAACCCTTCACTCTAACACGCTGATATACCCAACAGCTCTCACTGTAACACCCTGATATACCCCACACCCCTCACTGTAACACTCTCATTTCCCCAACACGCCTCACTGAAACACTCTGATATACCCAACACCCCTCACCGTAACACCCTGATATAGCCCACACCACTCAATCTAACACTCTGATATACCCTACACCCCGCACTGTAACACTCTGATATACACGACACCCCTCACTGACACTCTGATATACACAACACCCCTCATTGAAACACACTGATATACCCCACACACCTCACTGTAACACTCTTATATAACCAAGACCCTTCACTGTAACACCCTGATAAACCTCCACCCATCACTGTAACACTCCGATATAGGGGACACCCATCACTCTAACACTCCGATAAAGCTCACACCCTTCTCTGTAACACTCCAATATACCACACACCCCTCAATGTAACACTCTGATATAACACACACCCCTCACTCTAACACTCTAATGTACCTGACACTCCTCATTTTAACACTCTGTTAAACCTCACTCCCCTCACAGTAGCACACCGATATACCACACTCCCCTCACAGTAACACTCCGATATAACCAACACGCATCACTTTAACACTCTGATATATTCCACGCCCCTCACTGTAATACGCCGATATATCCCACAGATCTCACTGTAACAAAACGATATACCCCACGTTCTCACTGTAACAAACCGATATACCCTCACCCCTCACTATACCACTCCGATGTACCTGACACCCCTCACTGTAACACTCTGATATAACACACACCCCTCACTGTAACACGCTGATATACCCAACAGCCCTCACTGTAACACTCTTATTTCCCCAACACCCCTCACTGAAACACTCTGATATACCCAACACCCCTCACCGTAACACCCTGATATAGCCCACATCCCTCACTCTAACACTCTGATATACCCCACACTTCGCACTGTAACCCTCTGATATAACCCACACCCCTCACTGACACTCTGATATACCCAACACCCCTCATTGAAACACCCTGATATACCCCACACCCTTCACTGTAACATTCTGTTATGCGCAACACCCCTACTCTAACACTCTGATATACCCCTCATCTTTCACTGTAACACTCCTATATACACTGCAACCCTCGCTGTAACACTCCGATATATCCCACACCCCTCACTGTAACACTCTAATATACCCCACACCCCTCACTGTAACACTCTGATATATCCCTCATCCATCACTGTAACACACTGATATAGCCCAAACCCCTCACTGTAATAGTCCGATATACAACCCACACCCCTCTGTGTAACACTCAGATCTACCCCACATCTCTCACTGTAACACCCTGATATACCCCACACCCCTCACTTTAATACTCCGATATACAACGCACACCCCTCTGTGTAACACTCAGATATACCCCACATCCCTCACTGACACTCTCTGTTATACCCAACACCCCTCACTCTAACACCCTGATATACCCCTCACCCTCACTTTATCAATCCGATATACCCCACTCCCCTCACTGTAACACTCTGATATATCCCTCACCCCGCACTGTAACACTCTGATATACACCACACCCCTCACTGACACTCTGATATACCCAACACCCCTCATTGAAACACCCTGATATACCCCACACCCTTCACTGTAACATTCTGTTATGCGTAACACCCCTACTCTAACACTCTGATATACCCCTCACCCCTCACTGTAACACTCCTATATACACTGCAACCCTCGCTGTAACACTCCGATATATCCCACACCCCTCCCTGTAACACTCTAATATACCCCACACCCATCACTGTAACACTCTGATATATCCCTCATCCATCACTGTTACACACTGATGTAGCCCACACCCCTCACTGTAATACTCCGATATACAACCCACACCCCTCTGTGTAACACTCAGATATACCCCACATCCCTCACTGTAACACTCCAATATACCCCACACCCCTCACTGTAATACTCCGATATACAACCCACACCCCTCTGTGTAACACTCAGATATACCCCACATCCCTCACTGAAACTCTCTGTTATACCCCACACCCCTCACTGTAATACCCTGATATACCCTACACTCCTCACTGTAACACTCTGATATACCCAACAACCCTCACTGAAACATTCTGATATACCCCTTTTCCCTTCGCTGTAACACTCTGGTATACCCCACACCCCTCACTGAAACATTCTGATATACGCCACACCCCTCACTGTAACTCTCTGATATACCCAACACACCTTACTGTAACACTCTGATATACCCCTTTCGCCCTCACTGTAACACTCTGATATACCCCACACCCCTCAATGTAACACTCTGATATACCCACACCCCTCACTATAACACCCTGATATACCCCACACCCCTCACTCTAACACCCTGATATACCCTTCACCCTCACTTTATCAATCTGATATACCCCACTCCCCTCACTGTAACACTCTTATATATCCCTCACCCATCACTGTAACACACTGATATATCCCACACCCCTCACTGTAATACTCCGATATACAACCCACACCCCTCTGTGTAACACTCAGATGTACCCCACATCCCTCACTGTAACTCCCTGATACACCTCACACCCTTTACATAACACTCTGATATACCCAGTACCCCTCACTCTAACACTCCGATATACTCCATACCCCTCACTGTAACACTCCGATATACTCCACACTCCTCACTGAAGCTCTCTGGTATACCCCACGCCCCTCACTGTAACACACTGATTTTCCCCACACCCCTCACTGAAACACTCTGATATACCCCTTTCCCCCTCACTGTAACCCTCTGATATACCCCACACCCCTCACTGTAACACTCTTATATACTCCACGCCGCTCACTGTAACACATTGATATATCCCACACGTCTCAATGTAACACTTTGATATACCGCACACCCCTCACTGAAACACCCTGAAGTATACCACACCCCTCATTGTAACACTCTGATATACCCTACACCTCTCGCTGTAACACTCTGATATACCCCACACCCCTCACTGTAGCACTCTGATATACCCCACACCCCTCGCTGTAACACTCTGATATACCCCACACCTCCCACTGTAACACTGATTTCACAGATGTGGTGCCATTAAGTTAATTCAAATTGCTGACTTTTATTTTGCTCCCTGCAGCCTGAGAACATCTTATGTGTGGATTCACATGGGAATCAGGTTAAGATCATTGACTTTGGACTGGCCAGGAGGTAATGTTCTCCCTGAGTGTCATGGGAATAATGTGTGTGATGTTGAGATGTAATGTATTCTCCCTGTGTGTCTCTTAAAGGCTAATTTGTACATTTCTGACACTATGAGTTCCAAAAACAAAATATTGCAGATGCTGGAAATCTGAAATGAGAGCAGAAAGTGCTGGAAATACTCAGCAGGTCAGGCAGCATCTGTGTCGGCTGCTTGACAGAGCTCCCTGTGAACCAAAATGGAGAAAATTAGTGCACAGCAGCAGAGTCAAAATCAGGAGAGAGAGCACTCACAGTTGTGTTGAGAGAGGGATGAGGTGGTGCAGGATCCTCACAAGGGTATTTGCCACTGACCTCACCGTCACCGCAGGCGTGCTCCACATCCTAACCAATCAATGCATTACATACTCTTCAAAGTGAGTGAGGGGCCTAATGTAGGCCATTCTATCCCGGTCTGGGACCTCTTCCTGCTGGTGTGAGCATGAAAACAGATGGAGAGAGTGTAAGCAGGACAAGGGGCACTGGGTGGAATGTTTGTGTGGTGAGCGGAACCATGGATGGTTTGAGGACGCGGGCTCGAGACGATATGAGCCTGATGGCGATGTGAGGGTGTGTGTGAGAGTTAGTGGTGTTGTCCCTTGAGGTGTGAGATCCCTGTGGATGTGTGATGGGTTTGTGAGTGTGTGAGTTCAGAGTAATGAGAAGAGTGACTCACACTGACAGAACGGATGAGACCATTCATCCTGTAGCGGCACTGGTTAGCTGTCCTCTTTTGCAAGGCATTGGTGCCGACCACCACTGGCACCGCCTCCCATGCTGGATTGGTGATGTTACTGCCCATCCTGCAGCCAGAGCAGGGGTGGGGGCCTTAGCAGCATGTCTCCATGTTGTCTAAAAGGCACTTGAGGGACGTATCTGAAAACCTGGCGGGGGGGCTGCAATTTTTTTGTCTTTCGGGGCCATGTCTTCCATGCAGCCATCCTGGGCTGGAAGTACTGAAAGGTGTGCACACAGCTGTACTTTAAATAAGGTGCTTGATGTGGCGGGCGAATGAGACCCTGCCCGCCATCGAAGCGGCGTGTTTCCCAGGAATGCATAGTTGACGCGATGGGATTGGGATGATATGGTGTGAGAAGCCGCCATTGCAGCCAGTGGGTAAAACATTATTTTCCTGCCCTGTACAACACTTAGTAAAAATTTGGGACAATTCTGCCTCTCAACATTGAGCAATAGCAAATTTAGTTAGACAGAGATGGGAGATTGTAAGCTTTATGTATACAGAAATAATGATTGTAAAGTTTATGAGTTTGGAAGTCTAGGACTCCATATATACTTACAGTGGTTTGAAAACTCTTCCAGATCTCGTGACGGTGTAACCTTCTGGAGATGTGGGTTTCGCCCTTGGCTGTTCTCAGTTGTTAGCATGTTTGTTGTTGTCCTGGCCCAACCTATCGTCGTCATCTGGCTGTGCTCTTTCATGTTGGCTGTGCACAATTGGTGTATTGCATGTTTCTCTTAGCTGGTTTCTGTTCCTCCTCACCATTGCTCCATTGGATGTTGTGACTTCATAAGACCTGGACTCACTGCGCACTTTGGATACCTCTGTAGGTAACCATGGTTCCATTGTGGGGTGTGCGACACAGACCTTTTGTCCAATGTGTAGCTGAGGTACTTCTTTTCCTGCATGCCTGTCATGCATCATCTTCATCCTCTCTTGGTTTTTGAGAAGTACGTTCTGCATCTTGGAGAATTTGGATAGGTGATGGCTTGGCAAAATCATTCTCACTTGCCTTCCAAACATGATCTCTCCTAGTGATGGTAAACCTGTATCCAGAGATGTAGCTTGGACTTTATAACATGACAACACGAAAATCTTGTTTCGTTGTCCTACACATCAGGATAAGTGATTTGATAGTGTGGACCATCCGCTCAGTGAGGCCAGTAGATTGGGGGTAGTTTGGTGAGGACGTCACATTGTTTATGCTCCATTTGGCACACATGTCCCTGAAAGATCTGCCCATATACTGTGGCCCATTGTCCAAGATGATTTCCATCAGGCTCACTGAACAGACTGAATATAGCATCCAATGTATCTGCCACGGTTACACTTAACATGTCTCTTGTCTTCCTGACAATTGGAAATTTGGAGAAGTAATCTGTGACTAAGATTAAGTTGACTCCATTTATGGTAAATAGATCAGTGACGATTTTGGACCAAGGAACTGACAGAACCTCATGAGGTGTAGAGATTCTTTATGTTGCTGTGGCTGGTGGCCCCGCACTTGAGCTTTCCTTGTATATGAATGCTACACTTTCTGGGAGGGGCGATTGATGGAATTGCATCTTCTCTGAGGTGCAGTACAGCGTCACCTTTAAAATCTCCAACAACGTCAAACCTATCCAGGTACAGTTGTAGTTCCTGGACCGACTCAATGCCAGTGTTCTTGGTCTCTTCTGCTGCTGTTGGTATCCTGGATTGAGATGTTACATGCTGGCAGTCCTGCCACTGCCGGTCCGCTCATGTTACCAGGTAAAATAGCTGTGGTCTCCATGTCAAATTGCTGTATCTGCATTGCTCTGTTAGTGTACCAATGCAAAGTGTTGGTAACCCATGGTATGCAGTCAATTTAGCAAGGGTCAATTATACCAAGATTTCCAATGGCCCAGGTACATTTTCCTCAAGATTCAGAATGGCAGGGTATTTGTGCCAGCTCCCATGTCAATCTTGATCTTGAGTTTAAGTTAGCCAGCTTTCTTTAGGCATATCATTGATAGTGTCAAAAGCTTCCAGTGGCCTGACTTCATCCATGCGATGTGTTACATTCACAATGTGGAAAGTCTAATCCTCTGGTAGAAAGCTGTTCCACTCCAGGTCTCGACTTGGATCTATCTTGCTGTGAACTTTGTGTATCGGCTTGTGTTTGTGGCTCTCTCCTTGTTGCAGTTACCATGCTGCTGTGCCTATCATCTGTTTGTTTGTGTCCTTTTGTGCCCTCTGGCTGTAACGCTGGAGTCACATTTCTTGCCTAGGCGTGCCCAGTGTCCTTTCGCACCGAACTTGGAATGCAGGGAAGCTCCATGGTGGGTGTGACATACCACAGAGCTTGCTTGTTTTTTGTGGCCTGTCTTTTGTGGCGATACTGTTATCTGCTCCTAGTGCTTACAGATGCTGCTGTCCAGCTACAATGGCTTCATACTTCCTGCCATCTTCTAGCAGCACATCAATGCTGTGGCCTTTCTTTTTTCCAAGAGGTCTTTTTGGAACACTTGGATAGAAGTTGAGGCAACCACCAACTCCATTATTCACTCAACAATTCGGTCTCTGAAAAGTCACATTTGTTGTCCTTGCTAGTGTCCCCACCTCTAGCCCAGAAGCTGTGTGTTCAAATCCCACTTCAGGACTTGATGGCCATGGAAGTTGCATTCATAACTTGGCCAAACAGGCTAGTTATCAGCCTGTAAATCCTTCCAATAAGCCTGATGGCAGATGGTAAGAGCGAATGAGTTTCCTGGTCAGCCAGACTGCAGAAAGCAATGACAAACCACTGCAGTACTTTACCAAGTATAATCATGGATCAATCCAATGCAAGCCCATGGTTGCCAACACATTCTGAAGGCCTGGTAGCTGGAGGAGGAGGACAATGTGAGGAAAATTGTTGAAGTACCTGCTGACAAATTGGTCTATTGATTCCTGTAGCTCTTGCCTGTATGACCTCAATTCTCAGCGATGGGCCAAGGCTATGGGCCAAGTACTGGTAAATGGGATTAGGTAGGTCAGGTATTTCTCACGTGTCGGTGCAGACTTGATGGGCCGAAGGGCCTCTTCTGCATTGTGTGATTCTGTGATTCAGTGATTCTGTGAATTCTAAAATTTACTCTTAGTCAAAGCTGACTCTCTAGCTCTTGCCATATCTTTTTAAGATCTTTCTGGTTCTCTGTGGATAGTCCCAATTTATTGATTCTGTGTAGCCCCTTGTTACCAATTCCTATCAGTATTGTCACTACTTGCCTATCTGGTTCTGTAGCTGCCTGCTCAATGAAGCATTGCTGTATGCTTTGTTTAAAAAGTTTGAATTCAGATAGACATTGGTGGCCTTCCAGTTCAATCTGGGGGGGGGGTATGATATCCATCATTCTGCCATTCTTTGCATTTTTCAGATGTTATTAATTTGCAGGAATGTTTTATGTGCCTCCAGCAGTGTTGCTGCTGTGCTTTCTGCCTTTTCCTTGCTTTATAATTTACTTTGTGAACTCTCTGGGTACCTTCAGCATATGTATTTAGTATGTCTTTTCTATTTTTCATTTTGTATTTAACTCTGTACCATCCGTTCTGTTCCTGTCTGCCCTTTACTTTAAGTAGTGCGAGCCTGAGGCAGCTGGCAGCTTGCTGGACTTGCCCAGCCCAAAGGTACTCTCAGTTTCTTAAGTAAGTGAGCCTTGTTTCTTCCATTTTTGGTGCTTGTCTTTGGTCTGTTTCCTGTACTGTTGGAATTTCTGGAGTAGGTTTTAACCTTGTTTGCTGTTTCTGGTCTTCAAGCTTGTATCCTTTGTTCCGCTTTTTCACTTCAGAGAGAACTATTGTCGCTATACACCATGTAGTGATATTCTTGTGCTATCTATATGTAACATAAATGAGGTATGTGGATTCTACTTGCTTGAAGATCTCTGGTGGAGTTTATTCAAAGCTAAATCAATGCAAGCAGTTGAGCAATCTCTAACACATCCTGTTATCTAGGGTACTAGAGTGCAGAGAGAGGCTGTGGCTCCTAATCACATGATGACATCCAGATACCTGGCTCATGTGCATGTTGAGCTTCTTAAATGGACATCAGTCTTAAAGCAATATTACAACAACCTTGTGATTTCTTACTCAGGTACAAGCCCAGAGAGAAGCTACGTGTGTCCTTTGGAACGCCAGAATTCCTGGCTCCAGAAATTGTCAACTTTGAACACGTCTCCTTTCCCACGGACATGTGGAGTCTTGGTGTTGTCACCTACATGCTGTGAGTAACAGAATATAGTCCGAGGTTAGCATGCTGGGCAGGGCAGTGTGGACAGGATTTGAGGACTGCTCATTTAACTTTCAGGAAAAGTCCAAGAGGCTCGAAAGAGCTGCAGATCTGAGTAATTTGAGCAGAATGCAAAGGCAGGCCAATTAGTGAGGCTGTTAGATGCTGCAGAAGGAGAGAGTGTGCTGTGTGGAGATACAGTTAGGAAATGTAGTGAAATCTCCAATTCACTCACTGGGCACTCTTACAAACTGCTAAGGACACATGCACTGCCAGAAAATGGTTGGCAGCACTCGAATCTCAATGTTCAATCCCACAGAGGAACAGTGGGACAGAGGTCAGTCCAGAACCCAGTGTGTATTCAGTTGGCTCTTTTGAACAAACATGAAGGCGATGTGCTCCCGACCACAGCTAGACCAGCAGAATAATAGCTAGCCCAACTGCCTGTTCCTGATCCCAGCCCAGAGGCAGACCCCTGTGAAGCGGGGGAGCAGGGTGTGAGGGGAAATGAGGATTTGGGACCGTGCAGGACCATGATGCCTCCCTATAGATTGAGGACCAACAGATCTGGGAGGATAGAGCCCATGTATGAAAAGGAGCCGAAGGGAAGCAGAGTCCAGCATTTCACAGAAAGTCAAATAAGAATAAAATCAGATGGATGACTTGATAACAACACCACATGGTCAGTCACTTACCAACACTTACCAACAGGGCAATACAGGTTGGGTAATTATTACTGGTGCTTATATTCTGTGAACAAATGAAAAAAAGAATAACAGACTGGAGGCAAATCATCTAAAATGATTATCCAAGTCCACAAGAAGTGAGTTCATTATGAGACAGCCTGATCTCACAGATCGCAACCATTTCTCACCCTTACAGCAATCTGTCAGACTGTAATCCTCTCTCACCCTCACAGCAATCTGTCAGACTGTAATCCTCTCTCACCCTCACAGTAATCTGTCAGACTGTAATCCTCTCTCACCCTCACAGTAATCTGTCAGACTGTAATCCTCTCTCACCCTCACAGCAATCTGTCAGACTGTAATCCTCTCTCACCCTCACAGCAATCTGTCAGACTGTAATCCCCTCTCACTCTCACAGCAATCTGTCGCACTGTAACCCTGTCTCACTCTCACAGCAATCTGTCAGACTATAGCCCTCTGTCACACACACTTGGATGTCTCAAACTCTAACCCTAATCACCCAGACTGGCATCTGTCAGACTGTAACCCCGTCACACAAAGATAGATTTGTCAGACTGTATCCCTCTCTCACCATGATCGTGGTTAACAAATAGAAAACATAGAGTGGTCATAAATGGAACCTTTTCAAGTTGGCAGATAGTGAATAGTGGAGTGCTGCAAGGGTCAGTGCTGGAGCTTCAGCTATTTACAACTTGTATTAATGAATTCTATTAAGAGGCAGAGCGTTTACTGATGATACAAAGCAAGGTGGGAAGGTAAGCTGTGAGGAGGACAGGGAGAGTCTGCAGAGATATAAACAAGTTAAGCGAGTGGGCAACAAGATGACAGATGGAGCATCATGTGGGGAAGTTGAAGTTATTCACTTTAGTCATAAAAATAGAAAAAGCAGATTTTCTTTAAAAGATGAGAAACTTGAAACTGTTGATGTTCAAAGAGACTTTGCTGTGCTCGTACAAGGAACACAGAAAGTTAGCATGGAGGTTCAGCAAACAATTAGGAAGGCAAATAGCATGTTGGTCTTTATTGCAAGGGGATTGGAGTACCGGAAGTCTTGCAACAGTTGTACAGGGTTTTGGTGAGACTACATCTGGAATACTGTGTACACTTTTGGTCTCCGTATTTAAGGAAGGATACACTTGCATTGGAGGCGATACAGTGAAGGTTCACTATACTGGTCCCTGGGATGAGGGGGTTGTTCTATGATGAGAGGCTGAGTAAATTGGGTCTATTTTCTCTGGAGTTTAGAAGAATGAGAGATGATCTCACTGAAACCTATAAAATCCTGACGGGGTTTGACAGGGTGTACACTGAGAGATTGTTTCTGCTGGTCCGAGAATCTAAAACACGGGGGCACAGACTCAGGATAAGGGGCTGATCATTTAGAACTGAGATGAGGAGAAATTACTTCACTCAAAGCATTGTGAATCTTTGGATTTCTCTATCCCAGAGGGTTGTGGATGCTCCATCATTGAATACATTTAAGGCTGGGATAGACAGATTTTTGGTCTCTCAGGGAATTAAGGGAGAAAGGGAGGGGGTGGGAAAGTGAATGTGAAGCCCAAGATTGTCCATGATTGTATTGAATGGTGGAGCAGGCTCGAGAGGCTGAATGGTCTACTGCTCCTATTTCTTCTGTTCTGATGTGATATGTCAGATTGTAATCACTTCTCTTTCAGACGGAGTTCTGTCAGACTGTAATACACTAACATACAGACTTGGATCTCTCAGGCTCTAAAATCTTCTCACATAGACTGGGATTTGTCAGACTGTAACTCTCTCACACACAGACTGAGATCTCGCAGGCTGAAACCCTCTGTCCCTCAGTCTGGGAGCTGTGAAACTCTAATCGTCTCTCATGCAGGCTTGGGCATCTCAGACTGTAACACTCCCTGACAGACGATGGTCTCTAAGACTGTTCCCCTTTTGCTTGTCATTTTGTTTGGTGTTAATTGCCATTCTCAGTGTCTCTGCCTGTCATTCCTGTCTAGTTTGAGTGGGCTATCACCATTTCTGGGAGATACAGATGCGGAGACACTCAGTAACATACTCACTACCAACTGCAGCTTTGACGATGAGGCTTTTGAAAATATCTCGGAAGAGGCAAAAGATTTTATTGCAAATCTGCTGATCAGGGAGAAGAGGTAAAGTTCAGAACATGGCTAAACATTGTGTTTGTTTGTCACCAGATCAGTGTACTTGAGTGTGCGCAACTCTGGCAGTGGTTTTGTTGGAGAGTGTGTCCTTATTTTTGTGGCAGAGTGTGTCATGACAGTATTTGTGTGGGAGAGTGTATCAGACAGTGTTTCTGTGGGAGATTGTGTAAGTACAGTATTTGTATGGGAGAGTTGTCACTACAGTATTTGTGTGGGAGAGTGTGTCAGTACAGTGTTTCTGCTGGAGACCGTTTCAGTACAGGATTTGTGTGGGAAAGTGTGTCAGTACAGGGTTTTGTGGGAGAGTGTGTCAGTGCAAGGTTTGTGTAGGAGAGTGTGTCAGTACAGTGTTTCTGCTGGAGAATGTTCCAGTACAGGATTTGTGTGGGAGATTGTGTCAGTACAGGGATGGTGTGGGAGAGTGTCTCATTTCAGTATTAGTGTGGGAGATTATGTCAGGACAGTGCTTATGCGGGAGATTATGTTGTGACAATATTTGTGCGTGAGAGTGTATCACTACAGTATATGTGTGGGAGAATGTGTCAGTATTGGCTTTGCATAGAAGAGTGCGTCAGTACAGTAGTTCGGTGGGAGAGTGTGTCAGTACAGGGATTGTGTGGGAGAGTGTGTCAGTACAGGATTTCTGTGTGAGGATGCTTCAGTACAGCATTTGTGTGGGAGAGAGTGTCATTGCAGTATTTATCTGGGAGATTGTGTCAGCATAGGGTTTGTGCGGGCAAGTGTGTAAGTACAGGGAATTTTTGTAAGATTGTGTCAGTACAGTATTTGTATGGGAGGGTGTATCAGTACATGACTTGTGTGCGAGAGAGTGTCAACAGAGTTATGTTAAGGAGATTGTGTCAGTGCAGGATTTATGTGCTAGAGTGTGTCGGTACAGGACTTGTATGGGATTTTGTGTCGATGCAGTATTTCTCTGTGAGAGTGTGTCATTGCAGGGTATGTGTGGGAGAGTGTTTCAGTATAACATTTGTGTGGGAGAATGTGTCAGTACATGGCTAGTGTGGGAGAGTGTGTCATTGCAGGATTTGTGTGTGACAGTGTGTCAGACACTGTATTTGTGTGGGAGAAAGCGTCAGCGTCGTGTTTGAGTGGAAGAGCGTGTCAATTCAGGATTTGTGTGGGAGACTGTGTCAGGACAGAATTTGTGTGGGTGAGTGTTTCAGTACAGTGCTTGTGTGGGAGAGTTTGTCAGTGCAGTGTTTGTGTGGGACAGTGTGTCAGTGCATGATTTGTGTGGGAGAGTGTGTCAGTACAGTGTTTGTGTGGGAGGGTGTGTCAGTACAGTATTTGTGTGGGAGAGTGTGTCAGTACAGTGCTTGTGTGGGAGAGTGTGTCAGTGCACTGTTAGTGGGGGAGAGTGTTTTGGTGACTTTTTTGTGTGGGAGAATGTGTCAGTACAGTGTTTCTGTGGGGGAGTGTGTCAGTACAGTGTTTGTGCGGGATAGTGTGTCAGTACAGTGATTGTGTGGGGCAGTGTGTCAGTGCAGGATTTGTGTGGGAGTGTGTGTCAGTACAGTTCTTGTGTGGGAGAATGTGTCATTGCAGTGTTTGTGTGGGAGAGTGTGTCACTGCAGTGTTTGTGTGGGACATTGTGTCAGCACAAGATTTCTGTGTGAGGGTGCTTCAGTACAGCATTTGTATGGGAGTGAGTGTCATTGCAGTATCTTTCTGTCAGCACAGGAAATGTGCAGGCATGTGTTTAAGTACATGCATTTTTTGGGAGATTGTGTCAGTACATTATTTGTATGGGAGTGTGTATCAGTACAGGAATTGTGTGCGAGAGAGTGTCAGCAGATTTATGTTTGGGAGATTGTGTCAGTCTAGAATTTGTGTTTTAGAGTGCTTTGGTATAGGACTTGTATGATAGACTGTCATTGCAGTATTTTTCTGGGATATTGTGTCAGTGCAGGGTATGTGTGTGAGAGTGTTTCAGTACAGTATTTTTATGGGAGAGTGTTTCAGTTCAGTAATTTTGTAGGACAGTGTGTCAGTACAGAATTTGGATGGGATAGTGTGTAAGTGTGGTGTTTGTGTATGAGAGTGTGTCAGTAGAGGATTTGTGTGGGAGGTTGCGTCAATACAGGATTTCTGTGGGAGAGTGTGTCAGGACAATGTTTTTGTGGGAGAATGTGTCAGTAATGTGTTTGTGTGGGAGAATGTGTCAGCACAGGATTTGTGTGGGAGAGTGTGTCAGCACAGGATTTGGATGGGATGGTGTATAAGGGCAGTGTTTGTGTGTGAGTGTTGCAGTACAGGATTTGTGTGGGAGAGTGAGTCAGTACTGTGTTTTTGTGGGAGAGTGTGTCAATGCAGGATTTGTGTGGGAGAGGGTGTCAGTACAGTGCCTGTGTGAGAGAATGTGTCAGTGCAGTGTTTGTGTGGAAGAGTGTGTCAGTGCAGTTCTTATGTGGGAGAATGTGTCAATACTGTGTTTTTGTGGGAGAGTGTGTCAGTGCAGTGTTTGTGTGGGAAACTGTGTTAGTACAGGATCTGTGTGGGAGAGTGTGTCAGTACAGTGTTTGTGTGGGAGAGTGTGTCTGTGCAGTGTTAGTGTGGGAAAGTGTGTCAGTACAGGATTTGTATGGGAGAGTGTGTCAATACTGTGTTTGTGTAGGAGAGTGTGTCAGTGCAGTGTGTGTGTGTGAGAGTGTGTCAGTATAGGATTTGTGTGGAAGAATATGTCAACACAGGATATCTGTGGGAGAGTGTGTCGTTACAGGACTTGTATGGGAGATTTTGGCATTGCAGTATTTGTATGGGAGGGTGTATCAGAACAGGACTTGTGTGCGAGAGTGTCAACAGAGTTATGTTAGGGAGATTGTGTCAGTGCAGGATTTATGTGCTAGAGTGTGTTGGTACAGGACTTGTATGGGAGACTGTGTCAATGCAGTATTTCTCTGGCAGAGTGTGTCAGTACAGGGTATGTGTGGGAGAGTGTTTCAGTACAGGGTATGTGTGGGGGAGTGTGTCAGTACAGTATTTTTTTCGAGAGTGTTTCAGAACAGTATTTTTGTGGGAGAGTGTGTCAGCACAGTAGTTGAGAAGGAGAGTGTGTCAGTACAGGGTTTGTCTGGGAGAGTGTGTCAGTACAGGATTATTGTGTGAGGATGCTTCAGTACAGCATTTGTATGGGGGAGTGTGTCATTGCAGTACTTATCTGGGAGAGTGTGTCAGCACAGGATTTGTGCGGGCAAGTTGTAAGTAGAGGAATTTTAGTGAGATTATGTCAGTACAGTATTTGTATGGGAGCGTGTATCAGTACAGGATTTGAGTGCGAAACAGTGTCAGCACTTTTATGTTTGGGAGATTGTGTCAGTACAGGAATTGTGTTACTGTGTGTCATGACAGGACTTGTATGGGAGAGTGTGTCAAGGCAGTATTTCTCTGGGAGAATGTGTCAGTTAGAGTAAGTGTGTGAGAGTGTTTCATTACAGTATTTTTGAGGGAGAGTGTTTCATTACAGTATTTTTGTGGGAGACAGTGTCAGTACAGGATTTGGATGGGACAGTGGGTAAGTGCGGTGTTGTGTGTGAGAGTGTGTCAATACAGGATTACTGTGAGAGAATGTGTCAGTGTGTTTGTGTGGGAGAGTGTACCCATACTGTGTTTTTGTGGGAGAGTGTGTCAGTACTTTATTTGTATGGGAGAGTGTGTCAGTGCAGGATTTGTGTGTGAGAGTGTGTCAGTACATTGTTTGTATGGGAGAGTGTGTCAGTGCAGTGTTTGTGTAGGAGAGTGTGCCATTAAAACTGCTTGTGTCGGAGAGTTTGTCAGTACAGGATTTGAATGGGAGTGTGTGTCAGTACAGTGGTTGTGTGGGGCATTGTGACAATGCAGGATTTATGTGGGAGAGTGTGTCCATACAGTGCTCGTGTGGGAGAGTATGTTAGTGCAGTATTTTGTGTGGGAGAGTGTGTCAGTGCAGGATTTGTTTTTGAGTGTGTGTCAGTATAGTTCTTGTGTGGGAGATTGTGTCACTGCAGTGTTTGTGTGTGAGAGTGTGTCAGTATAGTGTTTGTGTGGGAGAGTGTGTCAGTACAGTGTTTGTGTGTGAGAGTGTGTCATTACAGGGTTTGTGTGGTAGAGTATGCCAGTACAGGATTTCTGTGTGAGGGTGTAAGTGCAGTGTTTGTGTGTGTGTGTCAGTAGAGGATTTGTGTGGGAGGTTGTGTCAATACAGGATTTCTGTGGGAGAGTGTGTCAGGACAATATTTTTGTGGGAGAGTGTGTCAGTAATGTGTTTGTGTGGGAGAATGTATCAGCACAGGATTTGTGTGGAAGAGTGTGTCAGCACAGGATTTGGATGGGATTGTGTATAAGGGCGGTGTTTGTGTGTGAGAGTGTTGCAGTACAGGATTTGTGTGGGAGAGTGAGTCAGTACTGTGTTTTTATGGGAGAGTGTGTCAATGCAGGATTTGTGTGGGAGAGGGTGTCAGTACAGTGCCTGTCTGAGAGAGTGTGTCAGTGCAGTGTTTGTGTGGAAGAGTGTGTCAGTGCAGTTCTTATGTGGGAGAATGTGTCAATACTGTGTTTTTGTGGGAGAGTGTGTCAGTGCAGTGTTTGTGTGGGAAACTGTGTCAGTACAGGATCTGTGTGGGAGAGTGTGTAAGTACAGTGTTTGTGTGGGAGAGTGTGTCAGTACTGTGTTTGTGTAGGAGAGTGTGTCAGTGCCGTGTGCATGTGAGTGAGTGTATCAGTACAGGATTTTTGTGGAAGAGTATGTCAATACAGGATATCTGTGGGAGAGTGTGTCGTTACAGGACTTGTGTGGGGGATTGTGTCATTGCAGTATTTCTCTGGCAGAGTATGTCAGTAAAGGGTATGTGTGGGAGAGTGTTTCAGTACAGTGTTTTTGTGGGAGAGTGTGTCAGTACAGGGTATGTGTGGGGGAGTGTGTCAGTACAGGATTTGTGTGGGAAACTGTGTCAGTACAAGATTTGTGTGGGAGAGTTTGTCAGTACAGTAGTTGAGTGGGAGAGTGTGTCAGTACAGGGTTTGTGTGGGAGAGTGTGTCAGTACAAGATTATTGTGTGAGTCTGCTTCAATATAGCATTTGTATGGGAGAGAGTGTCATTGCAGTATTTATCTGGAAGAGTGTGTCAGCACAGGGCTTGTGCAGGCAAGTTGTAAGTAGAGAAAATGTGGTGAGATTGTCTCTGCACAGTATTTGTATGTGAGGGTGTATCAGTGCAGGATTTGTGTGTTAGAGTGTGTCGGTACAGGACTTGTATGGGAGAGTGTGTCAATGCAGTATTTCTCTGGGAGAATGTGACAGTTAGAGTATGTGTGTAAGAGCGTTTCAGTACAGTATTTTTGTGGGAGACAGTGTCATTACAGGATTTGGATGGGACAGTGGGTAAGTGCAGTTTTTGTGTTTGAGAATGTGTCAATACAGGATTACAGTGGGAGAGTGTGTCAGTGCAGTGTTTGTGTGGGAGAGTGTGTCAGTGCTGTGTTTGTTGGGGAGAGTGCGTCAGTACAGTATTTGTGGGGGAGAGGGTGCCCATACTCTGTTTGTTTGGGAGAGTGTGTCAGTACAGAATTTGTGTGGGTGAGTTTTTCAGTGCAGTATTTGTGTGGGAGAAAGTGTCAGTACACTGTTTGCGTGTGAGAGTGAGTCAGTGCAGGATTTGTGTGTGAGTGTGTGTCAGTACTTTGTTTATATGGGAGAGTGTGTCAGTGTAGTGTTTGTGTAGGAGAGTGTGTCATTAAGGTGCTTGTGTGGGAGAGTGTGTCAATACAGGATTACTGTGGGAGAGTGTGTCACTGCAGCGTTTGTGTGGGAGAGTGTGTCAGTGCAGTGTTTGTGTGGGAGACTGTGTCAGTGCTGTTTTTGTGTGGGAGAGTGTGTCAGTACAGAATTTGTGTGGGTGAGTTTTTCAGTGCAGTATTTGTGTGGGAGAAAGTGTCAGTATACTGTTTGTGTGGGAGAGTGAGTCAGTGCAGGATTTGTGTGTGAGAGTGTGTCAGTGCAGGTTTTGTGAGGGAGGGTGTGTCAGTACAGGATTCGTGTGGGAGAGTGTGTCAGTATTGTGTTTGTGAGGGAGAGTGTGTCAGTACATGATTTCTGTGGCAGTGTGTGGCAGTACAATGTTTGTGTGGGATATTGTGTCGATGCAGTGTTTGTGAGGGACAGTGTGTCAGTACACTGATTGTGTGGGAGAGTGTGTCAGTACGGTGTTTGTGTGGTAGAGTGTGTCAGTACAGTGTTTGTGTGGGAGAGGTGTCAGTACAGGATTTGTGTGTGAGAGTATGAGAGTACAGTGCTTGAGTGGGAGAGTGTGTCGGTGCAGTTTTTGTGCGGTAGAGTGTTTCAGTGCAGGATTTCTGTGGGAGAGTGTGTCAGTACAGTGTTTGTGTGGGAGAGTGTCTCAGTACAGTGTTTGTGTGGGAGAGTGTTTCATTGAAGGATTTGTCTGGGAGAGGGAGACAGTATTGTGTTTGTATGGGCGAGTGCATGATTCATGTGGGAGATTGTGTCAATGCAGAACTTATGTGGGAGATTGTTTCAGTACAGTGTTTGTGTGGTGTAGTGTGTCAGTACAGTGCTTATGTGGGAGAGTGTATTTGTAGAATTTTTGTGTGGGAGAGTGTGTTGGTACAGTACCTGTGTGGGAGAGTGTGTCAGTAGAGGATTTGTGTGGGATAGTATGTCACTGCTGTGTTTGTGTGGTAGAGTGTCAGTACAGGATTTGGGTGGGAGAATGTATCAATACTGTGTTTGTGTGGGAGAGTTTGTCAGTACAGGATTTCTGCGGGAGTGTGTGTCAGTACAATGTTTGTGTGGGATATTGTGTCGGTGCAGTGTTTGTGTTGGATAGTGTGTCAGTACATTGATTGTTTGGGAGAGCGAGTCAGAACAGTTTTTGTCTGGTAGAGTGTGTCTGTATAGTATTTGTGAGGGAGAGTTTGTCAGTACAATGTTTGTGTGGGAGAGTGTGTCAGTACAGTATTTGTGTGGGAGAGTGTGAGATTACAGTGCTTGTGTGGGAGAGTTTTTTTGTACAGTGTTTGTGCAGGAGAGTGTGTCAGTGCAGTATTTGTGTGGGAGAATGTGTCAGTATTGTTTTTGTGTGAGAGAGTGTGTCAGTGCAGTATTTGTGTGGGAGAATGTGTCAGTATTGTTTTTGTGTGTGAGAGTGTGTCAGTGCAGTATTTGTGTGGGAGACTGTGTCAGTATTGTTTTTGTGTGAGAGAGTGTGTCAGTGCAGTATTTGTGTGGGAGAATGTGTCAGTATTGTTTTTGTGTGAGAGAGTGTGTCAGTGCAATATTTGTGTGGGAGAATGTGTCAGTATTGTTTTTGTGTGAGAGAGTGTGTCAGTGCAATATTTGTGTGGGAGACAGTGTCAGTATTGTTTTTGTGTGAGAGAGTGTGTCAGTGCAGTATTTGTGTGGGAGAATGGGTCAGTATAGTGCTTGTGTGGGAGAATTTATCAGCATTGTGCTTATGTGGGAGAATGTGGCAGGAGAGGATTTGCGTGGGAAGATGTGTCAGTACTGTTTATGTGTGGGAGAGTGTGTCAATGCCGGATTTGTGTGGGAGAGTTTGTCAATACAGTGCTTTTGTGGTAGAGTGTGTCTGTGCATTGCTTGTGTGGGAGAGCTTGTCAGTGCAGTGTTCGTGTGGGAGAGTTTGTCGATGCTGCATTTGTGTGTGAAAATGTGTGAGTAAAGTGCTTGTTTGTGAGAGTGTGTCAGTACAGTGTTTATTTGGGAGAGCGCGTCAGTACAGGATTTGTGTGGGAGAGCGTGTCAGTACAGTGTTTGTGTGGGAGATTGTGCCAGTGCAGTGTTTGTGTTTTTGTGCGACAGTATGTATGTGCACTATTTGTGTGAGAGAGTGTGTCAGTACAGTTTTTGTGTGGGAGAGTGTGTCAGAAAAGTGTTTGTAAGGGAGAGTGTGTCAATGAAGGATTTGTCTAGGAGAGTGTCTCAGTACAGGTTTTGTGTGGGAGAGTGTGTCAATAAAGGATTTGTCTGGGAGAGTGCGTCAGTATTTTGTTTGTGTGGGTGAGTGTCTCAATGCAGGATTCATGTGGGAGAGTGCTTCAGTACCGTATTTGGTGGTGGCGTGTGTCAGCACAGCACTTGTGTTTATGTGGTACAGTGTGTCAGTATTGTGTTTGTGTGAGGGAGTGTGTCAGTGCAGGATTTGTGTGGGAGAATGTTTCAGTACAGTACTTGTGTGGGATAATGTGTCAGTATTGTGCTTGTGTGAGAGTGTGTCAGTGCAGGATTTTTGTGGGAGAGAGTGTCAATGCAGGATTTGTGTGGGAAGATGAGTCAGTACTGTGTTTGTGTCGGAGAGTGTGTCAATGGTGGATTTGTGTGGTAGAGTTTGTCAGTACACTGCTCATGTAGTAGAGTGTGTCAGTTCAGTGCTTGTGTGGGAGATTGTGTCAGTGCTTTGTTTGTGTGGGAGAGTTTGTCAATGCAGCATTTGTGTGGGAGAATGTATCATTACAGTGCTTGTTTGTGAGAGTGTGTCAGTACAGTGTTTGTGTGGGAGAGTGTGTCAGTACAGTGCTTGTTTGTGAGAGTGTGTCAGTACAGTGTTTGTGTGGGAGAGTGTCTGTGCAGTGTTTGTTCTGGAGAGTGTGTCAGTGTGGTGCTTGTGCGGGAGAGTGTGTCAGTACAGGATTTGTGCGAGAGAGTTTTTCAAAGCAGCATTTGTGTGAGAGAATGTGTCAGTACAGGATATGTGTGGGAGGGTGTGTCACTACAGGATTTCAGTTGGTGAGCGTGTCAGTTCAATGTTTTTGTGGGAGACTGTGTCAGTAATTTGTTTGTTTGGGAAAGTGTGTAAGTAAAGTATTTGTGTGGGAGAGTGTGTCAGTAAAGTATTTGTGTGGGACAGTGTATCTGTACAGTGTTTTTGTGGGAGAGTGTTTTAGTACAGTTTTTGTGTGGCAGAATGTATCAGTACAGTGTTTCTGTGGGCGAGTGTGTCCATACACTGTTTATGTGGAAGAGTGTGTCAGTACAGTTTTTCGATGAGAGAGTGTGTTCGAAATGTGTTTGTGTGAGAGAGTGTTTCAGTACTGTGTTTCTGTGGGAGAGTGTGTTCATACATTGTTTGTGTGGGAGAGTGTGTCAGTACAGTGTTTTGTGGGATAGCGTGTCAGTGCAGGATTTGTGTGGGAGAGTGTGTCACTACAGTGTTTGTCTGGGAGAATATGTCATTGAAGTGCTTGTGTAGGAGGGTGTGTCAGTACAGTGCTTGTGTGGCACAGTGTGTCAGTACAGGATTTATGTGGGAGTGTGTGGCAGTACAATATTTGTGTGGGATATTGTGTCGGTGCAGTGTATGCTTGGGATAGTGTGTCAGTACTGTGATCGTGTGGTAGAGTGTGTCAGTACAGTGTTTGTGTTGGAGAGTGTGCCAATACAGTGTTGTTTGGTAGAGTGTGTCAGTACAGTATTTGTGTGGGAGAGTTTGTCAGTGCAGGATTTGGGATGGAGAATCTGTGAGTACAGTGCTTGTGTGGGAGAGTGTGTCAGTACAGTGCTTGTGTGGCAGAGTGAGTCAGTACAGGATTTGTGTTGCAGAGTGTGATAGTACAGTGCTTGAGTGGGATAGTGTTTTTGTACAGTGATTGTGCAGGAGAGTGTGGCAATGCAGGATTTGTGTGGGATTTTGTGTCAGTACAGTGTTTTCATGGGACAGTATGTCAGTGCTACATTTCTGTGTGACAAGGTGCAAGTACAGGATTTGTGTGGGAGAGTATGTCCATCCAGCATTTGCCTGCCACAGTGTGTAAGTACAGGATTTGTGTGCGAGTGTGTGTCAGTATAGGATTTGTGTGGGAGAGTGTGTCAATGCAGTATTTCTTAGGGAGAGTTTGTCAGTACAATGTTTTTTGTGGGAGATTGTGACAGGGCTGTATTTGTGTGGCAGAGTGTGTCAGTACTGTATTTGTGTGGGACAGTGTGTCAGAACATGATTTGTTTGGGAAAGTATGTCAGTACAGCATTTGCATGGGACAGTGTGTAAGTACAGGATTTGCGTGGGAGAGTGTTTCAGCACAGTATTTGTGTGGGAGAGTGTTTTAGTGCTGTATTTTTTGGGTGCATATGACACCATAGCATTTGCGCAGGACAGTGTGCAATTACAGTATTTGTGGGGGACAGTGTGAAAGTACAGGGTCTGTGTAACAGAAATTGTCTATACCGGATTTGTGTGGGACAGTGTGTCAGCACAGTGCTTGTGTGGAAGAGTGTGTCAGTGCAGTATCTTTGCGGAAGAGTGTATCGGTATCGTGTTTGTGTGGGAGATTGTGTCAGTACAGCATTTGTGCGGGACAGTATGAAAGTACAGTATTTGTGTGGGAGAGTATGTCAGTACAGCATTTGCGTGCGACACTGTGTAAGTACAATATTTGTGTTGGACACTGTAAGTACACGGTATTTTTGACAGATATTGTCAGTACAGGATTTTTTTTGGGATAATGTGTCAATACAGGACTTCTGTGGGAAAGTGTATCAGTGCAAAGTTTTTTGTGAGAGATTGTATCTGGGATGTATTTGTGTGGGAGAGCATGTCAGTACTGTATTTGTGTGGGAGAGTGTGTCAATATAGGATTTCTGTGGGAGAATGTGTCAGTACAATGTTTTTTGTGGGAGATTGTGTCAGGGCAGTGTTTGTTTGGGAGAGTGTTCAGTAATTATTTGTGTGGGAGTATGTCAGTACATAATTTGTGTGGGAGAGTATGTCAGTACAGCATTTGTGTTGGACAACAGTGTGCAAGTACAGGATTTGCGTGGGAGAGTTTTTCAGCACAGTATTTGTGTGAGAGAATGTCTTAGTGCTGTGTTTTTTGGCAGCGTATGTCACTACAGCATTTGCGTGGAACAGTGTGTAAGTACAGTTTTTGTGTGGGACAGTGTGTAAGTACAGGATCTGTATGACAGAGATTGTGAATACAGGAGTTGTGTGGGAGAATGTGTCAACACAGCGCTTGTGTGTAAGAGTGTGTCAGTGCAGTCTTTCTGTGGAAGAGTCTATCAGTATCGTGTTTGTGTGGGAGATTGTGTCAGTGCAGGATATGTGCGTGAGTATTTCAGTGCAGTATTTTTGGTGGAGAGTGTTTCAGTACTGTATTTTGTAGGAGAATGAGTCAGTAAGGGATTTGTGTGGGAGAGCATGTCAGCGCAGCAATTGCTTGCGACAGTGTGTAAGTACACTACTTCTGTTGGATAGTGTGTAAGTACAGGGTCTGTGTGACAGAGATTGCCAGTACAAGATTTTTGTGGGGAGAGTGTATCAGTACTGTATTTGTGTGGGAGAGTGTATCAGTACAGTATTTCTGTGGGAGAGTGTGTCAATACAGGTTTTCTGTGGGACAGTGTGTCAGTACAATGTTTTTTGTGGGAGATGGTGTCAGTCCAGAATTTGTGCGTTAGATTGTGTCAGTACAGGACTTGTATGAGAGTATTTCTCTAGGTGAGTGTGTCAGTATAGGGTATGTGTGTGAGAGAGTTTCAGCACAGTATTTTTGTGGGAGAGTGCTTCAGTACTGTATTTTTGTGAGAGTGTGTGTCAGTACAGGATTTCTGTGTGAGAGAGTGCAAGCACATTTAAGTTTGGGAGATTGTGTCAGTTCAGGATTTATGTGTTAGATTGTGTTGGTACTGGACTTGTATGGGAGATTGTGTCATTGCAGTATTTCATTAGATGAGTGTGTCAATACTGGGTATGTGTGTGAGAGTGTATCAGTACGTAATTTTAGTTGGAGAGTATGTCAGTACAGCATTTCTGTGGGACAATGTGCATGTACAGGATTTGTGTGGGAGAGTATTCAGTACAGCATTTGCGTGTGACAGTGTGTAAGTACAGTGATTGTGTTGGACAGTGTGAATTAGAGTGTCTGTGTGACAGAGATTGTCAGTACAGGAATGGTGTGGGGCAAGGGTATCAGTACCGTTTTTGTGTGGGAGAGTGTGTCAGTACAGGATTTCTGCACCAGAGTGTGTCAATACAGGATTTCTGTGGGAGAGTGTGTCAGTAGAATGTTTTTTGTGGGAGATTGTGTCTGTGAAGTATTTGTATGAGAGAGTGTGTCAGTACAGTATTTGTGTGGGAGATTGTATCAGTACCTGATTTGTGTGGGAGAGCATGTCAGTACAATATTAGTGTGGGACAGTGTGTCAGTACAGGATTTGTGTAGGAGAGAGTGACAATACTGGATTTGTGTGGGAGAGTGTGTCAGTACAGGATTTCAGTGTGAGAGAGTGTAAGCACATTTATGTTTAGGAGATTGTTTCAGTACAGTATTTGTGTGGGTGAGTATTTCAGTACTGTAATTTTGTTGGAGAGTATGTCAACACAGCATTTGCGCGGGACAGTGTGAAGGTACAGTATTTGTGTGGGTCAGTGTATCGGTACATTATTTTAGTGAGAGAGTATGTCAGTACAGCATTTCTGAAGGACAATGTGTAGGTACAGGATTTGTGTGGGAGCGTATTTCAGTACAGCATTTGCGTGCGACATTGTGTAAGTACAGTATTTGTCTTGGACACTGTGTAAGTACAGGGTCTGTTTGACAGACATTGTGAGTACAGGATTTGAGTGGGATGGTGTGCCAATGCAGGATTTCTGTGGGAGCGTGTGTCAGTGCGATGTTTTTTGTGGGAGATTCTGTCTGTGTAGTATTTGTGTTGGAGAGTGTGTCACTACATTATTTGTGAGGGAGAGTGTGTCAGTACATTATTTGTGTGGGAGAATGTATCAGTACAGTATTTGTGTGGGACAGTGTGTCAGCACAGTATTTTAGTTGGAGAGTATGGCAATACAGCATTTGAGTGCAGCAGTGTGTAATTGCAGAATTTGTGTGGGAGACTGTGTGAGTACAGGTTTTGAGTGGGAGAATGTGTCAATACAGGATTTCTATGGGAGAGTGTGTCAGTACCATGTTTTTTGTGGGAGATTGTGTCATTACATTAGTTGTGTGGGAGAGTGTATCGGTACAATAGTTGGGTGGAAGAATGATGTGTCAGTACAGGGTTTGTGTGGGAGAATGTGTCAGTACCATATTTCTGTGTGAGGGTGTGTCAGTACAGTATTTGTATGGGAGAGAGTGTCATTACAGCATTTTTTCTGTGAGCGTGTGCTAGCACAGGGTCTGTGCGGGCAAGTGTGTTAGTACAGGATTTTTTTGGGAGATTGTGTCAGTACAGTATTTGTATGGGATGGTGTATCAGTACAGGATTTGTGTGCTAGAGAGTATCAGCACATTTATGTTTGGGGCATTGTGTCAGGACAATATTTGTGTGTTAGAGTGTCGGTTCAGGACTTGTATGGGAGATTGTGTCATTACTGTATTACTCTAGGCGATCGTGTCAGTACAGTGTATGTGCTTGAAAGTGTTTCAGTACAGTATTTTTGTTGGAGAGTGTTTCAGTACTGCATTTTTGTGGGAGAGTTCGTCAGTACAGGAATTGTGTTGGAGGCTGTATCAGCACAATCTCTGTGTGGGAGAGAGTGATAGTAAAGTATTTGAGTGGAAGAGTGTGTCAGTACAGGGATTATGTGGCATAGTGTGTCAGTGCAGTATTTGTGTGGGAGATTGTGTCAGCAATGTCCTTGTGCCGGAGAGTATGTTGTTGCAGTATTTTTGCATGAGAGTGAATAACTACAGTATATGTGTGGGAGAGTGTCTCAGTATTGGATTAGCACTGGAGAGTGCGTGAGTACACTAGTTGGGTGGGAGAGTGTGTCAGGACCGTATTTCTGTGTGAGGGTGTTTCAGTACAGCATTTATATGGGAGAAAGTGTCATTACAGCATTTTTCTATGAGAGTTTGTCAGCACAGGGTTTGTGCGGGCAAGTGTGTAAGTACAGGATATTTTGGGGAGATTGCATCAGTATCATATTTGTATGGGAGGGTGTATCAATACAATATTTGTATGCAAGAGAGTGTCAGCACATTTATCTTTGGGAGATTGTGGGAGTACAGGATTGGTGTGTTAATGTGTGTTGGTACAGGAATGGTATGGGAGATTGTGTCATTGGAGTATTTCTGTAGGTGAATGTGCCAGTACAGGGTATGTGTGTAAGAGTGTTTCAGTACATTATTTGTGTGAGAGAGTATATCAGTACAGTATTTGTATGGGAGAGCAGGTCAGTACAGTTTTTGTGTGGGACAGTGTGTCAGAACAGTATTGTATTTGGAGAGTATGTCAATAAAGCATTTGAGTGGGCCAGTGTGTAATTGCAGAATTTGTGTGGGAGACTGTGTTAGTACAGGATTTGAGTGGGAGAGTGTGTCAATACAGGATTTCTATGGGAAAGAGTGTCAGCACAATCTTTTTTGTGTGAGATTGTGTCAGTACAGTATTTGTGTGGGAGAGTGTGTCATTACAGTAGTTGGGTGGGAGAATGATGTGTCAGTATAGGGTTTGTGTGGGAGAATGTGTCAGTACCATATTTCTGTGTGAGGGTGTTTCAGTACAGCATTTATATGGGAGAGAGCGTCATTACAGCATTTTTCTGGGTGAGTGTGTCAGCACAGGGTTTGTGCGGGCAAGTGTGTAAGTACAGGATTTTTTTGGAAGATTGTGTCACTACAATATTTGTATGGGATGGTGTATCAGTACAGGATTTGTGTGTGAGATAGTGTCAGCACATTTATGTTTGGGAGATTGTGTCAGTACAGGATTTGTATGTTAGATTGTGTCGGTACTGGACTTGTATGGGAGATTGTGTCATTGCTGTATTCCCCTAGGTGAGTGTGTCAGTACTGGGTATGTGTGTGAGAATGTTTCAGTGCAGTATTTTTGTGGGAGACTGTTTCAGTACTGACATTTTGTGGGAGATCATGTCAGTACAGTATTTGTGTGGGAGATCATGTCAGTACAGTATTTGTGTGGGACAGTGTATCATTACATTATTTTAGTGGGCGAGTATGTCAGTGCCGCATTTCTCTGGGTCAACATTTAAGTACAGGTTTTGTGTGGCAGAGTATGTCAGTCCAGCATTTGCGTGCGACAGTGTTTAAGTACAGTATTTATGTGGGACAGTGTGTAAGTACAGTGTCTGTTTGACAGAGATTGTCAGTACAGGATTTGTGTGGGATAGTGTGTCAATACAGGACTGCTGTGGGAACGTGTGTCAGTACGAAGTTTTTTGTGGCAGATTGTGTCCGTGTAGTATTTGTGTTGTAGAGTGTGTGAGTACATTATTTGTGTGGGAGAGTATGTCAGTACAGCATTTGCGTGCAACAGTGTGTAAGTACAGTATTTGTGTTGGACACTGTGTAAGTGCAGGGTCTGTTTGACAGATATTGTCAGTACAGGATTTGTGTGGGCTAGTGGGTCAATACAGGACTGCTGTGGGAACGTGCGTCAGTACGATGTTTTTTGTGGGAGATTGTGTCTGTTTAGTATTTGTGTTGGAGAGTGTGTCAGTACATTATTTGTGTGGGAGCGTATGTCAGTACAGTATTTGTATGGGAGAGCAGGCCAGTACAGTTTTTGTGTGGGAGAGGATATTAGTACAGGATTTCTGTGCGAGGGTGTTTCAGTAAAGCATTTTTTTGGGCGGAGAGTGTCATTACAGCATTTTTCTGGGAGAATTTGTCAGCACAGGGTTTGTGCGGGCAAGTGTGTAAGTACAGGATTTTTTTGGAAGATTGTGTCACTACAATATTTGTATGGGAGGGTGTATCAGTACAGGATTTGTGTGTGAGAAAGTGTCAGCACATTTACGTTTGGGAGATTGCGTCAGTACAGAATTTGTATGTTAGAGTGTTTTGGTAATGGACTTGAATGGGAGATTGTGTCATTGCAGTATTTCTCCAGGTGAGTTTGTCAGTACTGGGTATGTGTGTGTGAGTGTTTCAGTGCAGTATTTTTGTGGGAGAGTGTTTCAGTACTGACTTTTTGTGGGAGAATGGGTCAGTACAGGATTTGTGTGGGAGATCATGTCAGTACAGTATTTGTGTGGGACAGAGTATCATTACATTATTTTAGTGGGAGAGTATGTCAGTGCCGCATTTCTCTGGGTCAATGTATAAGTACAGGTTTTGTGTGGCAGAGTATGTCAGTCCAGCATTTGCGTGCGACAGTGTTTACGTACAGTATTTGTGTTGGACACTGTGTAAGTGCAGGATCTGTTTGACAGAGATTGTCAGCACAGGATTTCTGTAGGATAGAGTGTCAATACAGGACTGCTGTGGGAGCTTGTATCAGTACGAAGTTTTTTGGGGAGATTGTCTGTTTAGTATTTGTGTTGGAGAGTGTGTCAGTATATTATTTGTGTGGGAGAGTATGTCAGTACAGCATTTGCGTGCAACAGTGTGTAAGTACAGTACTTCTGTTGGACACTGTGTAAGTGCAGGGTCTGTTTGACAGAGATTGTCAGTGCAGGATTTGTGTGGAAAACTGTGTCAATACAGGACCTGTATTGACACACTTTTCCACACAAATCCTGCACTGACAATCTCTGTCAAACAGACCCTGCACTTACACAATGTCCAACACAAATACTGTACTTACACACTGTTGCACGCAAGTGCTGTACTGACATACTCTCCCACACAAATCCTGTACTTACACACTCTCACACATGAATTCTGTACTGACAATTCTGTCACACAGATCGTGTACTCATGCACTGTCCCAAACAAATACTGTACTGCTGTGGAAGCGTGCGTCAGTACGATGTTTTTTTTTTGTGGGAGATTGTGTCTGTGTAGTATTTGTGTTGGAGAGTGTGTCAGTACATTATTTGTGTGGGAGAGTATATCAGTACAGTATTTGTATGGAAGAGCATGTCAGTACAGTTTTTGTGTAGGACAGTGTGTTGGAACAGTATTTTATTTGGAGAGTATGTCAATACAGCATTTGAGTGGGCCAGTTTGTAATTGCAGAATTTGTGGGGAGACTGTGTCAGTACAGGATTTGGTTGAGAGAGTGTGTCAATACAGGATTTCTATGTTAGAGTGTGTCAGCACAATGTTTTTTGTGTGAGATTGTGTCAGTACAGTATTTGTGTGGGAGAGTGTGTCATTATAGTAGTTGGGTGGAAGAATGATGTGTCAGTACAGGGTTTGTGTGGGAGAATGTGTCAGTACCGTATTTCTGTGCGAGGGTGTTTCAGTACAGCATTTGTATGGGAGAGAGTGTAATTAATGCGTTTTTCTGTGAGAGTGTGTCAGCACAGGGCTTGTGCGGGCAAGTGTGTTAGTAAAGGATGTTTATGGGAGATTGTGTCAGTACAGTATTTGTATGGGAGGGTGTATCAGTACAGGATTTGTGTTCAAGAGAGTATCAGCACATTTATGTTTGGGAGATTGTGTCAGTACAGGATTTGTGTGTTAGAGTGTGTCGGTACAGGGCTTGTATGGGAGATTGTGTCATTGCTGTATTACTCTAGGTGATTGTGTCAGTGCAGCGTATGTGTGTGAGATTGTTTCAGTACAGAGTTTTTGTTGGAGGGTGTTTCAGTACTGTATTTTTGTGGGAGACAGTGTCAGTACAGGATTTGAAAGGAGAATTTGTCTGTACAGCAATTTCATGTGAAAATGTGTATGTATAGTATTTGTGAGGGTCAGTGTATAAGTACAGGGGCTGTGTGAATGAGAGTGTCAGTACAGGATTTGTGTGGGAGAGTGTGCCAATGCAGGATTTGTGTGGGAGACTGTGTCAATACAGGATTTCTGTGCGTGAGTGAGTCAATAAAATGTTTTTTTCTTGGAGAGTGTGTCATTACAGGATTTGTGTAGAAGTTCATGTCAGTACAGCATTTGTGCGGGACAGTGTGTAAGTACTGGATTTGTGTGGAAGTGTTTTTCAGTACAGTATTTGTGTGGTAGAGTGTTTCAGTGCTGTTTTATTTGCCAGAGTATGACACGACAACATTTGTGCAGGACAAAGACTGTCAGTACAGGATTTGTGTCGGAGAGTGTGTCAGTACAGTATTTGTGTGGGAGCTTGTGTCAGTACAGGGTTTGTGTGGGAGGTTGTGTCAGTGTACAGGATTTCTGTGCGATGGTGTTTCAGTAAAGCATTTGTACAGGAGAGAGTGTAATTACAGCATTTTTCTGGGAGAGTGTGTCAGCACAGAGTTTGTGCGGGCAAGTGTGTAAGTACAGGATTTTTTTGGAAAGTTGTGTCACTACAATATTTGTATGTGAGGGTGTATCAGTGCAGGATTTGTGTGTGAGAGAGTGTCAGCACATTTATGTTTGGGAGATTGTGTCAGTTCAGGAATTGTATGATAGAGTGTGTTGGTACTGGACTTGTATGGGAGATTGTGCCATTGCAGTATTTCTCTAGGTGAGTGTGTCAGTATTGGGTATGTGTGTGAGAGTGTTTCACTGCAGTATTTTTGTGGGAGAGTGTTTCAGTACTGACTTTTTGTGGGAGAATGGGTCAGTACAGAATTTGTGTGGGAGATCATGTCAGTCTAGCAATTGCGTGTGACAGTGTTTAAGTACAGTATTTGTGTGGGACAGTGTGAAAGTACAGGGTCTGTGTGACAGAGATTGTAAATGCAGGATTTTTGTGGGAGAGTGTGTCAGCACAGTGCTTTTGTGGGAGAGTGTGTCAGTGCAGTCTTTTTGCGGAAGAGTGTATCGGTATCGTGTTCGTGTGGAAGACTGTACAGAATTTGTGCAGGAGAATATGCAAGTAAAGGTTTTGTCTGGGAGAGTGTTTCAGTACAGTATTTGTGTGGGAGAGTATTTCAGTACTGTATTTTTGTGGCAGAGTATTGTCAGAACAGCGTTTGCACAGTACAGTGTGTAAGTACTTTATTTGTGTGGAACAGTGTTTAAGCACATCATTTGAGTGGGAGAGAATGTCAGTCCAGCAATTCTGCAGGACAATGAGTAAGTTCACGATTTGTGTGTGAGAGTTTGTCAGTACAGCCTTTGAGTGTGACAGTGTGTAAGCACAGTAATTGTGTGGGACAGTGTGTTAGTACAGGGTCAATGTGACAGTGACTGTCAGTACAGGATTTGTGTGGGAGAGTGTGTCAGTACTGGATTAGTGTCGGAGAGTCTGTCAATACAGGATTTCTGTAGGAGAGTGTGTCAGTAAATTGTTTTTTGTGGGAGATTGTGTCAGTAGAGTATTTGTGTGTGAGAGTGTGTCAGTACAGGGTTTGTGAGGGAGGTTGTGTCAGTGTACAGGATTTCTGTGCGAGGGTGTTTCAGTGAAGCATTTGTATGGGAGAGAGTGTCATTACAGCATTTTTCTGGGAGAGTGTGTCAGCACAGGGTTTGTGCGGGCAAGTGTGTAAGTACAGGATATTTTTGGAAGTTTGTGTCAGTACAGTATTTGTATGCGAGGGTGTATCAGTTCAGGATTTGTGTGCAAGAGAGTATCAGCACATTTATGTTTGGGAGATTGTGTCAGTACAGGATTTGTGTGTTAGACTGTGTCGGTACAGGACTTGTATGGGAGTTTGTGTCATTGCTGTATTAATCTCGGCCATTGTGTCAGTAGAGCGTACATGCGTGAGAGTGTTTCAGTACAGTGTTTTTGTTGGAGAGTGTTTCAGTACTGCATTTGTGTGGGTGAGTGGGTCAGTACAGGATTTGCCAGGAGAGTTTGTCAGTACAGCAATTGTGTCTGAAAGTGTGTAAGTACAGTATTTGTGAAGGACATTGTTTAAGTACAGGGGCTGTGTGAAAGAGATTATCAGTACAGGATTTGCATGCGAGAGTGTGTCATTACAGGATTTGTGTGGGAGACTGTGTCAATACAGGATTTCTGTGCGTGAGTGTGTCAGTAAAATGTTTTTTTTTGGAGAGTGTGTCATTACAACATTTGTGTGGATGTTCATGTCAGTACAGCATTTGTGTGGAACAGTGTCTAAGTACTGGATTTGTGTGGAAGTGTGTTTCAGAACAGTATTTGTGTGGGAGAGTGTTTCAGTGCTGTTTTATTTGGCAGAGTATGACAGTACAGCATTTGTGCGGGACAGAGTGTAATTACAGTATTTGTTTGGGGCAGTGTGCAAGTACAAGGTCTGTGTGACAGAGATTGTAAATACAGGATTTTTGTGGGAGAGTGTGTCAGCACAGTGCTTTTGTGGTAGAGTGTGTCAGTGCAGTCTTTTTGCGGAAGAGTGCATCGGTATCGTGTTTGTGTGGGAGACTGTCAGTACAGATTTTGTGCGGAAGAATGTGCAAGTAAAGCTTTTGTGTGGGAGAGTGTTTCAGTACAGTATTTGTGTGGGAGAGTATTTCAGTACTGTAATTTTGTGGCAGAGTATGTCAGAACAGCGTTTGCACAGTACAGTGTGTAAGTACAGTGTTTGTGTGGGACAGTGTATAAGTACATTATTTTAGTGTGAGAGAATGTCAGTACAGTAATTCCACAGGACAATGAGTATGTACACTATTTGTGTGCGAGAGTTTGTCAGTACAGCATTTGCGTGAGACAGTATGTGAGTACAGTAATTGTGTGGGACAGAGTGTTATTACAGGGTCTGTGTGACAGAGACTGTCAGTACAGGATTTGTGTGGAAGTGTGTTTCAGTACAGTATTTGTGTGGGAGAGTATTTCAGTGCTGTAATTTTGTGGCAGATTATGTCAGAACAGCGTTTCCACAGTACAGTGTGTAAGTACAGTATTTGTGTGGGAGAGTGTGTTAGTACAATGTTTTTTGTGGGAAATAGTGTCAGTACAGTATTTGTGTGAGAGAATGTGTCAGTACAGGGTTTGTTAGGGAGAGTGTGTCAGTACAGGATTTCTGTGTGAGGGTGTTTCAGTAAAGCATTTGTGTGGAAGAGATTGTCATTACAGCATTTTTCTGGGAGAGTGTGTCAGCACAGGGTTTGTGCGGGCAATTGTGTAAGTACAGGATTTTTTTGGAAGATTGTGTCACTACAATATTTGTATGGGAGGGTGTATCAGTACAGGATTTGTGTGTGAGAGAGTGTCAGCACATTTATGTCTGGGAGGTTGTGTCAGGACAGGATTTGTATGTTAGAGTGTTTTGGTACTAGACTTGTATGGGAGATTGTGTCATTGCAGTATTTCTCTAGGTGAGTGTGTCACTAGTGGGTATGTTGTGAGAGTGTTTCAGTGCAGTATTTTTGTGGGAGAGTGTTTCAGTACTGACTTTTTGTGGGAGAATTGGTCAGTACAGTATTTGTGCGGGAGATCATGTCAGTACAGTATTTGTGTGGGACAGTGTATCATTACATTATTTTAGTGGGAGAGTATGTCAGTGCCACATTTCTCTGGGTCAACGTGTAAGTACAGGCTTTGTGTGGCAGAGTATGTCAGTCCAGCATTTATGTGCGACAGTTTTTAAGTACAGTATTTGTTTGGGACAGCATTTGTGTGAGGGTGAGTAAACAGTCTGTGTGACAGAGATTGTCAGTACAGCATTCGTGTGTGAGAGTGTGTAAGTACAGGATTTGTGTGGGAGAGTATGTCAGTACAGCATTTGCGTGCAACAGTGTGTAAGTACAGTATTTGTGTTGGACACTGTGTAAGTGCAGGGTCTGTTTGACAGAGATTGTCACTGCAGGATTTGTGTAGGATAGTGTGTCGATACAGGAGTGCTGTGGGAGATTATGTCAGTACGATGTTTTTTGTGGGAGATTGTGTCTGTGTAGTATTTGTGTGGGAGAGTGTGTGTCAGTACATTGTTTGTGTGGGAGAGTATGTCAGTACAGCATATGCGTGCGACAGTCTGTAAGTACAGTATTTGTTGTTGGACACTGTGTTAGTGCAGGGTCTGTTTGACAGAGATTGTCAGTACAAGATTTGTGTGCGATAGCTTGTCAATACAGGACTGCTGTGGGAGCATGTGTCAGTACCATGTTTTTTGTGGGAGATTGTGTCTGTGTAGTATTTGTGTTGGAGTGTGTGTCAGTAAATTATTTGTGTGGGAGAGTGTATCAGTACGGTATATTTGTGGGAGAGCATGTCAGTACACTGTTTGTGTGGGACAGTGTGTCAGAACAATATTTTATTTGGAGAGTATGTCAATACGGTATTTGAGTGGGGCATTGTGTAATTGCAGAACTTGTTTGGGAAACTGCGTCAGTACAGGATTTGAGTGGAAGAGTGTGTCAATACCGGATTTCTATGGGAGAGTGTGTCAGTACAATGTTTTTTGTGGGAGATTGTGTCAGTACAGCATTTATGTGGGATAGTTTGTCAGTACAGTAGTTGGGTGGGAGAATGATGTGTCAGTACAGGGTTTGTGTGGGAGAACGAGTCAGTACCGTATTTCTGTGTGAGGATATTTCATTACAGCATTTGTATGGGAGAGAGTGTCATTTCAGCATTTTTCTGTCAGTGTGTCAGCACAGGGTTCGAGCGGGCAAGTGTGTTAGTACAGGATTTTTTTGGGAGATTGTGTCAGTACAGTATTTGTATGGGAGAGTGTGTCAATACAGGATTTGCGTGGGAGAGTGTGTCAATACAGGATTTGCGTGCAACAGTGTGTAAGTACAGTATTTGAGTTGGACACTGTGTAAGTGCAGGATCTGTTTGACAGAGATTGTCACGACAGGACTTGTGTAGGATAGTGTGTCGATACAGGAGTGCTGTGGGAGCATGTGTCAGTACAATGTTTTTTGTGTGAAATTGTATCTGTGTAGTATTTGTGTTGGAGAGTGTGTCAGTGCATTATTTGTGTGGGAGAGAATGTCAGTACAGCATTTGTGTGGGAGAGTATGTCAGTACAGCATTTGCGTGCTACAGCGTGTAAGTTCTGTATTTATGTTGGACACTGTGTTAGTGCAGGGTCTGTTTGACAGATATTGTCAGTACAAGATTTGTGTGCGATAGTTTGTCAATACAGGACTGCTGTGGGAGTGTGTGTCAGTACAATGTTTTTTTGTGGGAGATTGTTTCTGTGTAGTATTTGTGTTGGAGGGTGTGTCAGTAAATTATTTGTGTGGGAGAGTGTATCAGTACAGTATTTGTGTGGGAGAGCATGTCAGTACAGTGTTTGTGTGGGACAGTGTGTCAGAACAATAGTTTATTTGGAGAGTATGTCAATACAGCATTTGAGTGGGGCAGTGTGTAATTGCAGAATTTGTGTGGGAGACTGTGTCAGAACTAGACTTGAGTGGGAGAGTGTGTCAATACAGGATTTCTATGGGAGAGTGTGTCAGTACAATGTTTTTTGTGGGAGATTGTGTCAGTACAGTATTTATGTGGGAGAGTGTGTCAGTACAGTAGTTGGGTGGGAGAATGATGTGTCAGTACAGGGTTTGTGTGTGAGAATGTGTCAGTATCGTATTTCTGTGTGAGGATCTTTCATTATAGCATTTGTATGGGAGAGAGTGTCATTACAACATTTTTCTTTGAGAGTGTGTCAGCACAAGGTTTGTGCGGGCAAGTGTGCTGGTACAGAATTTTTATGGGAGATTTGGTCAGTTCTGTATTTGTATGGGAGTGTGTATCAGTACAGAATTGTGTGCAAGAGAGGATCAGCACATTTATATTTGGAGATTGTGTCAGTACAGCATTTGTGTGTTAGACTGGTTCGGTTCAGGACTTGTATGGAAGATAGTGTCATTACTGTATTACTCTAGGCAGTTGTGTCAGTACAGCGTATGTACGTGAGAGTGTTACAGTACAGTGTTTTTTTTGGAGAGTGTTTCAGTACTGTATTTTTGTGGGTGAGTGGGTCAGTACAGGATTTGCCAGGAGAATTTGTCAGTACAGTAATTGCATGCGACAGTGCGTAAGTACAGTATTCGTGAGGGACAGTGTGTAAGTACAGGGGCTGTGTGACAGACATTGTCAGTACAGGATTTGCGTGGGAGAGTGTGTCAATACAGGATTTGTGTGGGAGAGTGTGTCAATACAGGATTTGCGTGCAACAGTGTGTAAGTACAGTATTTGTGTTGGACACTGTGTAAGTGCAGGGTCTGTTTGACAGAGATTGTCACTACAGGATTTGTGTAGGATAGTGTGTCAATACAGGATTGCTGTGGGAGCATGTGTCAGTACGATGTTTTTTGTGTGAAATTGTGTCTGTGTAGTATTTGTGTTGGAGAGTGTGTCAGTACATTATTTGTGTGGGAGAGTACGTCAGTACAGCATTTGTGTGGGAGAGTATATCAGTGCAGCATTTGCGTGCGACGATGTGTAAGTTCTGTATTTGTGTTGGACACTGTGTAAATGCAGGGTCTGTTTGACAGAGATTGTCAGTACAGGATTTGTGTGCGATAGTTTGTCAATACAGGACTGCTGTGGGAGCGTGTGTCAGTACAATGTTTTTTGTGGGAGATTGTTTCTGTGTAGTATTTGTGTTGGAGAGTGTGTCAGTAAATTATTTGTGGGAGAGTGTATCAGTACAGTATTTGTGTGGGAGAGTGTGTCAATACAGGATTTCTATGGGAAAGTGTGTCAGTACAATGTTTTTTGTGGGAGATTGTGTCTACAGTATTTATGTGGGAGATTGTGTCAGTACAGTATTTATGTGGGAGAGTGTGTAAGTACAGTAGTTGGGTGGGAGAGTATATCAGTACAGCATTTGTGTGGGAGAGCATGTCAGTACAGTATTTGTGTGGGTCTACGTGTCAGAACAATATTTTATTTGGACAGTATGTCAATACAGCATTTGAGTGGTGCAGTGTGTAATTGCAGAATTTGTGTGGGAGACTGTTTCAGTACAGGATTTGAGTGGGAGAGTGTGTCAATACAATATTTCTGTGGGAGAGTGTGTCAGTACATGGTTTGTGTGGGAGATTGTGTCTACAGTATTTATGTGGGAGATTGTGTCAGTACAGTATTTATGTGGGAGAGTGTGTAAGTACAGTAGTTGGGTGGGAGAGTATATCAGTACAGCATTTGTGTGGGAGAGCATGTCAGTACAGTATTTGTGTGGGTCTACGTGTCAGAACAATATTTTATTTGGAGAGTATGTCAATACAGCATTTGAGTGGTGCAGTGTGTAATTGCAGAATTTGTGTGGGAGACTGTTTCAGTACAGGATTTGAGTGGGAGAGTGTGTCAATACAATATTTCTGTGGGAGAGTGTGTCAGTACATGGTTTGTGTGGGAGATTGTGTCAGTGCAGGATTTCTGTGTGAGGGTGTTTCAGTAAAGCATTTGTATGGGAGAGATTGTCATTACAACATTTTTCTTTGAGAGTGTGTCAGCACAGGGTTTGTGCAAGCAAGTGTGTTAGTACAGGATTTTTTTGGGAGATAATGTCAGTACAGTATTTGTATGGGAGGTTGTATCAGTGAAGGATTTGTGTGCAAGAGAGTATCAGCACATTTATGTTTGGAGATTGTGTCAGTACATCATTTGTGTGCTAGACTGTGTCGGTATAGGACTTGTATGGGAGATAGTGTCATTACTGTATTAATCTAGGCAATTGTGTCAGTACAGCATATGTGCGTGAGACTGTTTTAGTACACTATTTTTGTTGCAGAGTGTTTCAGTACTGCATTTTTGTGGGTGAGTTGGTCAATACATGATTTGCCAGGAGAGTTTGTCATTACAGCAATTGCATGCAAATGTGTGTAAGTACAGTATTTGTGAGGGACAGTGTGTAAGTACAGGGGCTGTGTGAATGAGATTGTCAGTACAGGATTTGTATGAGAAAGTGTGTCAATACAGGATTTGTGTGGGAGAGTGTGTCAATACAGGTTTTGTGTGGGAGAGTTTGTCAATACAGGATTTCAGTGCAAGAGTGTGTCAGTAAAATGTTTTTTCTGGGAAAGTGTGTCATTACGGGATTTGTGTGGAATGATTGTCAGCACAGCATTTGTGTGGGACAGTGTGTAAGTACTGGATTTGTATGGAAGTGTGTTTCAATACAGTATTTGTGTGGGAGAGTGTTTCAGTGTTGTTTTATTTTGCAGAGTATGACACTACAGCATTTGTGCGGGACAGAGTGTAAGTACAGAGTTTGGTTGGGGCAGTGTTCAAGTAGAGGGTCTGTGTGGCAGAGATTGTATATACAGGATTTTTGTGTGAGTGTGCATCAGCACAGTGCTTTTGTGGGAGAGTGTGTCAGTGCAGTCTTTTTGCGGAAGATTGTATCAGTATCATATTTGTGTGGGAGACTCTGTCACTACAGAATTTGTGCGGGAGAATGTGCAAGTAAAAGTTTTGTGTGGGAGAGTGTTTAAGTACAGTATTTGTGTAGGATAGTGTCTGAGTACATGGTCTGTGTGACAGAGATTGTCAGTACAGCATTCGTGTTTGAGAGTGTGTAAGAACAGGATTTGTGTGGGAGAGTATGTCAGTACAGTATTTGCATGCAACAGTGTGTAAGTACAATATTTGTGTTGGACACTGTGTAAGTGCAGGGTCTGTTTGACAGAGATTATCACTACAGGATTTGTGTGGGATAGTGTGTCAATACAGGAGTGCTGTAGGAGCTTGTGTCAGTACGATGTTTTTTGTGTGAGATTGTGTCTGTGTAGTATTTGTGCTGGAGAGTGTGTCAGTACATTATTTGTGTGGGAGAGTATGTCAGTACAGCATTTGCGTGCGACAGTGTGTAAGTACAGTATTTGTGTTGGACACTGTGTAAGTGCAGGGTCTGTTTGACAGAGATTGTCAGTACAGGACTGCTGTGGGAGCATGCGTCAGTACAATGTTTTTTGTGGGAGATTGTGTCTGTGTAGTATTTGTGTTGGAGAGTGTGTCAGCACATTATTTGTGTGGGAGAGTGTATCTGTATAGTATTTGTGTGGGAGACCATGTCAGTACAGTACTTGTGTGGGACAATGTGTCAGAACAGTATTTTATTTGGAGAGTATGTCAGTACAGCATTCGAGTGGGGCAGTGTGTAATTGCAGAATTTGTGTGGGAGATTGTGTCAGTACTAGATTTGAGTGGGAGAGTGTGTCAATACAGGATTTCTATGGGTGAGTGTGTCAGTACAATGTTTTTTGTGGGAGATTGTGTCAGTACAGAATTTATGTGGGAGAATGTGTCTGTACAGGACTTGTATGGGACATAGTGTCATTGCTGTATTACTCCAGGAAATTGTGTCAGTAAAGTGTATGTGCGTGAGAGTGTTTCAGTACTGTATTTTTGTGGGTGAGTGGGTCAGTACATGATTTGCCAGGAGAGTTTTTCATTACAGCAATTGCGTGCGAAAGTGTGTCAGTACAGTATTTGTGAGGGACAGTGTTTAAGTACAGGGTCTGAGTGAATGAGATTGTCAGTACAGGATGTGTGTGGGAGAGTGTGTCAATACAGGAGTTGTGTGGGAGAGTGTGTCAATAGAGGATTTCAGTGCGAAAGTGTGTCAGTAAAATGTTTTTTCTGGGAGAGTGTGTCATTACAGGATTTGTGTGGGAGTGTGTTTCAACACAGTATTTGTGTGGGTGAGTGTTTCAGTGCTCTTTTATTTGGCAGAGTATGACACCACAGCATTTGTGCGGGACAGAGTGTAAGTACAATATTTGTTTGGGGCAGTGTGAAAGTACAAGGTCTGTGTGACAGAGATTGTAAATACAAGATTTTTGTGGGAGAGTGTGTCAGCACAGTGCTTTTGTGGGAGATTGTGTCAGTGCAGTGTTTTTGCAGAAGAGTGTATCGGTATCGTGTTTGTGTGGGAGACTGTGTCAGTACAGATTTTGTGCAGGAGAATGTGCAAGTAAAGTTTTTGTGTGGGAGACTGTTTCAGTACAGTATTTGTGTGGGAGAGTATTTCAGTACTGTAATTTTGTGGCAGAGTATGTCAGAACAGCATTTGCGCAGTGCAGTGTATAAGTTCTTTATTTGTGTGGGACAGTGTGTAAGCACATTATTTAAGTGGGAGAGAATGTCAGTACAGTATTTGTGTGGGACAGTGTATCATTACATTATTTTAGTGGGAGAGTATGTCAGTGCCGCATTTCCCTGGGTCAAAGTATAAGTACAGGTTTTGTGTGGCAGAGTATGTCAGTCCAGCATTTGCGTGCAACAGTGTATAAGTCCAGTATTTATGTGGGACAGTGTGTGAGTACACTGTCTGTGTGACAGTGATTGTCAGTACAAGATTCGTGTGTGAGAGTGTGTAAGTACAGTATTTGTGTGGGACAGTGTATAAGTACATTATTTTAGTGGGCAAGAATGTCAGTGCAGCAATTCTGCGGGACAATGAGTAAGTAACCGATTTGTGTGGGACAATGTGTCAGAACAGTATTTTATTTGGAGAGTATGTCAGTACAGCATTTGAGTGGGGCAGTGTGTAATTGCAGAATTTGTGTGGGAGACTGTGTCAGTACAGGATTTGAGTGGGAGAGTGTGTCAATACAATGTTTTTTGTGGGAGATTGTGTCAGTACAGTGTTTATGTGCGAGAGTGTGTCAGTACAGTAATTGGGTGGGGGAATGATGTGTCAGTAGAGGGTTTGTGTGGGAGAATGTGTCAGTACCGTATTTCTGTGTGAGGGTGTTTCATTACAGCATTTATATGGGAGAGACTGTCATTACAGCTTTTTTCTTTGAGAGTGTGTCAGCAGAGAGTTTGTGCGGGCAAGTGTTTTAGTACAGGATTTTTTTGGGAGATTGGGTCAGTACAGTATTTGTATGGGATGGAGTATCAGTACAGGATTTGTGTGCAAGAGAGTATCAGCACATTTATGTTTGGAGATTGTGTCAGTACAGTATTTGTGTGTTAAACTGTGTCGGTACAGGACATGTATGGGAGATAGTGTCATTGCTGTATTACTCTAGGCAATTGTGTCAGTACAGCTTATGTGCGTGAGAGTTTATCAGTACAGTGTTTTTGTTGGTGAGTGTTTCAGTACTGTATATTTGTGGGTGAGTGGGTCAGTACAGGATTTGCCAGAAGAGTTTGTCATTACAGCAATTGCGTGCGAAAATGTGTAAGTACAGTATTGGTGAGGGACAGTGTGTAAGTACAGGGTCTGTGTGAATGAGATTGTCAGTACAGGATTTGCGTGGGAGAATGTGTCAATACAGGAGTTGTGTGGGAGAGTGTGTCAATAGAGGATTTCAGTGCAAAAGTGTGTCAGTAAAATGTTTTTTCTGGGAGAGTGTGTCATTACAGGATTTGTGTGGGAATGCTTGTCAGTACAGCATTTATGTGGGACAGTGTGTAAGTTCTGGATTTATGTGGAAGTGTGTTTCAATACAGTATTTGTGTGGGAGAGTGTTTCAGTGCTGTTTAATTTGGCAGATTCTGACACTACAGCATTTGTGCGGGACAGAGTGTAAGTACAATATTTGTTTAGGGCAGTGTGAAAGTACAGGGTCTGTGTGGCAGAGATTGTAAATACAGGACTTTTGTGGGAGAGTGTGTCAGCACAGTGCTTTTGTGGGACAGTGTGTCAGTGTAGTGTTTTTGCAGAAAAATGTATCGGTATCGTGTTTGTGTGGGAGACTGTGTCAGTACTGCATTTGTGCAGGAGAATGTACAAGTAAAGTTTTTGTGTGGGAGACTGTTTCAGTACAGTATTTGTGTGGGAGAGTATTTCAGTACTGTAATTTTGTGGCAGAGTATGTCAGAACAGCATTTGCGCAGTACAGTGTGTAAGTACTTTATTTGTGTGGGAGAGTGTGTAAGCACATTATTTTCATGGGCGAGAATGTCAGTACACCAATTCAGCAGGATAATGAGTAAGTACACGATTTGTGTGCGAGAGTTTGTCAGTACAGCATTTGCTTGCGACAGTGTGTAAGTACAGTAATTGTGTGGGACAGTGTGTTAGTACAGCGTCTGTGTGACAGTGACTCTCAGTACAGTATTTGTGTGGGAGAGTATTTCAGTACTGTAATTTTGTGGCAGAGTATGTCAGAACAGCGTTTGCGAAGTACAGTGTGTAAGTACTTTATTTGTGTGGGACAGTGTGTAAGCACATTATTTTCGTGGGCGAGAATGTCAGTACACCAATTTAGCAGGACAATGAGTAAGTACACGATTTGTGTGCGAGAGTTTGTCAGTACAGCATTTGCGTGCGACAGTGTGTAAGTACAGTGATTGTGTGGGACAGTGTGTTAGTACAGGGTCTGTGTGACAGAGACTCTCAGTACAGTATTTGTGAGGGAGAGTATTTCAGTACTGTAATTTTGTGGCAGAGTATGTCAGAACAGCATTTGCACAGTACAGTGTGTAGGTCCAGTATTTGTGTGGGGGTCAGTGTATAAGTACATTATTTTAGTGGGAGAGAATGTCAGTACACCAATTCAGCAGGACAATGAGTAAGTACACGATTTGCGTGCGACAGTGTGTAAGTACAGTAATTGTGTGGGACAGTGTGTTAGTACAGGGTCTGTGTGACGGTGACTCTCAGTACAGGATTTGTGTGGGACAGTGTGTCAGTACTGGATTAGTGTCGGAGAGTGTGTCAGTACAGGATTTCTGTGGGAGAGTATGTCAGTACAATGTTTTTTGTGTGAGATTGTTTCAGTACAGTATTTGTGTGGGAGAATGTGTCAGTACAGGGTTTGTGTGGGAGAGTGTGTCAGTACAGGATTTCTGTATGAGGGTGTTTCAGTAAAGCATTTGTATGGGAGAGAACGTCATGACAGCATTTTTCTGGGAGAGTGTGTCAGCACAGGGTTTGTGCGGGCAAAAGTGTAAGTACATGACTTTTTGGAAGATTGTGTCACTACAATATTTGTATGGGAGGGTGTATCAGTACAGGATTTGTGTGTGAGAGAGTGTCAGCACTTTTATGTTTGGGAGATTGTGTCAGGACAGGATTTGTATGTTAGAGTGTTTTGGTACTGGACTTGTATGGGAAACTGTGTCATTGCAGTATTTCTCTAGGTGAGTGTGTCACTAGTGGGTATGTATGTGAGAGTGTTTCAGTGCAGTATTTTTGTGGGAGAGTGTTTCAGTACTGACTTTTTGTGGGAGAATGGGTCAGTACAGGATTTGTGTGGGTGATCATGTCAGTACAGTATTTGTGTGGGACAGTGTATCATTACATTATTTTAGTGGGAGAGTATGTCAGTGCCGCATTTTCCTGGGCCAACGTATAAGTCCAGGTTTTGTGTGGCAGAGTATGTCAGTCCAGCATTTGCGTGCAACAGTGTTTAAGTCCAGTATTTGTGTGGGATAGTGTGTGAGTACACGATCTGTGTGATAGAGATTGTCAGCACAGGATTCGTGTGTGAGAGTGTGTAAATACAGGATTTGTGTGGGAGAGTATGTCAGTACAGCATTTGCATGTGACAGTGTGTAAGTACAGTATTTGTGTTGGACACTGTGTAAGTGCAGGGTCTGTTTGACAGAGATTGTCAGTACAGGATTTGTGTGGAAAAGTGTGTCAATACAAGACTGCTGTGGGAGCTTGTGTCAGTACGTTGCTTTTTGTGTGAGATTGTGTCTGTGTAGTATTTGTGTGGGAGTGTGTGTCAGTATGTTATTTGTGTGGGAGAGTGTATCAGTACAGTATTTGTGTGGGAGAGCAGGTTAGTACAGTATTTGTGTGGGACAGTGTGCTAGAACAGTATTTTGTTTGGAGAGTATGTCAATACAGCATTTGAGTGGGGCAGTGTGTAATTGCAGAATTTGTGTGGGAGATTGTATCAGTACAGGATTTGAGTGGGAGAGCATGTCAATACAGTATTTGTGTGGGACAGTGTGTCAGTACAGGATTTATGTGGGAGAGTGTGTCAATACAGGATTTCTGTGGGACAATGTGTCAGTACAATGTTTCTTGTGGGAGATTGTGTCAGTACAGCATTTGTGTGGGAGAGTGTATCAGTATAGTGATTATGTGGCATAGTGTATCAGTGCAGCATTTGTGTGGGAGATTGTGTCAGCAATGTCCTTGTGCGGGAGATTATGTTGTTGCAGTATTTTTCCATGAGTGTGAATAACTACAGTATATGTGTGGGAGAGTGTCTCAGTATTGGATTAGCATTGGGGAGTGTGTCAGTACAGTAGTTGGGTGGGAGAGTGTGTCAGGACTGTATTTCTGTGTGAGGGTGTTTCAGTACAGCATTTATATGGGAGAGATTGTCATTACAGCATTTTTCTGTGAGAGTGTGTCAGCACAGGGTTTGTGCAGGCAAGTGTCTAAGAACAGGATTTTTTTGGGAGATTGTGTCAGTACCGTGTCTGTATGTGAGGGTGTATCAGTACAGAATTTGTGTGCAAGAGAGTGTCAGCACATTTATGTTTGGGAGATTGTGGGAGTTTAGGATTTGTGTGTTAGAGCGTGTTGGTACAGGACTTGTGTGGGAGAGAGTGTCATTGCTGTATTACTCTAGGCGATTGTGTCAGTACAGCGTATGTGCATGAGAATGTTTCAGTACAGTATTCTTGTTGGAGAGTGTTTCAGTACTGCATTTTTGTGGGAAAATGGGTCAGTGCAGGATTTGTGTTGGAGGGTGTTTCAATACAGGAATTGTGTGGGAGAGTGTGTCAATATAGGATTTCTGTGGGAGAGTGTGTCAATACACGATTTCTGTGGGAGAGTGTGTCAGTAAAATGTTTTTTCTGGGAGAGTGTGTCAGTACAGCATTTGTGTGGGGCAGTGTGTAATTAGCGGATTTGTGTCGGAGATTTTGTCAGTGCAGGATTTGAGTGGAAGAGTATGTCAATACAGGATTTCTATGGAAGAGTGTGTCAGTACAAAGTTTTTTGTGGGAGATAATTTCAGTACACAATTTGTATGGGAAAGAGTGTCATTACAGCATTTTTCTGGGACAGTGTGTCAGCACAGGGTTTGTGCAGGACAATGTGTAAGTACAAGATTTGTGTTGGAGAGTGTTTCAGTACAGTATTTGTGTGGGAGAGTATGTCAGTCCTGTATTTCTTCAGGACAATGTGTAAGTACAAGATTTGTGTGGGAGAGTGTTTCAGTACTGTAATTGTGTGGGAGATTATGTCAGGAAAGCATTTGTGTGAGACAGTGTGTAAGTACAGTATTTGTGTGGTAAGCGTGTCAGTACATTATTTTAGTGGGAGAGTATGTCAGTCCTGCATTTCTTCAGGACAATGTGTAAGTGCAGGATATGTGTGGGAGAGTATGTCAGTACCGCATTTGCGTGCGACAGTGTGTAAGTACAGTATTTGCATTGGACAATGTGTAAATGCAGGGTCTGTTTGACAGAGATTGTCAGTACAGGATCAGTGTGGTATAGTGTGTCAATACAGGACTTCTGTGGGAGAGTGTGTCAGTACAATGATTTTTATGGGAGATTGTGTCTGTGTAGTATTTGTGTTGGAGAGTGTGTCAGTACAGTATTTGTGTGTAAGAGTGTGTCGGTACAGGACTTGTATGGGAGTTTCTGTCATTGCTGTATTTCTCTAGGTGAGTGTGTCAGTACAGGGTATGTGTGTGAGAGTGTTTCAGTACATTATTTTTGTGGGAGATTGTTTCATTTCTTTATTTTTGTGGGAGAGTCGGTCAGTACAGGAATTGTGTTGGAGGGTGTATCAGCACAATATCTGTGTGGGAGAGTGTGACAGTATAGTATTTGAGTGGGAAAGTGTGTCAGTACAGGGATTATGTGGGATAGTGTGTCAGTGCAGTATTTGTGTGGGAGATTGTGTCAGCAAAGTACTTGTGCGAAGAGTATGTTGTTGCAGTATTTTTGCATGAGTGTGAATAACTACAGTATATGTGTGGGAGAGTGTCTCAGTATTGGTTTGGCATTGGACAGTGCGTCAGATCAGTACTTGATTGGGAGAGTGTGTCAGGACCGTATTTCAGTGTGAGGGTGTTTCAGTACAGCATTTATTTGGGAGAGAGTGTCATTACAGCATTTTTCTGTGAGAGTATGTCAGCACAGCGATGTGCGGGCAAGTGTGTAAGTAAAGGATTTTTTTGGGAGATTGTGGCAGTACTCGTATTTGTTTGGGAGGGTGTATCAGTACAGAATTTTTGTGCAAGAGAGTGTCAGCACATTTATGTTTGGGAGATTGTGTCAGTAAAGGATTTGTGTGTTAGAGTGTGTCGGTACAGGACTTGTATGGGAGGCTATGTCATTGGAGTATTTCTCTAGGTGAGTGTGTCAATATGGGGTATGTGTAAGAATGTTTTAGTACAGTATTTTTGTGGGAGAGTGTTTCAGTACTGTATTTTTGTGGGAGAGTGTTTCAGTACTATACTTTTGTGGGAGAGTGGGTCAGTAAAGGATATGCCAGAAGAGCTTTTCAGTACAGCATTTGCGTGCAAAAGTGTGTAAGTACAGTATTTGTAAGTGAAAGTGTGTAAGTGCAGGGGCTGTGTGATAGAGATTGTCAGTACAGAATTAGCGTGGGAGAGTGTGTCAATATAGGATTTGTGTGGGAGAGTGTGTCAATACAGGATTTCTGTGGGAGAGTGTCAGTAAAATGTTTTTTTTCTGGGAGAATGTGTCAGTACAGTATTTGTGTGGGACAGTGTGTCAGAAAGGTATTTTAGTTAGAGAGTATATCAATACAGCTTTGTGTGGTGCAGCGTGTAATTAGAGGAATTGTGTGGGAGACTTTGTCAGTGCAGGATTTGTGTGGGAGAGTGTGTCAATACAGGATTTCTATGGAAGAGTGTGTCAGTACAATGTTTTTTTGTGGGAGATTGTTTCAGTACAGCATCTCTTTGGGAGACAGTGTCATTAAAGCATGTTTCTGGGAGAGTGTATCAGCATAGGTTTGTGCAGGACAATGTGTAAGTACAAGACTTTTGTGGGAGAGTGTTTCAGTACAGTATTTGTGTGGAAGAGTATTTCAGTACTGTAATTGTGTAGGAGAGTATGTCAGTATAGCACTTGTGTGGGACAGTGTGTAAGTACAGTATTTGTGTGGTAAGTGTATCAGTACAGTATTTTAGTGGGAGAGTATGTCAGTCCTGTATTTCTCCAGGACAATGTGTAAGTTCGGGAAATGTGTGGGAGTATGTCAGTATAGCATTTGCATGTGAAAGTGTGTAAGTACAGTATTTGCATTGGACACTGTGTAAGTACAGGGTCTGTTTGACAGAGATTGTCAGTACAGGATGGTGTGGGATGGTGTGTCAATACAGGACTTCTGTGGGAGAGTGTGTCAGTACAATGTTTTTAATGGGAGATTGTGTCTGTGTAGTATTTGTGTTGGAGAGTGTGTCAGTACAGTATTTGTGTGGGAGAGTGTATCAGTGCAGGATTTGTGTGAGAGAGCCTGTCAGTACAATATTTGTGTGGGACAGTGTGTCAGAACAGTATTTTATTTGGAGAGTATGTCAATACAGCATTTGTGTGGGGCAATGTGTAATTACAGGATTTGTGTGGGAGACTGTGTTAATATAGGATTCTGTGGGAGAGTGTGTCAGTACAATTTTTTTTTGTCATGGGAGATTGTGTCAGTACAGTATTTGTATGGGAAGGTGTATCAGTACAGGATTTCTGTGCGAGGGAGTGTCAGCACATTTATGTTTGCGAGATTGTGTCAGTACAGGATTTGTGAGTTAGAGTGTGTTGGTACAGGACTTGTATGGGAGATTGTGTCATTGCTGTATTTCTCTAGGTGAGTGTGTCAGTACAGAGTAAGTGTGTGAGAGTGTTTCAGTACAGTATTTTTGTGGGCGATTGTTTTAGTACTGTATTTTTGTGGGAGTGGCCTGTACAGGATTTGTGTTGGAAGGTGTATCAGCACAATATCTGTGTGGGGGAGTCTGACAGTATAGTATTTGAGTGGGAGAGTGTGTCAGTACAGGAATGATGTGGGATAGTTTGTCAGTGCAGTATTTGTGTGGGAGATAGTGTCAGCAAAATACTTGTGCGGGAGAGTATGTTGTCGCGGTATTTTTGCTTGAGTGTGAATAACTGCAGTATATATGTGGGAGATTGTCTCAGTATTGGATTAGCATTGGAGAGTTTGTCAGTGCTTTAGTTGGTTTGGAGAGTGTGTCAGGACCGTAGTTTGGTGTGAGGGTGTTTCAGTACAGCATTTATATGGGAGAGAGTGTCATTACAGCATTTTTCTGTGGGAGTGTGTCAGCACAGCGATGTGCGGGCAAGTGTGTAAGTACAGGATTTTTTTGGGAGATTGTGTCAGTACAGTGTCTATATGGGAAGGTGTATCAGTACAGGATTTCTGTGCGAGCGAATGTCAGCACATTTATATTTGCGAGATTGTGTCAGTACAGGATTTGTGTGTTAGAGTGTGTCAGTACAGGACTTGTATGGGAGATTGTGTCTTTCCTCTATTTCTCTAGGTGAGTGTGTCAGTACAGTGTATGTGTGTGAGATGGTTTCAGTACAGTATTTTTGTGGGAGAGTATTTCAGTACTGTATTTTTGTGGGAGTGGCCAGTACCGGATTTGTGTTGGAAGGTGTATCAGCACAATATCTGTGTGGGGGAGTGTGACAGTATAGTATTTGAGTGGGAGAGTGTGTCAGTACAGGGATTATGTGGGATAGTGTGTCAGTGCAGTATTTGTGTGGGAGATTGTGTCAGCAAAGTACTTGTGCGGGAGAGTATGTTGTTGCAGTGTTTTGCATGAGTGTGAATAACTACAGTATATGTGTGGGAGAGTGTCTCAGTTTTGGATTAGCATTGGAGAGTTTATCAGTGCAGTAGTTGGTTGTGAGAGTGTGTCAGGACCATAGTTTTGTGTGACAGTGTTTCAGTACAGCATTTATATGGGAGAGAATGTAATTACAGCATTTTTCTGTGAGTGTGTCAGCACAGGGTTTGTGCGGGCAAGTGTCTAAGAACAGGATTTTTTGGGGAGATTGTGTCAGTACCGTCTTTGTACGGGAGGGTGTATCAGTACAGAATTTATGTGCAAGAGAGTGTGAGCACATTTATGTTTGGGAGATTGTGTCAGTACAGGATTTGGGTGTTCGAATGTGTCGGTACAGGATTTATATGGGAGATTGTGCCATTGGAGTATTTCTCTCGGTGAATGTGTCAGTACAGGGTATGTGTGTGAGAGTGTTTCAGTACAGTATTTTTGTGGGAGATTGTTTCAGTACTGCCTTTTTGTGGGAGAGTGTGACAGTATAGGATTTGTGTGGGAGAGTGGATCACTACAGGATTTGTGTGGGAGAGCCTGTCAGTACAGTATTTTTGTGGGACAGTGTGTCAGTACAGTATTTTATTTGGAGTGTATGTCAGTACAGCATTTGTGTGGGGCAGTGTGTAACTACAGGATTTGTGTGGGAGTGTGTGTCAATACAGGATTTCTGAGGGAGAGTGTGTCAGCACAATGATTTTTTCGTGGGAGATTTTGTCAGTGCAGTATTTGTATGGGAAAGTGTATCAGTACAGGTTTTCTCTGCGAGTGAGTGTCAGCACATTAATGTTTGCGAGATTATGTCAGTACAGGATTTGTGTGTTAGAGTGTGTCGGTACAGGACTTGTATGGGAGACTATGTCATTGCTGTATTTCACTCGGTGAGTGTGTCAGTACAGGGTATGTGTGTGAGAGTGTTTCAGTACAGTATTTTTGTGGGAGATTGTTTCAGTACTGCCTTTTTGTGGGAGAGTGTAACAGTATAGCATTTGAGTGGGAGAATGTGTCAGTACAAGGATTATGTGGGATAGTGTGTCAGTGCAGTATTTGTGTGGGAGATTGTGTCAGCAAAGTACTTGTGCGGGAGAGTATGTTGTTGCAGTATTTTTGCATGAGAATGAATAACTACAGTATATGTGTGGGAGAGTGTCTCAGTATTAGATTAGCATTGGAGAGTGTGTCAGAGCAGTAGTTGGTTGGGAGAGTGTGTCAGGACCGTAGTTCGGTTTCAGGGTGTTTCAGTACAGCATTTGTATGGGAGAGAGTGTCATTACAGCATTTTTCTGGGACAATGTGTCAGCGCAGGGTTTGTGCGGCAAGTGTTTAAGTACAGGATTTTTTGTGAGATAGTGTCATTACCGTATTTGTATGGGATTGTGTATCAGTACAGAATTTGTGTGCAAGAGAGTGTCAGCACATTTATGTTTGGGAGATTGTGTCAGTACAGGATTTATGTGTTAGAGTGTGTCAGTACAGAAATTGTATGGGAGATTGTGTCATTGCTGTATTTCTCTAGGTGAGTGTGTCAGTACAGGGTATGTGTGTGAGAGTGTTTCAGTACAGTATTTTTGTGGGAGTGTGTTTTAGTACAGTATTTTTGTGTGAGTGTGTTTCAATACTGTATTTTTGTGGGAGTGTGTTTTAGTACAGTATTTTTGTGGGAGAGTGTTTTAGTACAGTATTTTTGTGGGAGTGTGTTTCAGTACAGTATTTTTGTGGGAGAGTGTTTCACTACTGTATTTTTGTGGGAGTGTGTTTCAGTACAGTATTTTTGTGGGAGTGTTTCAGTACAGTATTTTTGTGGGAGAGTGTTTCAGTACTGTATTTTTGTGGGAGAGTGTTTCAGTACAGTATGCTTGTAGGAGAGTGTTTCAGTACTGTATTTTTGTGGGAGAGTGTTTCAGTACTGTATTTTTGTGGGAGACAGTTTCAGTACAGTATTTTTGTGGGAGTGTGTTTCAGTACTGTATTTTTGTGGGAGAGTGTTTCAGTAAAGTATTTTTGTGGGAGAGTGTTTTAGTACTGTATTTTTGTGGGAGAGTGTTTCAGTACTGTATTTTTGTGGGAGGCAGTATCAGTACTGTATTTTTGTGGGAGAGAGTTTAAGTACTGTATTTTTGTGGGAGACAGTGTCAGTACTGTATTTTTGTGGGAGAGTGTTTCAGTACTGTATTTTTGTGGGAGAGAGTTTCAGTACTGTATTTTTGTGGGAGACAGTGTCAGTACTGTATTTTTGTGGGAGAGTGTTTCAGTACTGTATTTTTGTGGGAGTGTGTTTCAGTACAGTATTTTTGTGGGAGTGTGTTTCAGTACTGTATTTTTGTGGGAGAGTGTTTCAGTAAAGTATTTTTGTGGGAGACAGTGTCAGTACTGTATTTTTGTGGGAGACAGTGTCAGTACTGTATTTTTGTGGGAGAGTGTTTCAGTACAGTATTTTTGTGGGAGACAGTGTCAGTACTGTATTTTTGTGGGAGAGTGTTTCAGTACTGTATTTTTGTGGGAGACAGTGTCAGTACTGTATTTTTGTGGGAGACAGTGTCAGTACTATATTTTTGTGGGAGAGTGTTTTAGTACTGTATTTTTGTGGGTGACAGTGTCAGTACTGTATTTTTGTGGGAGAGTGTTTTAGTACTGTATTTTTGTGGGAGACAGTGTCAGTACTGTATTTTTGTGGGAGACAGTGTCAGTACTGTATTTTTGTGGGAGAGTGTTTCAGTACTGTATTTTTGTGGGAGACAGTGTCAGTACTGTATTTTTGTGGGAGACAGTGTCAGTACTGTATTTTTGTGGGAGAGTGTTTCAGTACTGTATTTTTGTGGAAGAGTGTTTCAGTACTGTATTTTTGTGGGAGAGTGTTTCAGTACTATATTTTTGTGGGAGACAGTGTCAGTACTGTATTTTTGTGGGAGACAGTGTCAGTACTGTATTTTTGTGGGAGACAGTGTCAGTACTGTATTTTTGTGGGAGAGTGTTTCAGTACTGTATTTTTGTGGGAGACAGTGTCAGTACTGTATTTTTGTGGGAGACAGTGTCAGTACTGTATTTTTGTGGGAGAGTGTTTCAGTACTGTATTTTTGTGGAAGAGTGTTTCAGTACTGTATTTTTGTGGGAGAGTGTTTCAGTACTATATTTTTGTGGGAGACAGTGTCAGTACTGTATTTTTGTGGGAGACAGTGTCAGTACTGTATTTTTGTGGGAGAGTGTTTCAGTACTGTATTTTTGTGGGAGAGTGTTTCAGTACTGTATTTTTGTGGGAGACAGTGTCAGTACTGTATTTTTGTGGGAGAGTGTTTCAGTACTGTATTTTTGTGGGAGAGTGTTTCAGTACTATATTTTTGTGGGAGACAGTGTCAGTACTGTATTTTTGTGGGAGAGTGTTTCAGTACTGTATTTTTGTGGGAGACAGTGTCAGTACTGTATTTTTGTGGGAGAGTGGGTCAGTAAAGGATATGCCGGGAGAGTTTGTCTGTACAGCAGTTGCGTGCAAAAGTGTGTAAGTACAGTATTTGTAAGGGACAGTGTGTAAGTGCAGGGGCTGTGTGACAGAGATTGTCAGTACAGGATTTGCATGCGAGAGTGTGTCATACAGAATTTGTGTTGGAGAGTGTGTCAATACAGGATTTCTGCGTGAGAGTTTGTCAGTACAATGTTTTTTATGGGAGAGTGTGTATGCACAGTATTTGTGTGGGACAGTGTGTAAGTACAGGATCTGTGTGACAAAGATTGTCAATACAGGATTTGTGTGGGAGCGTGTGTCAGTGCAGTATTTTTGTGGAAGAGTGTATCGGTATAGTGATTCTGTGGGAGATTGGGTCAGTACAGCATTTGTACGGGACAATGTGTAAGTATTGTATTTGTGTGGGATAGTGTTTCAGTACAGTATTTGTATGGGAGTGTATTTCAGTGCTGTAATTTTGTGGGATAGAATGTCAGTACAGCACTTCTGCAGGACAATGTGTAAGTACAGGATTTGTGTGGGAGAGTGGGTCAGTACAGCATTTGCGTGTGACAGTTTGTAACTATAGTAATTTTGTGGGACAGTGTTTTAGTACAGGGTCTGTGTGAAAGAGATTGTCAGTACAGGATTTGTGTGGGAGAGTGTGTCAGTACAGTGATAGTGTGGGAGGGTGTGTCAGTAGAGAATTTATGTGGGACAGTGTGTCAGTACAATATTTTAATGAGAGAGTATGTCAGTACAGCATTTGTGTGGGGCAGTGTGAAAGTACAGGATTTGTGTGGGAGAGTGTGTCAGTACATGATTTTTGTGGGAGAGTGTGTCAGTACATGATTTTTGTGGGAGATTATGTCAATACAGGATATCTGTGGGAGAGTGTGTCAGTACAAGTAGTTGGGTGGGAGAATGTGTCAGTACATGGTTTGTGTAGGAGAGTGTGTCAATGCAGGATTTCTGTGTGAGGGTGTTTCAGAATAACATTCGTATGCGAGAGAGTCTCATTACAGCACTTTTCTGGGAGAGTTTGTCAGCACAGGTTTTGTGCAGGCAAATGTGTAAGTACAGGATTTTTTGGGGAGATTGTGTCAGTACTGTATTTGTATGGGAGAGTGTATCAGCACAGAATTTGTGTGCAAGAGAGTGTCAGTACATTTATGTTTGGGAGATTGTGGGAGTACAGGATTTGTGTGCAAGAGAGTATCAGCACATCCGGGATAGTTTGTCAGTACAGCATTTGCGTGTGACCGTGTGTAAGTACAGTATTTGTGAGGGACAGTCTGTAAGTACAGGGGCTGTGTGACAGAGGTTGTCAGTACAGGATTTGCGTGGGAGATTGTGTCAATACAGGATTTGTGTGGGAGATTGTGTCAATGCATGAGTTCTGTGCGTGAGTGTGTCAGTACAATGTTTTTTTGCGGGAGATTGTGTCAGTACAGCATTTGTGTGGGATAATGTATCAGTACAGGATTTGTGTGGGCGAGTGTTTCAGTGCTGTATTTTTTGGGAGGGTATGTCACTACAACATTTGCACGGGACAGTGTGTAAGTACAGTATTTGTGTGGGACAATGTGTAAGTACAGGGTCTGTGTGACAGAGATTGTCAATACAGGATTTGTGTGGGAGAGTGTATCAGTGCAGTATTGTTGCGGAAGAATCTATCGGTATGGTGTTTGTGTGGGAGATTCCGTCAGTAAAGCATTTGTATGGGACAATGTGTAAGTAAAGATTTTGTGTGGTAGAGTGTTTCAGTACGGTATAAGTGTGGGAGAGTATTTCAGTACTGTAATTTTGTGCGAAAGCATATCAGTACAGCATTTGCGTGGGACAGTGTGAAAGTACAGGATTTGTGTGGGAGAGTGTGTCAGTACATGATTTTTGTGGGAGATTGTGTCAATACAGGATATCTGTGGGAGGGTATGTCAGTACAATGATATTTGTGGGAGATTGTGTCATTACAGTTTTTGTATGGGAGAGTTTGTCAATACAGTAGTTGGGTGGGAGAGTGTGTCAGTACATGGTTTGTGTGGGAGAGTGTGTCAATGCAGGATTTCTGTGTGAGGGTGTTTCAATACAGCATTTGTATGCGAGAGAATCTTATCACAGCACTTTTCTGGGAGAGTATGTCAGCACAGGTTTTGTGCAGGCAAGTGTGTAAGTACAGGATATTTTGGGGAGATTGTGTCAGTACCGTATTTGTATGGGAGGGTGTACCAGTACAGAATTTGCGTGCAAGAGAGTGTCAGCACATTTATGTTTGGGAGATTGTGGGATTACAGGATTTGTGTGCAAGAGAGTATCAGCACATCCGCGATAGATTGTCAGTACAGCATTTGCGCGTGACCATGTGTAAGTACAGTATTTGTGAGGGAGAGTGTTTCAGTGCTGTATTTTTTGGGAGGGTATGTCACTACAACATTTGTGCGGGACAGTGTGTAAGTACAGTATTTGTGTGGGACAGTGTGTAAGTACAGGGTCTGTGTGACAGAGATTGTCAATACAGGATTTGTGTGGGAGAGTGTATCAGTGCAGTATTGTTGCAGAAGAATCTATCGGTATCGTGTTTGTGTGGGAGATTCCGTCAGTACAGCATCTGCGTGTGACCATGTGTAAGTACAGTATTTGTGAGGGACAGTGTGTAAGTACAGTATTTGTGTGGGACAGTGTGTAAGTACAGGGTCTGTGTGACAGAGATTGTCAATACAGGATTTGTGTGGGAGAGTGTGTCAGTGCAGTATTGTTGTGGAAGAGTGTATTGGTATCATGTTTGTGTGGGAGATTCTGTCAATACAGTATTTGTGTGGGAGAGTGTGTCAGTACAATGTTTTTTTGTGGGAGATTGTGTCAGTACAGTATTTGTGTGGGAGAGTGTGTCAGTACAATGTTTTTTTGTGGGAGATTGTGTCAGTACAGTATTTGTGTGGGATAGTGTGTCATTACAGAATTTGTGTGACAGAGATTGTCAATACAGGATTTGAGTGGGAGAGTGTGTCAGTGCAGTATTTTTGTGGAAGAGTGCATCGGTATAGTGTTTGTTTGGGCGATTGTGTCAGTACAGCATTTGTATGGGACAATGTGTAATTATTGGATTTGTGTGGGATAGTGTTTCAGTACAGTATTTGTATGGGAGTGTATTTCAGTGCTGTAATTTTGTGGGAGAGTATGTCAGTACAGCATTTGCGCATGACAGTGTGTAAGTACAGGATTTGTGTGGGACAGTGTACAAGTACATTATATTAGTGGGATAGAATGTCAGTACAGCACTTCTGCAGGACAATGTGTAAGTACAGGATTTGTGTGGGAGAGAATGTCAGTATAGCATTTGCGTGCGACAGTGTGTCAGTACAGTGATTGTGTGGGAGTATGTGTCAGTACAGTATTTGTGTGGGAGACTGTGTCTGTGCCATATTTTAGTGGGAGAGTATTTCCGTACAGCAATTGTGTGGGGCACTGTGTAAGTACAGGATTTGTGTGGTAGAGTGTGTCAGTACAGGATTTATTTGGGAGAGTCTGTCAATACAGAATTTCTGTGGGTGAGTGTGTCAGTGCAATGTTTTTTGTGGGAGATTGTTTCAGCACAGTATTTGTGTGGGTGGGTGTGTCAGTACAGTAGTTGGGTAGGAGAGTGTGTCAGTACAGAGTTTGTGTGGGAGAGTGTGTCAGTACAGTATTTCTGTGTAAGGGTGTTTCAGTACAGCATTTGCATGGGAGCGATTGTCATTACGGCATTTTTCTGGGAGTGAGTCAGCAAAGGGTTTGTGCAGGCAAGTGTGTAAGTATAGGATTTTTTTGGGAGATTTTGTCAGTACAGTATTTGTATGGGAGGGTTTATCAGTACAGGATTTGTGTGCAAGAGAGTGTCAGCACATTTATGTTTGGGAGATTATGTCAGTGCAGGATTTGTGTGTTAGAGTGTGTCGGTACAGGACTTGTATGGGAGATTGTGTCATTGCAGTATTTCTCTTGGTGAGTGTGCCAGTATAGGATATCTGTGGGAGAGTATTTCATTACAGTATTTTTGTGATATATTGTTTCAGTACTGTATTTTGGTGGGAGAGTGTGCCAGTACAGGATTTTTGTGGTAGATCATGTCAGTACAGTATTTGTGTGGGACAATGTATCAGTACAATATTTTAGTGGGATAGTATGTCAGTTCAGCATTTCTGCAGGACAATGTGTAAGTACAGGATTTGTGTGGGAGAGTGGGTCAGTACAGCATTTGCGTGCGACAGTTTGCAACTATAGTAATTTTGTGGGACAGTGTTTTAGTACAGGGTCTGTGTGACAGAGATTGTCAGTACAGGATTTGTGTGGGAGAGTGTGTCAGTACAGTGATTGTGTGGGAGAGTACGTCAGTACAGCATTTGAGTGGGAGAGTGTGTCAGTACATGATTTTTGTGGGAGATTGTGTCAAAACAGGATATCTGTGGGAGGGTATGTCAGTACAATGATATTTGTGGGAGATTGTGTCATTACAGTTTTTGTGTGGGAGAGTTTGTCAATACAGTAGTTGGGTGGGAGAGTGTGTCAGTACATGGTTTGTGTGGGAGAGTGTGTCAATGCAGGATTTCTGTGTGAGGGTGTTTCAGCACAGGATTGTGTGGGAGAATGTGTCAATACAGGATTTCTGTGGGAGATTATGCCAGTACAATGTGTGTTATGGGAGATTGTGTCAGTACAGGATTTGTGTGGGAGAGCATGTCAGTATAGTATTTGTGTGGGGCAGTTTGTCAATACAGTATTTTAGTGGGAGAGTGTGTCAGTACAGCATTTGTGTGGGACAGTGTTTAAGTACAGGATTTGTGTGGGAGAGTGTTTCAGTACCGTATTTGTGTGGGACAGTGTGTAAGTACAGGGTCTGTGTGACAGATATTGTCAATACAGGATTTGTGTGTGTGAGTGTGTCAGCCCAGTGCTTGTGTGGAGGAGTGTGGCAGTGCAGTATTTTTGCGGAAGAGTGTGTGTTGGTATCTTGTTTATGTTGAAGATTGTGTCAGTACAGCATTTGTGCGGGACATTGTGGAAGTACAGGATTTGAGTGGGAGAGTGTTTCAGTACAATATTTGTGCGGGAGTGTACTTAAGTACTGTAATTTTGTCTGAGAGTATGTCATTACAGCATTTGTGCGGAACAGTGTGTAAGTACGGTACTTGTTTGGGACAATGTGTACATACAGGGTGTGTGTGACAGAGATTGTCAGTTAAGGATTTCTGTGAGAGTGTATCAGCACAGTACTTGTGCGAGAGAGTGTGTCAGTACAAGATTTGTGTGGGAGTGTGTGTCAGTCCAGGATTTCTGTGGTAGAGTGGGTCAGTACAGTATTTTTATGGAAGCGTGTATCGGTACAATGTTTGTGTGGGAGATTGTGTCAGTACAGTATTTGTGTGGGATAGTGTGTCAGTACAGGATTTGTGTTGCAGGGTATATCAGCACAGTGTTTGTGTGGGAGAATGTATCAGTACAATATTTGTGTGGGAGAGTGTGTCAGTACAGGATTTGTGTGGGAGAGTGTGTCAGCACAGGATTTCTGTGTGAGGGTGTTTCAGTACAGCATTTGTATAGGAGAGAGTGCCATTACAGTATTTGTCTGGGAGAGTGTGTCAGCACAGGGTTTGTGCAGACAAGTGTCAGTCTATGGTTTGGGTGGGAGACTGTGTCAGTATAGTGCTTGTGCAGGAGAGTATGTTGTTGCAGTATTTGTGCATGAGAGTGTATAACTACAGTATATGTGTGGGAGAGTGTCTCAGTATTGGATTAGCATTTGAGAGTGTGTCAGTACAGTAGTTGGGTGGTAGATAGTGTCAGTACGGCATTTGTGAGGGAGAGTGTGTAATTACAGTATTTTTCTGGGAGAATGTGTCACTACAGGGTTTGTGTGGGAGTGTGTTTCAATACAGGATTTGTGTGAGTGATTGTGTCAGTTAAGGATTTGTGTAGGAGAGATTGTCATTACAAGATTTGTGGGGGAGAATGTAGTCAGTACAGTATTTTTCTGGGATAGTGTGTCAGTATATTGTTTGTGTGCCAGAGATCGTCAGTACAGGTTTTGTGTAAATGAGTGTGTCAGTACAGTATTTTTGTGGGAGAGTGTGTCAGTACAGGATTTCTGTGGGATAGTATGTCAGTAGTCTTTGTGTGGGACTGTGTGTCAGTCCAGTTTTTGTATGGGAAAGTGTGTCAGTACAGGATTTGTGTGGGAGAGTGTGTCAGTATCGTATTTGTGTGGGATAATTTGCCAGTACAAGTATCTGTGTGGAGATTGTTTCAGTACATTTTTTGTTCCAGAGAGTGTGTCAGAACAATGTTTGTGTAGGAGAATGCGTCAGTACAGTATTTCTGAGAGAGAGTGTATCTGTACAGTATTTTTGTGTGGGAGAGTATGTCAGTGCAGAGTTTTTGTGGGAGCATGTGCCTGTACAGGATTTGTGTATGAGAGTGTGTCGGTAAAGGATTTGTGTGGGAGAATATGACAGTACAGTATTTCTGAGGGAGATTGTATCTGTACTGTATTTTTATGTGCGAGAGTGTGTCAGTACAGTATTTATGTGGGAGAGTGTGCCAGTACACGGTTTGTGTGCTAGAGATTGTCAGTACAGGATTTGTGTGGGATAGTATGTAAGTACAGGGTATGTCTCGGAATGTGTGTCAGTACTGTATTTGTGTGGGAGAGTGTGTCTGTACAGGGTTTGTTTGGGACAGTGCATCAGTGAAGGGTTTGTGTGGGAGCATGTGTCTGTGCAATATTTTAGTGGGACAGCGTGTCAGAACAGGGTTTGTTTGGGAGAATGTGCCAATATGGTACTTGTTTTGGAGGTTGTTTCAGTACAGGATTTGTGTGTGAGAGTGTTTCATTACAGGGTTTTTCTATGAATGTGTGCCAGTACTGTATTTGTTGTGGGAGAGTGTGTCAGTGCAGTATTTGTGTTGGAGAGTATATCAATACAGGGTGCGTGTGGGAGAGTGTATCAGTATTGGATTTTTGTTGGACACTGTGTCAGTACCGTATTTGTGTGAGAGTTTGTCAGTATTGGGTTTATGTAGGAGAGATTGGCATTACAAGATTTGTGTGGGAGGATGTGGTCAGTACAGTATTTGTCTGGGAGAGTGTGTCAGTATAGTGTTTGTGTGCCATGGATTGTCAGTACAGGATTTGTGTAAGTTAGTGTGTCAGAACAGTGTTTTCGTGGGATAGCATGTCAGTACAGTCTTTGTGTGGGACAGTGTGTTAGCATAGGGTTTGTATTGGAGTGTTTATCAGTAAAGGGTCTATTTGTGTGAATGTGTCAGTGCAGTTTTTGTGTGGGAGAGTGTGTCAGTGTAGGGTTTGTGTGGGAGAGTATGTCAGTACAGTATTTGTGCAGAAGAGTGAGTTAGTACAGGCTTTGTGTGGGACAGTAAGTAAGTACAGGATTTGTGTCAGTGGCCAGCATTTCCTCACTGTAATATGGCCATGTTTTGTCTCTGTATTTCAGTGGGCGGCTCAGTGCTTCTCAGTGCCTGAAGCATCCTTGGCTCAATGACATTGCTGCAAAAACCAGGCACTGTAATGTCCAGCTGAAGTCCCAGCTCCTGCTGAAGAAATATGTAATGAAGAGACTTTGGAAGGTGAGAGTTCTCAATGCCCACCTTTATCATTCCAACACCTGGCCATTCCACCTCTTGTGTCTATGTGAATCTCTGATAGGGCAATGATCAAACAAACTCACTGGCCTGTCTATCCCCACTGCCCTACACCTCCCGTTGTTTCTATTATTTATCTGTTTATCCATATCTGATACAGCCATCCCTGCTGTCTAACCAATGCTTCAAGTAGCCTCCTAGGAATTAAACTTCTCCTAAATTTTCTGACTCTTATTAACAATAATGAATTGACACCGTTACAAATAAGTCCATAATCAGCAGAATAGTTATCTGACATTCGTCCTATCAAACTCATGATCATTTCAACTGTGCTTCAGCTCAGAGCATTTTTACCTGTGAGTCAGGTGTTTGTAGATTCCAGTCCCACTCCAGAGACCTGTGTTACTGTACAGCATTTGACTGTAGTAAACTGCACACTCTGTTACTGTACAGCATGCGAATGAAGTTTAATACACACTGTGTTACTGTGCAGTGTGTGACTGCAGTATACTGTACACTGTGGTACTGTACATCATGTGACAGCAGTTTACTGCACACTGTGTTACGGAACAGTGTGTGACTGAAGTTTAATATGCACTGTGTTTCTATACAGTGTGTGACTACAGTGTACTGTGCACTCTGTTACTGTACAGCATGTGACTGCAGTGTACTGTGCACTGTCTTACTTCACAGCATGTGACTGCAGTGTACTGTACAGCATGTGACTTCTGTGTACTGCACACTGTTACTGTACAGTGTGCAACTGCAGTGTACTGTGCAGTGTGTAAATCTACGGCATGTGTCTGCAGTGTATCACAGAATCACTGAATTACATAGTGCAGGAGAGGCCCTTCGGCCCATCGAGTCTGCACCGACATGTGAGAAACACCTGACTTACCTACTTAATCCCTTTTACCAACACTTGGCCCATAACCTTGACATACCTAGCGCTCATCCAGGTACTTTTTAAAGGATGTGAGGCAACCCACCTCCACCACATTCTGGGTAAAAAAGTTTTTCCTCACATCTCCCCAAAACCTCCTTCCCCTCACCTTGAACTTGTGTCCCCTCGTGACTGACCCTTCAACTAAGGGAAACAGCTGGTCCCTATCCACCCTGTCCATGCCCCTCATTAACATGTACACCTCGATCAGGTCGCCCCTCAGTCTTTTCTGCTCCAACGAAAACAACTCAAGTGTATCCATTAAATGTTTCATTCCAGGCAACATCCTGGTGAATCTCCTCTGCATCTTCTCCAGTGCAATCAAATCCTTCCAATAACTATGCTGTGGACTGTAGTACTGTAAAGCATGTGACAATAGTTTACTGCGCACTGTCTTTGTATGCAGTGTGTGACTGCAGTGTACAGCACACTGTTACTTTACAGCATGTGACAGCAGTGTACCACACACTGTTCCAGTACACCATGTGACTGTAGTGTACTGCACAATGTTACTGTAGAGCATGTGACTACAGTGTACTGCACACTGTGTTACTTTACAGCATATGACTGTAGTATACCGCGCACCGTGTTACTGTACAGCGTGTGACAGCAGTGTGTGCACACTGTTATAGTACAATATGTGACTGCAGTGTACTACATACTGTTTTACTGTACATCATGTGACTGCAGTGTACTGAACACTGTTACCTTACAGCGTGTGACTGCAGTGTACTGCGTACTGTGTTACTTTACAGCATATGACTACAGTGTGTGCACACTGTTACTGTACAGCATGTGACTGCAGTGTAATACACATTGTGTTACTGAAGATCATGTGACTGCAGTGTAATGTACACTGTTACTTTACAACGTGTGACTGCAGTGTGTGCACACTGTTACCGTACAGTGTGCGACCGCAATGTAATACACACTATGTCACTGTGCATCATGTGACTGTAATGTACTGCACACTGTGTTAATTTACAGCATGTGACTGAAGTGTACTGCACACTGTGTTACTTTACAGCATGTGACTGCAGTATACTACACACTGTGTTACTGTGCATCATGTGATTGTAGTGTACTGCGCACTGTGTTACTTGACAGCGTGTGACTGCAGTGTACTGCGCACTGTGTTGCTTTACAGCATGTGATTGCAGTGTACTGTGCACTGTGTTACTCTACAGCGTGTGACTACAATGTGTATACAGTGTCACTGTACAGCATGTGACTGCAATGTACTACAAACTATGTTACTGTGCATCATGTGACTGCAGTGTACTACACACTGTTAATGTACAACGTGTGACTGCAGTATACTGTGCAATGTGTTACTGTAGATCACGTGACGGCAGTGTGCTGCACACAGTTACTGTACAGCATGTGACTGCAGTTTACTGCACACTGTTACTTTACAGCATGTGACTGCAGTGAATTGTGCGCTGTGCTAGTTTACAGTATGTGACTGCAATGTAATACACTATTATTGTACATCATGTGACAGCAGTGTATAGCACAATGTTACTGTACAGCAAGTGACTGCAGTATACTACTCACTGTGTTACTGTGCATCATGTGACTGCAGTGTACTGCAAACTATTACTGTACAGCTTGCGACTGCACTGTACTAGAAACTGTGTTACTGTACATCATGTGACTGCAGTGTACAGCGTACTGTTACTGTACAGCACGTGACTGCAGTGTACGACACACTGTTATTGTACAGCGTGTGACCGCAGTGTACTACACACTATGTTAATATATATCATGTGACTGCAGTGTACAACACAAAATAAATGTGTAGCATGTGACTGCAGAATACTACACACTGTGTTACTGTGCATCATGTGACTACAGTATACCACACATTGAATATCATGTGAATGTAGTGTGTGCACAGTGTCACTGTACAGTGTGTTACTGCAATGTACTACGCAACATGTTACTGTGCATCATGTGACTGTGGTGTACTGCACATGTTACTTTACAGAATGTGACTGTAGTAAACTGTGCACTGCGTTACTGTACATCACATGACTGCAAGTACAACACACTGTTACTGTACAGTGTGTGACTGCATATACTACACAGTGTGTTACTGTACATCATGTGACTGTAGTGTTCAGCGCACTGTGTTACTTTACAGCATGTGACTGCAGTGCACTACACACTGTTACTGTACAGCATGTTACGGCAGTGTACTATACACAGTGTTAATGTACATCATGTGACTGCAGTGTACTGCACACTGTTACTGTACAGCGAGTGAATGCAGTGTACTGCACACTGTTACAGTACAGCATGTGACAGCAATGTAATACACACTATGTTACTGTGCATCATGTGACTGTAGTGTAGTGCACACAGTGTTACTTTACAGCATGTGATTGCAGTGTGTGCACGCTGTTACTGTACAGCTTGTGACTGCAGTGTACTGCACATTGTTACTGTACAGTGTGTGACCGCAATGTAATACACACTACATTAATGTGCATCATGTGTCTGTACTGTACTGCACATTGTGTGACTTTATAGCATGTGATGGCAGTGTGTGCACATTGTTACTGTACAGCGAGTGACCACAGTATGTGCACGCTGTTACTGTACAGCGTATGACCACAGTGTACTGCACAATGTTGCTGTGAAGTGTATGACCGCAATGTAATACGCACTATGTTACTGTGCATCATCTGACTATAGTGTACTGTGCACTGTATTACTTTACAGCGTGTGACTGCAGTGTGTGCACAGTGTTACATTACGGCGTGTGAATGCAATGTACTACACACTATTGTACTATGCATCATGTGACTGCAATGTACTAAACACTGTTACTTTACAGTGTGTGACTGCAGTATACTACACACTGTGTTAATGTGCATCATGTGTTTGTAGTGTACTGCGCACTGTGTTACTTTACAGCATATGACTGCTATGTACTGTGCACTGTGTTACTCTACAGCATGTGACTGTAATGTACTGTGCACTTTTTTACTGTACATCACGTGACTGCAGTGTTCTGTACACTGTTACTGTAAAGCATGTGACTGCAGTATACCACACACTGTGATACTGTGCATCATGTGACTGTAGTGTTCTGCGTGCTGTTTTACTTTACAGCATGTGACTGCAGTGTACTACAAACTGTGATACTGTATATCATGTGACTGCAGTGTATAGCATAATGTTACTTTACAGCATGTGAATGCAGTGTACTACACACTGTTAATGTACAGCATGTGACTGCAGTGTACAGCACACTGTTACAGTACATCATGTGATTGCAGTGTACTGTACAGTGTTTCTGTACGGTGTGTGAATACAGTATATTACACACTGTGGTACTGTGCATCGTGTGTTTGTTGGGTACTGCGCACTGTGTTACTGTACATCATGTGACTGCAGTGTAATGCACAGTGTTACTGTACAGTGTGTGACTGCAGTATACTGCACACTGTGTTACTGTATATCATGTGACTGCAGTGTAATGCACACTGTTACTGTACAGCATGTGACTGCAGTGTACAGCATACTGTTACTTTACAGCATGTGGCTGCAGTGTACTACACACTGTTACTGTACAGCATGTGACTGCAGTTTATGACACACTGTGTTACTGTACATCATGTGCCTGCAGTGAACAGCACACTGTTACTGAACAGCATGTGACTGCAGTATACTGTACACTGTTTCTGTACGATATGTCACTGCAGTGTACTACACACTGTGTTACTGTACATCATGTGCCTGCATTGGACAGCACACTGCTACTGTACAGAGTGTGACTGCAGTGTGTGCATACTGTTACTGTACAGTGTGTGATTGCAGTGTACTGCACACTGTTACTGTACAGCATGTGACTGCAATATACCACACACTATGTTACTGTGCATCATGTGACTGTAGTGTACTGCACACTGTGTTACTTTTCAGCATGTGACTGCAGTGTACTACACACTGTGTTGCTGTATATCATGTGACTGAAGTGTATTGCACAATGTTACTGTACAGCATGTGACTGCAGTATACTATACATTGTGTTACTGTGCATCATGTGACTGTAGTGCACTGCACACTGTGTTCCTGTACTTCATGTTTCTGCACTGCATTGCACAGTGTTACTGTACAGCGTGTGACTGCAATGTACTACACACTTACTGTACAGCGTGTGACTGCAATGTACTACACACTGTTACTGTACAGCGTGTGACTGCAGTGTACTACATACTGTGTTACTATACATCATGTGACTGTAGTGTACTGTGTGCTGTGTTACTTTACAGCATGTGGCTGAGCGTACTACACACTGTGTTACTGTACATCACGTGACTGTAGTGTACTTCACACTTTGTTACTGTACATCATGTGATTGTTGTGCACAGCATACTGTTAATTTACAGCATGTGGCTGCAGTGTACTACACCCTGTTACTGTACAGCGTGTGACTGCAATGTACTACACACTGTTACTGTACAGCGTGTGACTGCAATGTACTACACACTGTGTTACTTTACAGGGTGTGACTGCAGTATACTACACACTGTGTTAATGTGCATCATGTGTTTGTAGTGTACTGTGCACTGTGTTCTGCCTGCTGTTTTACTTTACAGCATGTGATTGCAGTGTACAGCATACTGTTACTGTACAGCATGTGACTGCAGTGTACTACAAACTGTGTTACTGTACATCATGTGACTGCAGTGTACAGCATAATGCTACTTTACAGTGTGCGACAGCAGTGTACTGAACACTGGGTTACTTTACATCATGTGCCTGCAGTGTACAGCACACTGTTACAGTATGTCATGTGACTGCAGTGTACTGTACAGTGTTTCTGTACAGTGTGTGACTGCAGTATATTACACACTGTGTTACTGTGCATCATGTGATTGTCGGGTACTGCACACTGTGTTACTTTACAGCATGTGATACTTACCTGGCAGGGGAGAGACCTTCATCGCGTTTCTGCCAGGGAAAGAGCAATGACTATAACCAGTCAAACCCCTTACCACGGGGTACCTAACACCATCCGAGTCATGGTGAAGGGCAGCGAGCAAGGAACAGGAATGGATAGGACCTTCTTCACGAAGAGGATCCTATTCAAGCTGTGTGGTTTTGAGGCTGCGGATATCTACTGTCTCCAGGATTTCCCCAGTGCTGGTTTCTTTGATGTGACCTTCAAGCATGTGGCAGCTTGTGTCAAACTCCTGAAGGTGTTTGAGGAAAAGAAAGACCTGCCAGAAATGAAGATCCTGACGGCGGAGCCGCTCTTTGTTCTACCGTTGCATCGTGAAAGGGTTGCGACGGTGCATCTGTACAACTCTTAAGTCCCTGTTGCTGACGTGCTCACCTTCCTTACCAGGTACTTCGATAAGGTTGGGAGCTGCACTGAAGTTAAAGATAATTTGGGGATCTGGACATGTAAACGCCAGGTTAAGGTAACGCTCAAGACCGACGGTAAGGGAGCCGTTTTCCACCCCCCTTCCAGATTCGCTATCGGGGGAAGCCGTGGTTACCTTGTCTACGCTGGGCAACCCAAACTTTGTCGCTCATGCGGCAAGTCTGGTCATGTGGCGGCCAATTGCAGTGCTGTCCTCTGCAAGAACTGCAAAAAGGAAGGGCACCAGACAAAAGATTGTAAACAGGCTAAGTGCTGCAACCTGTGTGGCGAGGCAAGTCACCTCTACAAGACCTGCCCCAAACGTTGCTGTACTTATGCACAGGCAGCTAAAGCCAACGATGGGGAAGCAGAAGAAATGCCTCGTGTCACACCAACCACCAAGGCCCCCAGGGAAAACATCGGGACAAAGGAGGACACAGAGAGAGACAAGGTGGAGGAAAAGATTGGGGCAACAGACGGCCAACCAACAGCACGGCCCCCTGAACCTCCCACTCCTCAGGAGAGTGAATCAACGGAGGAGGAGGAGGCAGCAGTGGGAAAGCAGCAGGGGGAGTGGCAGCTGGTGAAGAGAGTCAAAAGGAAGAAGGGGCTAAAAAGAAACCAAGCCACTTCCCAGACAAGAGTCAAGAGGCATCTCCTATCCGACACGGATAACAAAAGCAGCAGCTCTTCGGATGAAGAAGTGCCAGGGCGGCGCCAACAGAAGAAGTGGCAAAACGCTAGGGTGACGGAGGACGAGTCACCCAAGCTCTAGCACATTGGAGACAATGAGGAGACCAGCGCACCCCAATTTGGCTCACAACCCAAAGAGGCCAGTGCACCACAACCCCAGGAATCTGGGAGCAGTGAGGCGCTCAGCGCACCCCAGCTCCGGGAAGCCCGGAGCAGCAACGCCCCAGAGGGAAAGAGGATTGGAGAAGCTTCTCCAACAGAGGACATTTCAAACCCCGCTCTCTGCACGGACCCCCAGATGCCACCCGAGCAGAACATCTCCAATGGGGAGGTTCAGGACGCTTTCCTCAGCCCATCCCAAGTGAAGCAATTTGAACACACCACGGGCATGAAGGAACTCTCAGAGACAACAGGTTTGGTAAGCGACTAACTGCTTAAAAATGGGTGTAAAGATTGTATCCATAAATGTGCGTAGCATTAAATCTACTCCGCGATGTGTTGCGACCTTGGACTGCCTTGCCAAGGTCAAAGCTGACCTGCTGTTTCTACAGGAGTGTGCGATACTGCACCTCAGCTCCTACAGGCAATGGTCACGATGGTGGTCCTATGGGCCATCGATCTGGTCGGGAGGAAACGACTCTCGTTCCTCCGGCCTGGGGATTCTGCTGCGGGGAGGCAGCTTCACCATCTCCCAGGTTAAGGAGGTGGTGGGCGGGCGCCTCCTCGTAGCAGACGTAATGTACAAGAATGCTCCACTCCGTTTAATTAACGTCTACGCCCCATCACAAGGGGCTGAGCGGCTCGAGGTTTTTCAGCAGCTCCCACTGCTGCTGGCAACCTCCAGGCCGGTCATTCTGGGCGGTGACTTCAACTGCATCATCGATGCGGCTGGACGATCCGGCAGGGCCGACAGCAGATTGGACGCTACATCCAGATCCCTGATGGAAACAGTAAAGGATGCCAAGCTGCACGACGTCTTCAGCAACCCTGCAGATGGAGCGCAGCGTAGATACACCTGGTCGCGGCCTGACGGGTCCGTCTGTTCCAGGATAGATTTCCTGTTTGTGTCCCGTGCATTTGCAGTCAGATCCACCGACGTCAAGCCGGTGTTCTTCTCTGACCACTGCCTCCTACTGGCTGACTGTCACTTAGAGAAGGACCAGAGGGTTGGCAGGGGGGCATGGAAGCTAAACGTGCAACTGCTGACCCCAGAGAACATTGAGGAGCTCAAGAGGGATTACAAAGGTTGGAGAACCATGAAACCCCTCTTTGAGTCCCTGACACACTGGTAGGAAGTGATCAAGGGAAACATCAAGAGGTTTTTCATCCTCAAAGGCACCCATAAAGCTAGAAAGGAACAGAGGGAAAAGTCACGACTCCAGAAAAACATGCAGAATCTGCTCTGGCTGCAGTCGATGGGGGTCGATATCAAGGAGGAACTCCAAGAGGTGAAGAGCCAGCAAGCCTCGCTCTTTGTCTCGGAGGCCTCCAAGATCATCTTCCGTTCCAGAGTCCGCTCCGTGGAGCAGGATAAGACCTGCTCATGTTTCTTCTTCCAAAAGGTACACAGAGAGAGCTCTGTGATCAGCAGCCTGAAGGAAGAAGACGGCTCAGTTAAGTCATTGCAATCTGACATTTTGAGGATTAGCAAATCCTTCTATGCCGGATTGTATGACGTGAAGCCCACAGACAGCACGGCCTTCCAGTCCTTCCTGTCCTCTATCACGGAGGTCTTAGATGACAGTACACAGGAGAGTCTGGACAAAGTGCTAACTCCTGACGAACTGACTGAGGCCCTTGAGTCCTTCGAGAAGAGTAAAACTCCCGGAAGCGACGGCTTGCCGGCGGAGTTGTATTCGGCTCTGTGGGACTGGATCGGCCCAGACCTGCTAGAAGTGTACGAGAGTATGCTCCTGGCCGGCAGTATGTCAGAATCCATGAGGAAAGGCATTATCACCCTCATCTACAAGCACAAGGGGGAAAGGGAGGAAATTAGAAATTGGCGACCCATTTCACTGTTGAATGTGGACTATAAAATTCTGTCCAAGGTCATTGCCAATCGGGTCAAATCCGCTCTGGAATTGGTGATCCACCCTGACCAGACCTGCACTGTGCTGGGCAGGAAGATCTCTGACAGCCTTGTGCTGCTCAGGGATACAATTGCCTATGTACAGGACAGGGGTGTGGACACCTGCCTCATCAGCCTGGATCAGAAGGAGGCCTTTGACAGAATATCGCACACCTACATGGTAGATGTGCTCTCCAAAATGGGGTTTGGGGAGGGAATTCGCAATTGGATCCAACTGCTCTACACTAACATCAGTAGTGCAGTCTCAATCAATGGGTGGGAATCAGATAGCTTTCCTATTAAATCTGGAGTCAGGCAGGGCTGTCCTCTCTCGCCTGTTCTTTTTGTGTGTTGCATAGAACCCTTTGCTGAGTCCATCAGGAAGGATCCGGGCATAAGAGGAGTGACGATCCCAGGTAGTGGAGGCACTCAAATCAAAGTCTCCCTGTACATGGACGATGTCGCCATCTTCTGCTCTGATCCGCTGTTGGTCCACATCTGCGACCAGTTCGAACTGGCCTCGGGAGCCAAGGTAAATCGTGGGAAGAGCGAGGCCATGTTCTTTGGGAACTGGGCTGACCGATCCTTTGTCCCCTTCACTGTCAGGGCTGATGGCCTGAAGGTGCTGGGAATATGGTTCAGAGGGACCAGGGCATGTGTTAGAAACTGGAAGGAGCGAGTGTCTATGGTAAAAAGGAAACTGGGCATGTGGGAGCGACGCTCCCTCTCCATTGCGGGTAAGAACCTGGTCATCAGGTGTGAGGCACTCTCACGGTTGCTGTACGTGGCGCAGGTCTGGCCCATTCCACATTCCTGTGTGGTGGCGATCACCCAAGCCATCTTCCGCTTTATCTGGAGGTCAAAAATGGATCGTGTCCGCAGGGACACGATGTACAAGCCTCTAGATAAAGGGGAAAAAAACGTGCCCAACATCGCCCTCATACTGATGGCCACCTTTGTGTGCGGCTGCATCAAGCGGTGCGTAGACCCTCAGTATGCAAACACCAAGTGTCACTACATGCTGAGGTTCTACCTGTCCCCGGTATTGCGAAGGATAGGTCTGGCCACGATGCCGCGGAACGCTCCAAGTAGTTGGACCGTGCCGTACCACCTGTCCCTCGTGGGAAAATTTATGCAGAGAAACACCTTCGACCACAAGTCCGTCAGGCAGTGGTCGGCACGTAACATCTTAAAGGCCCTGAGGGAAAAGGAGAGGGTGGATCCTGTGGGATGGTTCCCTGAGCAGACTGACAAAGTCATTTGGCAGAATGCCTCATCACCAGAACTTTCCAACAAACACCAAGATGTAGCTTGGCTGGTGGTGAGAAAGGCCTTCCCTGTAAGATCCTTCCAACAAGCCAGGCGTCTCACCCCCTCTGCACGTTGCCCTCGAGGTGGCTGTGGTGGGGAAGAGACCGTTGTTCACCTCCTTGTAGATTGTGTCTTTGCAGAGAAGGTCTGGAGAGGGATGCAGTGGTTGCTGTCGAGGTTCATCCCAAGCAGTTCTGTGACAGAGGACTCTGTGCTCTATGGGCTGTTCCCAGGGACACACACTGAGATAAACATCAACTGCAGCTGGAGGATCATCAACTCGGTGAAAGACGCTCTTTGGTCTGTCCGAAACTTGTTGGTTTTCCAGCGCAAAGAGTTGTCCCCGACCGAATGTAGCAGACTAGCACTTTCCAAGGTCCAGGACTACGTGCTGAGGGACACAGTTAAGCTTGGGACAGCCGCCGCAAAGGCACAATGGGGAAGGGTCGCTGCCTATGACCTTTCTGCCACAGTGCACTGGGGGGCTGGGAACTGTAAAGAGCCCCTCAGGCCGAACAGATTAAAATGTATGTCTGCCAATGATTGAAATATTCATTGTTTTTTCTGATACACCTTGTGTTTTCTGTTTGTAAAAGTTGAACCTTTGTATTTTTGTAATGGTGATTTAAGAAGTTTCGAAATGTTTTTGAAGATTTATGAATAAAGTATATTTTTGCAAAAAAAAACTTTACAGCATGTGACTGCAGTATAATGCACACTGTGTTACTTTACAGCGTGTGCCTGCAGTGTGTGCATACCGTTACTGTACAGTGTGTGATTGCAATGTACTGCACAATGTTACTGTACAGCATGTGACTGCAGTGTACAGGATACTGTTACTTTACAGCATGTGGCTGCAGTGTATTACAGACTGTTACTGTACAACGTGTGACTGCATTTTACGACACACTGTGTTACTGTACATCATGTGACTGTAGTGTACTGCACACTGTGTTATTGTACATCATGTGACTGCAGGGAACGGCACACTGTTACTGTACACCATGTGATTGTTGTGTACAGCATACTGTTACTTTACAGCATGTGGCTGCAGTGTACTACACACTGTTACTGTACAGCATGTGACTGCAGTGTACTGTACACTGTTTCTGTACGGTGTGTCACTGTAGTGTACTACACACTGTGTTACTGTACATCATGTGCCTGCATTGGACAGCACACTGCTAATGTACAGCATGTGACTGCAGGGTACTGCACACTGTGTTACTCTACTTCATGTGACTGCAGTATAATTTACACTGTAACTGTACAGCATGTGACTGCAGTATACTACACACTGTGTTACTGTGCATCATGTGACTGTGGTGTACTGCACACTGTGTTACTTTTCAGCATGTGGCTGCAATGTACTACACACTGTGTTATTGTACATCATGTGACTGAAGTGTAATGCAGTGTTACTGTACAGCATGTGACTGCAGTATACTACACATTGTGTTACTGTGCATCATGTGACTGTAGTTGTACTGCATGCTGTATTACTGTACATCATGTATCTGCAGTGTACTGCACACTGTTACTGTCCAGCGTGTGACTGCAGTTTACGACACACTGTGTTACTATACATCATGTGATTGTTGTGTACAGCATACTGTTAATTTACAGCATGTGGCTGCACGGTACTACATACTGTTACTGTACAGCATGTGACTGCAGTGTACTGTACAATGTTTCTGTACGGTGTGTCACTGCAGTGTACTACACACTGTGTTACTGTACAGCATGTGCCTGCATTGGACAGCACACTGCTAACGTGCAGCCTGTGACTGCAGTCTATTACACACTGTTACTGTACAGCGTGTGACAGCAGTGTACTACACACTGTGTTACTGTACATCATGTGACTTCAGTGTACGGCACACTGTTACTGTACAGCAAGTGACTGCGGTGTACTACACACTGTGTTACTGTGCATCATGTAACTGCAGTATGCTGCACACTGTTATTGTATATCAAGTAAATGCAGTGTACTGCATACTGTTACTGTACAGCGTGTGACTGCAGTGTAAAAGACACTGTGTTACTGTACAGCATTTGACCGCAGTGTAAGACACACTGTTACTGTTACAGGATTTGCCTTCGGTGTACTACACACTGTGCTACTGTACATCATGTGACTGCACTGTACAGCACACAATAAATGTGCAACATGTGACTGCAGTATACTGCACACTGTGTTACTGTACACCATGTGACTGCACTGTACTGCACACTGTTACTGTACAATGTGAGACTGCATAATACTCCACACTGTGTTACTCTGCATCACATGATTGTTGTGTACTGCGCACTGTGTTACTGTACAGCATGTGATTGTAGTGTACTGTGCACTGTTACTGTACGGCGTGTGACTGCAGTGTACTACACACCACGTTACTGTACATCATGTGCCTGCAGTTTACAGCACACTGTTACTGTACAGCATATGACTGCAGTGTACTGTATACTGTTTCTGTACTGTGTGTCACAGCAATGTACTACACACTGTGTTACTGAACATCATGTGCCTGCATTGGATAGCACACTGCTACTGTACAATGTATGACTGCAATGTACTACACACTGTTACTGTACACCGTTTGACTGCAGTGTACTACACACTGTGTTACTGTACATCATGTGACTGCAATGTATGGCACACTGTAACTGTACAGCATGTGACTGCAGTGTGGCGCACACTGTGATACTGTACATCCTGTGAGTGCAGTGTACAGCACACAATAACTGTGCATCCAGTGACTGCATTGCACTGCACAGTGTTACTGTACAGCATGTGACTGCAATGTACTACACACTATGGTATTCTGCATCATGTGACTGTAGTGTACTGCACACTGTGTTACTTTACACCATGTGACTGCAGTGTAATGCACAATGTTACTGTACAGCATGTGACTGCAGTATACTACACATTGTGTTACTGTGCATCATGTGACTGTAGTGTACTGCACACTGTGTTACTGTATATCATGTATCTGCAGTGTACTGCACAGTGTTACTGTACGGCATCTGACTGCAGTGTATGGCACACTGTGTTACTGTATATCATGTGATTGTTGTGTACAGCATTCTGTTAATTTACAGCATGTGGCTGCAGTGTACTACATACTGTTATTGTACAGTGTGTGACTGCAGTTTACGACACACTGTGTTACTGTACATCATGTGCCTGCAGTTTACAGCACACTGTTACTGTACAGCATGTGACTGCAGTGTACTGTATACTGTTTCTGTATGGTGTGTCACAGCAGTGTACTACACACCGTGTTACTGAACATCATGTGCCTGCATTGGATAGCACACTGCTACTGTACAGTGTATGACTGCAGTGTAATACACACTGTTACTGTACAGCATGTGACTGCAGGGTACTACACACTGTGTTACTCTACTTCATGTGACTGCAGTATAATGTACACTGTAACTGTACAGCATGTGACTGCAGTATACTACACGCTGTGTTACTGTGCATTATGTGACTGCAGTGTTATGCACAAAATAAATGTGCATCATGTGACTGCAGTGTACTGCGTGTGACTGTAGTGTACTGTGCACTGTGTTACTTTACAGCGTGTGACTGCAGTGTGTGCACACTGTTACTGTACAGCGAGTGATTGTAGTGTACTGCACACTGTTACTGTACAGCATGTGACTGCAATATACCACACACCACGTTACTGTGAATCATGTGACTGTAGTGTACAGCACTCTGTGTTAATTTACAGCATGTGATTGTTGTGTACTGCGCACTGTGTTACTGTACAGCATGTGATTGCAGTGTACTGTGCACTGTTACTGTACGGCGTGTGACTGCAGTGTACTACACACTGTGTTACTGTACATCATGTACCTGCAGTGTACTGCACACTGTTACTGTACGGTGTGTGACTGCAGTGTACTACACACTGTGTTACTGTACATCATGTGATTGTTGTGTACAGCATACTGTTACTGTACATCATGTGATTGCGGTGTATGGCACACTGTAACTGTATAGCATGTAACTGCAGTATAGCGCACACTGTGATACTATACATCATGTGACTGCAGTGTACTACACACTGTGTTACTGTACATCATGTGCCTGCAGTTTACAGCACACTGTTACTGCACAGCATATGACTGCAGTGTACTGTATACTGTTTCTGTACTGTGTGTCACAGCAGTGTATTACACACTGTGTTACTGTACACCATGTGACCACAGTGTTTGGCACACTGTAACTGTACAGCAGTGTGGCGCACACTGTGATACTATACATCCTGTGAGTGCAGTGTACAGCACACAATAAATGTGCATCCAGTGACTGCAGTGCACTGCACAGTGTTACTGTACAGCATGTGACTGCAATGTTCTACACACTATGCTACTCTGCATCATGTGATTACAGTGTACTGCACACTTACTGTACAGCATGCAACTGCAGTGTACAGCGTACTGTTACTGTACAGCATGTGACTGCAATGTACTACACACTATGCTACTCTGCATCATGTGATTACAGTGTACTGCACACTTACTGTACAGCATGCAACTGCAGTGTACAGCATACTGTTACTTTACAGCATGTGGCTGCAGTGGACTACACACTGTTTCTGTACAGCGTGTGACTGCAGTTTACTGCACATTGTGTTACTGTACATCATGTGCCTGCAGTGTACAGCACACTGTTACTGAACAGCATGTGAATGCAGTGTACTGTACACTGTTGCTGTACGGTGTGTCACTGCAGTGTACTACACATTGTGTTACTGTACATCATGTGCCTGGATTGGAGAGCACACTGCTACTGTACAGCATGTGACTGCAATTTACTACGCACTGTTACTGTACAACGTGTTTGCAGTGTACTACACATTGTGTTATTATACATCATGTGACTGCAGTGTAATGCACAATGTTACTGTACATCATGTGACTGAAGTATACTACACATTGTGTTACTGTATGTCATGTGACTGTAATGTACTGTGTGCTGTTACTTTACAGCATGTGACTGAGTGTACTACACACTATGTTACTGTATATCATGTGACTGTAGTGTACTGCACACTGTTACTGCATGGCGTGTGATTGCAGTATACTACACACTGAGTTACTGTGCATCATGTGATTGTAGTTTACTGCGCACTGCATTACTTTACAGCATGTGACTGCAGTGTACTGCGCACTGTGATACTGTACATCACGTGACTGTAGTGTACTATACACGGTGTTACTTTACAGCATGTAACTGTAGTGTACTGTGCAGTGTGTTACTGTACATCACGTGACTACAGTGTACTGCATGCTGTTACTGTACAGTATGTGACTGCAGTGTTCTACAAACTGTTACTGTACAGTGTGTGACTGCAGTGTACTACACACTGTGTTACTCTACTTCATGTGACTGCAGTGTACTGCACACTGTAACTGTACAGCATGTGACTGCAGTGTACTGCACACTGTGATACTGTACATCATGTGACTGCAGTGTACTGCATGGGACTGCAGTGTACTGCGCACCGTGTTACTTTACAGCGTTTGACTGCAGTGTGTGCACTGTTACTGTGCATCATGTGACTGTAGGGTACCGCACAATGTGTTACTTTTTGGCATGTGGCTGCAGTGTACTACACACTGTGTTATTGTACATCATGTGAATTATGTGTAATGCACAATGTTACTGTACAGCATGTGACTGCAGTATACTACACATTGTGTTACTGTGCATCATGTGACTGTAGTGTACTGCGTGCTGTGTTACTTTACATCATGTAACTGCAGTGTACTGCACACTGTTGCTGTATGGCGTGTGACTGCAGTGTACAAAACACTGTGTTACTGTACATCATGTGACTGTAGTGTATTGCACATTGTGTTACTGTACATCATGTAACTGCATTATACTGCACACTGTTACTGTATGGCATGTGACTGCAGTGTACTACACACTGTGTTACTGTATATCATGTGATTGTTGTGTACAGCATACTGTTAATTTACAGCATGTGGCTGCAGTGTACTACACACTGTTACTGTACAGCATGTGACTGCAGTTTATGACACACTGTGTTACTGTACATCATGTGCCTGCAGTTTACAGCACACTGCTACTGTACAGCATGTGACTGCAGTGTACTGTACACTGCTTCTGTACGGTGTGTCACTGCAGTGTACTACACACTGTGTTACTGTACATTATGTACCTGCATTGGACAGAACACTGCTAATGTACAGCGTGTAACTGCAATGTACTACACACTGTTACTGTACACCGTTTGACAGCAGTGTACTACACACTGTGTTACTGTACATCATGTGACTGCAGTGTACTACATTCTGTGTTACTGTACATCATGTGCCTGCATTGGAGAGCACACTGCTACTGTACAGCGTGTGACTGCAATGTACTACACACTGTTACTGTACAGCATGTGGTTGCAGTGTACTACACATTGTGTTACTATACATCATGTGACTGCAGTGTAATGCACAATGTTACCATACAGCATGTGTTTGAAATGTACTACACATTGTGTTACTATACATCATGTGACTGTAATGTACTGCGTGCTATGTGACTTTACAGCATGTGACTGAGTGTACTACACACTATGTTACTGTATATCATGTGCCTGTAGTGTACTGCACACTTTGTTACTGTACATTTTGTGACTGTAGTGTAATGCACACTGTTACTGCATGGCATGTGATTGCAGTATACTATACACTGAGTTACTGTGCATCATGTGATTGTAGTTTACTGCGCACTGTATTACTTTACAGCATGTGACTGCAGTGTACTGCGCACTGTGATACTGTACATCACGTGACTGTAGTGTACTGCATACAGTGTTACTTTACAGCATGTGACTGTAGTGTACTGTGCAGTGTGTTACTGTACATCATGTGACTACAGTGTACTGCATGCTGTTACTGTACAGTGTGTGACTGCAGGGTATTACACACTGTGTTACTCTACTTCATGTGACTGCAGTGTACTGCACACTGTAACTGTACAGCATGTGACTGCAGTATACTACACGCTGTGTTACTGTGCATCATGTGACTGCAGTGTACTGCACACTGTGATACTGTACATCATGTGACTGCAGTGTACACCCCAAAGTAAATGTGCATCATGTGACTGCAGTGTACTGCATGGGACTGCAGTGTACTGCGCACTGTGTTACTTTACAGCGTGTGACTGCAGTGTGTGCACACTGTTACTGTGCATCATGTGACTGTAGTGTACCACACAATGTGTTACTTTTTGGCATGTGGCTGCAGTGTACTACACACTGTGTTATTGTACATCATGTGAATGACATGTAATGCACAATGTTACAGTACAGCATATGACTGCAGTATACTACACATTGTGTTACTGTGCATCATGTGACTGTAGTGTACTGCGTGCTGTGTTACTTTACATCATGTAACTGCAGTGTACTGCACACCGTTGCTGTATGGCGTGTGACTGCAGTGTACAAAACACTGTGTTACTGTACATCGTGTGACTGTAGTGTACTGCACACTGTGTTACTGTACATCATGTGCCTGCAGTTTACAGCACACTGTTACTGTACAGCATGTGACTGCTGTGTACTGTACTCTGTTTCTGTACAGTGTGTCACTGCAGTGTACTACACACTGTGTTACTGTACATCATGTACCTGCATTGGACAGCACACTGCTAATGTACATCATGTGACTGCAATGTACTACACACTGCTACTGTACACCGTTTGATTGCAGTGTACTACACACTGTGTTACTGTACATCATGTGACTGCAGTGTACGGCACATAATAAATGTGCATCAAGTGACTGCAGTGCACTGCACAGTGTTACTATACAGCGTGTGACTGCAATGTACTACACACTATGGTACTCTGCATCATGTGACTGTAGTGTACTGCACACTGTGTTACTTTACAGCATGTGACTGCAGTGTACTGCACAGTGTTACTATACAGCATGTGACTGCAGTGTACTACACACTATGCTACTGTGCATCATGTGACTGTAGTGTACTGCACACTGTGCTACTTTACAGCATCAGACTGCAGTCTATTACACACTGTTACTGTACAGCGTGTGACAGCAGTGTACTACACACTGTGTTACTGTACATCATGTGACTTCAGTGTACAGCACCCTGTTCCTGTACAGCAAGTCACTGCGCTATACTACACACTGTGTTAATGTGCATCATGTGACTGCAGTGTACTACGCACTGTGTTACTGTACAGCATGTGACTGTAGTGTGATACACACTGTGTTACTGTACAGCATTTGACCGCAGTGTAAGACACACTGTTACTACACATTGTATTACTGTGCATCATGTGACTAGTGTACGGCACTCTATGTTACTTTAGAGCATGTGACTGTGGTGTGCTGTGCGGTGAGTTACTGTACATCACGTGACTACAGTGTACTGCACGCTGTTACTGTACAGCATGTGTCTGCAGTGTACTACACACTGTTACTGTACAGTGTGTGACTGCAGTTTACTGCACACTGTTACAGTATGGCATGTGACTGCAGTATACTGCACCCTGAGTTACTGTGCATCACGTGATTGTAGTTTACTGCGTACTGTGTAACTTTCCAGCATGTGACTGCAGTGTATTGCACACTGTGTTACTCTACAGCATGTGACTGCAGTGTACTGCACAGTGTTACTGTACAGCGTGTGACAGCAGTGTACTACACACTGTGTTACTGTGCATCATGTGACTGCAGTGTGCTGCACACTGTTATTGTACATCATGTAAATGCATTGTTCTGCATATTGTTACTGTACAGCATGTGACTGCAGTTTAGTACACACTGTGTTACTGTACAGCATTTGACTTCAGTGTAAGACACACTGTGTTACTGTACAGCATTTGACTTCAGTGTAAGACACACTGTTACTGTTACAGCATGTGACTGCAGTGTACTACACACTGTTACTGTAGATCATGTGACTGCAGTGTACAGCACACAATAAATGTGCAACATGTGACTGCAGTATACTGCACACTGTGTTAATGTACATCATGTGACTGCACTGTACTGCACACTGTTACTGTACATTTTGAGACTGCAGAATACTCCACACTGTGTAACTGTGCACATATGACTGCAGTGTACTACACACTGTGCATCATGTGAATGTAGTGTGTGCACAGTGTCACTGTACAGCGTGTGACTGCAATGTATTACACAATATGTTACTGTGCATCATGTGACTGTAGTGTTCTGCATACTGTGTTTCTTTACAGAATGTGACTGTAGTGTATCGTGCACTGTGTTAGTGTACATCACATGACTGCAGTGCACTGGGTGCCATGTTACTTTACAGCAAATGACTGCAGTGTGTGCACACTGTTACTGTACAGCGTGTGACTGCAATTTACTGCACAATGTTACTGTAAATCGTGTGACCGCAATGTAATACACAATATGTTCCTATGCATCATGTGACTGTCGTGTACTGCGCATTGTGTTGCTTTACAGCATGTGACTGCAATGTACTGTGCACTGTGTTACTCTACAGCGTGTGACTGTATTGTGTGCCCAGTGTTAATGTACAGCGTGTGACTGCAATGTACTACACACTATGTTACTGTGCATCATGTGACTGTTGTGTACTGCACACTGTGTTAATGTACAGTGTGTAATTGCAGTATTCTATACACTGTGTTACTGTGCATCATGTAACTGCAGTGTGCTGCACACTGTGATACTGTACATCATGCAAATGCAGTGTACAGCACACAATAAATGTGCAGCATGTGACTGCAGTATACAACACAACGTGTTACTGTGCATCATGTGACTGCAGTGTGCTACACACTTACAGTACAGCATGTTACTGCCGTGTACTGTGCACTGTGTTACTGTATATTATGTGGCTGCAGTGTAGTGCACACTATTACTTTACTGCGTGTGACTGCATATACTACACATCGTGTTACTATGCATCATGTGACTGTAGTGTACTGTGCACTGTGTTAATTTACAGCATGTGACTGCCGTGTGCTACACACTGTTATTTTACATCATGAGTCTGCAGCGCACTACACACTGTTACTATACAGCATGTTACTGCAGTATTCTGCACACACTATGTTACTGTACATCATGTGATGGCAATGTACTGCACACCGTTACTGTACATTGTGTGAATGCAGTGCCCTGCACACTGTTACTGTACAGTGTGTGACAACAATGTAATAAACACTATGTTACTGTGCATCATGTGACTGTAGTTTACTGAGCACTGTTTTACTTTACAGCATGTGACTGCAGTGTGTGCACGCTGTTACTGTACAGCATGTGACTGCAGTGTACTGCACACTGTTACTGTACAACGTGTGACTGCAGTGTTCTGCAGACTGTTACTGTACAGCATATGACCGCAATGTAATCCACACTGTTACTGTGCATCATGTGACTGTAGTGCACTGCGCACTGTGTTACTTTACTGTATGTGACTGCTGTCTGTGCATGCTGTTATTGTACAGCATGTGGCTGCAGTGTATGCACGCTGTTACTGTACAGCATGTGCCCGCAGTGTACTGCACACTGTTACTGTACAGTGTGTGACTGCAATGTAACACACACTATGTTACTGTGCAAAATGTGACTGTAGTGTACTGTGCACTGTGTTACTTTACAGCATGTGATTGCAGTGTACTGTGCACTGTGTTACTCCACAGTGTGTGACTGCAGTGTGTGCACAGTGTTACTGTACAGCGTGTGACTGCAGTATACTACGCACTGTCTTACTGAGCATCATGTGATTGTAGTGTACAGCAGACCATTACTGTACAGCGTGTGACTGCAGTATTCTACGCACTGTGTTACTGTGCATCATGTGATTGTTGTGTACTGAGCACTGTATTACATTACAGCATGTGTCTGCAGTGTACTGTGCACATTATTACTCTACAGCATGTGACTGCACTGTGTGCACAGTGTCTGACTGCAATGTACTAAACAGTATGTTACTGTGCATCATGTGATTGTAGTTTACTCCATACTGTGTTACTTTACAGCATGTGACTGCAGTGTACTGCACACTGTGTTACTCTACAGCATGTGCCTGTAGTGTACTGCACACTGTTTTACTTTATAGCATATGACTATTGTGTACTGTGCACTGTTACTGTACATCACATGACTACAGTGTACTGCATGCTGTTACTCTACAGCGAGTGACTACAGTGTACTACACACTGTGTTACTGTACATCACGTGCCTGCAGTGTATAGCATGTGACTGCAGTGTACTGCACATTGTTTCTTTACAGCATATGACTGCAGTACACTGCGCATTGTTACTGTGCATCATGTGATTGTTGTGTACTGCACACTGTGTTACTGTACAGCATGTGATTGCAGTGTACAGTGCACTATCTTACTCTACAGTGTGTGACTGCAATGTGTGCACAGTGTTACTGTACAACGTGTGATTGCACTGTACTAGACACTATGTTACTGTGCATCATGTGACTGTAATGTACTGCACACTGTGTTACTGTACAGCATGTGCCTGCTTTGTGTGCACAGTGTTACTGTACAGCATGTGACTAAAGTGTACTGCCCACTGATAATGTACGGCATGTGACTGCAGTATAGTACACACTGAGTTATTGTGCAGCATGTGATTGTAGTTTTCTGTGCACTGTGCTACTTTACAGCATGTGACTGCAGTGTACTACGCACTGTGTTACTCTACAGCGTGTGACTGCAATGTACTACACACTATGTTACTGTACATCATGTGACTGCAGTGTACAGCACACTATAACTGTACAGCATGTGACTGCAGTATTCTACACAATGTGTTACTGTGCATCATGTGACTGCAGTATACTGCACACTATTACTGTACAGTGTGAGACTGCAGAATACTACACACTGTTACTGTGCATCATGTAACTGCAGTATACCACACACTGTGCATCATGTGAATGTACTGTGTGCACAGTGTCACTGTACAGCAATGTGTTACTGCAATTTGCTACACAATATGTTACTGTGCATCATGTGATTGTAGTGTTCTGCACACTGTGTTACTTTACAGAATGTGACTGTAGTGTACTGTGCGCTGTGTTACTGTATATCATGTGGTTGCAGTGTACTGCACACTGTTACTGTACACTGTGTGCCTGCATATACTACACATTGTGTTACTATGCATCATGTGACTGTAGTGTACTGCGCACTGTGTTAATTTACAGCATGTGACTGCAGTGTGCTACGGCTGTTATTTTACATCATGTGACTGCAGTGCAGTGCACACTGTTACTGTGTTTACTGAGCACTGTTTTACTTTACAGCATGTGACTGCAGTGTGTGCACGCTGTTACCATACATCATGTTACTGCAGTGTACTGCACACTGTGTTACTGTACAGCATGTGACTGCAATGTACTGCACACTGTTACTGTACAGTGTGCAACAGCAATGTATTACACACTATGTTGCTGTACATCATGTGACTGTACTTTACTGAGCACTGTTTTACTTTACAGCATGTGACTGCAGTGTGTGCACACTGTTACTGTACAGCGTGTGACCGCAATATAATCCACACTGTTACTGTGCATCATGTGACGGTAATGCACTGCACACTGTGTTACTTTACAGCATGTGACTTATGTGTGTGCACGCTGTTATTGTACAGCATGTGGCCGCAGTGTGTGTGCACGCTGTTACTGTACAGCATGTGCCCGCAGTGTACTGCACACTGTTACTGTACAGCATGTGAATGCAATGTACAACACACTATGTTACTGTGCATCATGTGACTGTATATACTGTACACTGTTACTTTACAGCGTCTGACTGCAGTATACTGCACACTGTGTTACTGTGTATCATGTGATTGTAGTGTACTGCTCACTGTGTTATTGTAGATCATGTGACTGCAGTGTACAGCATACCGTTACTGTATAGTGTGTGATTGCAATATACTACACACTATGTTACTGTGCATCATGTGACTGTATATACTGCACACTGTGTTACTTTACAGCATCTGACTGCAGTATACTGCACACTGTGTTACTGTGTATCATGTGATTGTAGTGTACTGCTCACTGTGTTATTGTACATCATGTGTCTGCAGTGTACAGCGTACCGTTACTGTATAGCGTGTGATTGCAATATACTACACACTATGTTACTGTTCATCATGTGACTGTAGTGTACTGCCTGCTGTGTTACTTTACAGCATCTGACTGCAGTATACTACACACTGTGTTACTGTGCATCATGTGACTGTAGTGTACTGCGCACTGTGTTACTTTACAGCATGTGACTGCAGTGTACTGTGCACTGTGTTACTCTACAGCTTGTGACTGCAGTGTGTGCACAGTGTTACTGTACAGCATGTGACTGCAGTGTACTATACACTTACTGTACATCATGTGACTGCTGTGTAATGCACACTGTTACTGTACAGCGTGTGACTGCAGTATACTACACACTGTGTTACTGTGCATCATTTGACTGTAGTGTACTGCGTGCTTTGTTACTTTACAGCATGTGACTTCAGTGTACTGTGCATTGTGTTACTGTACAACATGTGACTGCAGTGTGTGCACACTGTAACTGTACAGCGTGTGACTGCAATGTACTACACACTATGTTACTGTGCATCATGTGACTGTAGTATATTACATTCTGTGTTACTTTACAGCATGTGACTGCAGTGTACTGTGCACGGTGTTACTGTACAGCATGTGACTGCAGTGTACTATACACTGTTACTGTACATCATGTGACTGCAGTTTACTGCACACTGTTCCTGTACAGCATGTGACTGCAGTGTACTACACACTGTTACTGTGCAACATGTTACTGCAGTGTACTGCACACTGTTACTGCATGGCTTGTGCCTGCAGTGTAATACATACTGTTACTGTACAGCATATGATTGCAGTGTACTACACACTGTGTTACTGTACATCATGTGACTGCAGTGTACTGCACACTATTACTGTACAGCATTTGACTGCAGTATACTACACACTGTTTTACTGTGCATCATGTGACTGTAGTTTACTGCGCACTGTTACCTTACATCATGTGACTGCAGTGCACTGTGCACTGTGTGACTCTACAGCATGTGACTGCAGTGTACTGCACACTGTTACTGTACAGCATGTGACTGCAATGTACTACACTCTATGTTACTGAGCATCATGTAACTGTAGTATACTGTACACTGTGTTAATTTACAGCCTGTAACTGTAGTGTACTGTGCACTGTGTTACACTACAGCATGTGACTGCCGTGTGTGCACAGTGTTACTGTACAGCGTGTGAATGCAATGTACTACAAACTATGTTACACTACAGCATGTGACTGTATATACTGCACGCTGTTTTACTTTAAGTGTCTGACTGCAGTATACTGCACACTGTGTTACTGTGCATCATGTGATTGTAGTGTACTGCTCACTGTGTTATTGTACATCATGTGACTGCAGTGTACAGCATACCATTACTGTACAGCTTTTGACTGCAATGTACTACACACTATATTACTGTGCATCATGTGACTGGAGTATACTGCATACTGCGTTACTTTACAGCATGTGACTGCAGTATACTACACACTGTTACTGTACATCATGTGACTGCAGTGTACTGCGCACTGTTACTGTACATCGTGTGACTGCAGTATACTACACACTGCGTTACTGTACATCATTTGATTGTTGGGTACTGCGTACTGTGTTACTTTACAGCATGTGTCTGCAGTGTACTATGCACATTGTTGCTCTACAGCGTGTGACTGCACTGTGTGCACAGTGTGTGACTGCAATGTACTAAACACTATGTTACTGTTCATCATGTGACTGTACTGTACTGCGTGCTGTCTTACTTTACAGCATGTGACTGCAGTATACTACACACTGTGTTACTGTACAGCATGTGACTGCAGTGTACTATACACTGTTACTGTACATCATGTGACTGTAGTGTACTGCACACTTTTACTGTACAGCGTGTGACAGCAGTGTACTAGACACTGTGATACTGCACATCCTGTGACTGCAGTGTACTGCACACTGTTACTATACAGCGTGTGACTGCAATATACTACACATTGTGTTACTGTGCATCATTTGACTGTAGTGTACTGCGTGCTTTGTTACTTTACAGCATGTGACTTCAGTGTACTGTGCAGTGTTACTGTACAGCATGTGACTGAAGTGTGTGCACACTGTTAACGTACAGTGTGTGACTGCAATTTACTACACACTGTTACTGTGCATCATGTGACTGTAGTATACTATATTCTGTGTTTCTTTACAGCATGTGACTCCAGTGTACTGTGCACTGTGTTACTCTACAGCATGTGACTGCAGTGTACTGCACACTGTTACTGTACAGCATATGACTGCAGTGTACTACACACTGTTACTGTGCAGCATGTTACTGCAGTATACTACACGCTGTTACTGTGCAGCATGTTACTGCAGTGTACTGCACACTGTGTTCCTGTACATCATGTGATTGCAGTGTGCTGCACACTGTTACTTTACAGCATATGATTGCAGTGTACTGCACACTATTACTGTACAACATGTGACTGCAGTATACTACACATTGTTGTACTGTGCATCATGTGACTGTACTTTACTGCGCACTCTGTTACTTTACATCATGTGACTGCAGTGTACTGTGCACTGTGTTACTCTACAGCATGTGACTGCAGTGTACTGCACACTGTTACTGTACAGGTTGTGACTGCAATGTACTACACTCTATGTTACTGAGCATCATGTAACTGTAGTATACTGCGCACTGTGTTACTTTACATCATGTGACTGCAATGTACTGTGCACTGTGTTACTCTAAAGCATGTGCCTGCTGTGTTTGCACACTGTTACTGTACAGCGTGTGACTGCAGTGTACTACACACTGTTACTGTAAATCATGTGACTGCAGTGCACAGCATACTGTTCCTGTACAGTGTGTGACTGTAGTGTACTACATACTGTGTTACTGTACATCATGTGACTGTAGTGTACTGCGCACTCTGTTACTTTACAGCATATGGCTGCAGTGTGCTGCACACTCTGTTACTGTACAGCACATAGCTGCTGTGTACTGTGCATTGTGTTACTGTACATCATTTGACTGCAGCATATTGCACAGTGTTTTACTGTACAGTGTGAGTTAGCAGTATACTGCGCACTATGTTACTGTGCAGTGTGTGACTCCAGTGTACTGTGCACTATGTTACTGTACAGTGTGTAACTGTACAATACTGCACAGCTGGGTGCATTTTCACCATGAGTCAGATGTTTGTAGATTCCAGTGCCACTCCAGATTCCTGAGTATGAAATACATGTTGACACTACAGTTCATTATTGAGGATGTGCTGCACTGTCAGAGGTACTGTTTTTGGATAAGACATGAAACCAAGGCCCCAAATGCCCTGTCATTACATTGTAAAAGCCCTTTTCCTTGCTAATATTCATCTCACAACAAGAACCGCTCAAACTGATTACCTGCTTGCTATGTCCATTCTGCTTGTGGAATCTTGCTGGGCATAAATTGTCTGTTGTGTTTCCAATATTATTACAGTAACCATTTCAAAAAATACCACATTGAGTGTAAAACACTGTGGGGCACCCTGAGATGTTCTGGAAATGCAAGTCCTTTTCTTTCTAAATTTCCCCTTCAATGTTTTTATTGAAGGGAAATATTTGCAGTAAGCGGACTGTCAGTATCAGGGGGAGAGACAGACTGAGAAGGTTAAAAATTCCATTCCTCATAGTTAATCAGGGCCAATGTCTGAGAACTGATCAAGAATTGTTTCTGTGTCATTTCATATCTTCAATATGATTAAAGTAAACAGATCCCCACACAAACACACTCAGTCACTGTTTACAAGTGTGAGCATGAAGGGATGTGCCATAGACTAACACACACACACACACACACACACACACAGATGCACACACATACACACACACACACATGCTCACAGACATGCACTCGCGCGCGCACACAGACATTCATATACACACACACAGACGTGCACACACACACACACACTCATGCACATACACATGTGTACACAGACTTAGACACACTCACCTAGATGGACACTGCATTCTCTATCTCCTCACTACTTGTTTAATCTGAAAGATCATTCACTATAGCTCTGTTAAAATAAAATCCCTTTGTGTTGTTTTATAGAAGAATTATTACGCTGTTGCAGCTGCAAACAGACTAAAAAAAATCAGCAGTTGTGGATCGTTAGCAGCTCTGGCTATGTGAGATAATCTCCCTGATACAATCTACCCAACCATCACTGGACACTGGACAACACTGGAGCTCCAATCACATGCTTCACTGTAAGAAATGTTAATACAAAGGAATGTTTACCACATAGTGTTCTACCTTATAGTAAATTACTGCAGCTTAATGCACATTGTGTTACCGTACAGCGTGTGACAGCAGTATACTGTGCCCTGTGTTTCTGTACAGTGTGTGACTGCAGTATACTGTGCCCTGTGTTTCTGCACAGTGTGTGACAGCAGCATACTGTGCCCTGTGTTTCTGTACAGTGTGTGACTGCAGTATACTGCACACTGTGATACTGTGCAGTATGTGACTGCTGTAAACTGCACACTGTTACTGTGCAGCATGTGACAGCAGTATACTGCAAACTTACTGTACAGCCTGTGAATGCAATATACTGCACACTGTGTTACTGAACAGCATGTGACTGCAGTGTACTGCGCACTGTGTTACTGAACGGAATTGTGACTGCAGAACACTGCACACTGTGTTACTGTACAGCATGTAACAGCAGTGTACGGCACATTGTCACTGTAAAGGGTGTGACTGCAGTATACTGCACACTGTTACTGTGCAGGGTGTGACTGTAGTATACTGCATACTGTCTTACTGTGCAGCATGTGACTGCAGTGTGCTGTACACAGTCCTACAGTACAGAGTGTGACTAAAGTGTACTGCATACTGTTACTGTACACTGTGTGACTGCAGTATACATCACACTGTGTTACTGTACATCATGTGACTACAGTATACTGCACATTGTCACTGTACAGCCTGTGATTGCAGTTTACTGTGCACTGTGATTTTGTACAGCATGTGAATGCAGTATACTGCACACTGTGTTACTGTATAGCATGCGGCTGCAGTGTACTGCACACTGTGTTACTGTGCACCATGTGACAGCAGTCTGCTTCACACTATGTTACTGTACAGAGTGTGACTGCAGTGTACTGCGCATTGTGTTACTGTACAGTGTGTGACTGTAGTGTACTGTGCACTGCATTTTTGTACAGCATGTGAGTGCAATATACTGCACCCTGTTACTATGCAGCGTGTGACTGCAGTATACTGCACACTATTAGTGTGCAGGGTGTGACTGTAGTATATTGCACACTGTTACTGTACAGCATGTGAATGCAGTGTACTGTGCGCTGTGTTACTGTGCAACATGTGACTACAGTACACTGCACACTGTGTTACTGCGCAGTGTGTGACTGCAATATATTGCATACTGTGTTACTGTATAGCCTGTGACTGCAATGTACTGCACACTATTACTGTGCAGCATATGGCTGCAATATACTGTGCACTGTGTTACTGCATAGCCTGTGACTGCAATGTACTGCACACTATTACTGTGCAGCGTGTGGCTGCAGTATACTGTGCACTGTTACTGTGCAGAATGTAACTGCAGTATACTGCACCCTGTTACCATGCAGTGTGTGACTTCAGTATACTGCAATCTGTGTTACAGTGTGGCATGTGACTGCAATATATTGCACACTGTTACTGTACAATGTGTGACTGCGGTATACTGCGCAATGTTACACTGCAGTATGCTGCGCACTGGTACTGTGCAGTGTGTGACTGCAGTGCACTGCACACTGTTCCTGTACAGCGTGTGAATGCAGTATACTGTGCATTGTTACTGTACAGTGTATTACTGCAATGTATTGCACACTGTTACTGTACAGCATACTACTGCAGGGTACTGCGTACTGTGTTAATGTACAGGTTATTGCTGCAGTGCACTGTGCGCTGTGTTAATGCACAGGGTATTACTGCAGTGTACTGCACACTGTTACTGTACAGGGTAAGACTGCAGTGCACTGCACACTGTTACTGTACAGTGTATTACTGCAGGGTACTGCACACTGTTACTGTACAGTGTATTGCTGCAGGGTACTGCACACTGTTACTGTGCAGTGTATTGCTGCAGGGTACTGCACACTGTTACTGTACAGTGTATTGCTGCAGGGTACTGCACACTGTTACTGTATGTGCTGGCAACTTTCAGCTCACATCACAACTCCACAAGTTCATCCTCTTCTTCTGGGATGAAGGGGACTTCATCCCAGAGATCAGGATCTCAAGAACGAGTTCATCACTACTATTCACACAAAGGGGGACAAATCTGATTGTGAAAATGACAGGGGGATTTCCTCTTGTCCATCATGGGTAATATCGTGGCCTTAATCCTCCTGAACCACCTTCGTCTGGTCGCTGAAGAAAACCTCCTGGAAACCCAGTGTGGCTTCCCACCATCCCAGGTACTGCAGACCTGGTCTTTGTGGCTAGACAGGTCCAGGATAAATGTTAGGAGCAAAATCAAGAATTGTTCCTCAACTTCATCGACCTGACCGAGGTGTTTGATTGTTTAAATCGTGAAGCTCCATAGATCATTCCCCAACGCTTGGTTGTCCATTGAAGTTTGTCACTGTCCTGAGACTCCTGGATGACAACATGGCCGCCACCGACCTGAGTGGAGGATCTGAAACTCACACCTTTTACATCCGGCCCAGGGTAAAACAAGGTTATGTGATCACCCCCATTTATTCACCATTTACCTGACCCTGATCGTCCACCTCATCCGGAATGATCTACCACCTGGTGTCAGCATTCGGCATCATCTGGACAGGAAGCTCCCCGACCTTGGTCACTTTCGGGCAGAAACAAAACTCACCACCATGGACATCCATGAGCTTCAGTTTGCGGCTGACTGCTGTGCGATGGCTCACTCTGTACAGGACATGCAAAAGATGCTTGACCTCTTCAACGCCTCATATAAGAGGCTTTGCCTGTCCTTAAACATCACCAAGATGAAGGTCCTTCACCAACCTTTCCCAGGCCAGTTGGGCATCCCCTGCACCATCCATGTAGATGGGGTGGCTTTGGAATATGTGCAGCACACCCCTTATCTCAGCAGCCACCTTTCCCAAGGGACTACCATCGATGAGGATGTCCAACTCCAAGTCAACTGTGCCGATGCTGCCTTCTTCAAGCTGTGCCAATGTGTCTTTGTCAACAGTCAACCAAGGTTCTGGTTTATAAGGCTGTTGTGCTGACTACCCTCCTCTACTGCAGTTAAACGTGGACTGTCTAACAATGGTGCATTAAGCTCCTTGAGATCCAATGGGAGGACCGTCGGATTAACCCGAGTGTCCTCCATGAAGCCGTGTCTACCAGCATTGAAGCCCTGCTCCTGCGGAACCAACTCCAATGGATGGACATTGCATTCTCGGCAGGCTCTCTCACAGCTCTCCATTGCTCAATGGGCCACCACAGGAAAAGGTATAAGGATACGCTCAAGGTCACACTAAAGCATAGAAGCATTAACACCACTGACTGGTAGGAAAATGCAGCCGATCACTCGGCATGGCACCACCTGGGTCATCAAGGCGCAAACCACTTCAAGGGTCATCGACTTGACAGTGAGGCGGAATGGCGGGGCCAGAGGAAGTAGAAGGAAGCCAACCTGTGGCTGCGATTTCCACTCCCCTGCACTGCCCCCCACTATGGAAGAACATGTGGATCCAGAATTGGGCTCCTCAGTCATCTGAAGTTTCACCAAGCCTGATGGACATTATCCTCGGTACGAAGGGACCACACCCACTGCTAGCTATACAGTGTATCATCCAGTGTACCACACGCTGTGCTACTGTACAGTGTGTTACTCCTGTGCACCTCACACTGTGTTACTATACAATGTATTACTCCAGTGAACTGCACAGCGTTACTGCACAGTGTATTACTGTAGTATACCACATACTGTGTTACTGTACAGTGTTTTACTGCAGTGTACTGAACACTTTGTTACTGTACAATGTATTTCCCCAGTGTACTGTACAGTGTGTTACTGTACAGTGCATTACTCCTGTGCACCCCACACTGTGCTACTGTACAGTGTATTACTCCTGTGTACTTTACACTGTGCTACTGTACAGTGTATTACTCCAGTGTACCTCATACTGTGCTACTGTACAGTGTATTACCCCAGTGAACTGCAAACCGTTACTGCACAGTGTATTACTGTAGTATATTGCACACTGTGTTACTGTACAGTGTATTACTCCAGTGTACTGCACACTGTGTTATTGTACAGTGTATTACTCCAGTATACTACACACTTTATTACTGTACAGTTTATTACTCCAGTGTGCTGCACACTGTGTTACTGTACAGTGTATTACTCCAGTATATTGCACACTGTGTTACTGTACAGTGCATTACTCCAGTGGACAGCACACTATTACTGCACAGTGTATTACTGCAGTGTACTGCACACCACTACCATACAATGTTTTACGGCAGTGTACCGCACACCATTAACGTACACTGTATTACTGCAGTGTATCACACATTGTGCTACTGTATGGCATATTACTGCAATGTACAATACATTGCAGTAATATATTGCATAGTAACATAACATGCAGTACACTGTAGGAATGCATTATACAGTAATTGTGTTGGTACACTGCAGTAATAAAGTGTACAGTAACACACTGGTATTCCACAGGAATGCACTGTACAGTATTATGGCACAGCTGATGGTAAATGCTGAGCTACTCAAATTCCAAAGGGCAACTTTAAACAACTGCCCCAGCTGTTTTACAATTTGTATACATTTTGAGATGTATGCCTTGAATTCAGTAATAATAAGACCATTGGGGCTTATAGGTTTCTTACAAAACTAAATTAAACTTTTATTAATAGAATAAATTATTTTAAGCACATACATAGATCTACAAATTACTACTATGATAACTTCTGAATCCCCTACTTTAACTCCCAACTGCACTTTTGTTAAAGCAACAGTAAGACACAGATTTTAAAAGACCCAGGCAAAGAAACACAATACCCTGAACAATCCAATTCAAAATGAGTTTTCTTAACTTCAGTTCTTTGCAGACAGCAGCTTGAAGCTTAGATGCCGGAGGTTGTAGTTCTGTTTTATATCTTAGAATGCCTGCCCTTACACACAGCCTTCTCTCCTTTATAAATATTTCCCCACTGAATATAAATTCCCATTGTTTTACTATGTCTTTGGACTTTACCTCTCTAATAACTTTACCAACAATCTTTGAGAAAAATAAGCACACTGGGGAACATCCCCCCGCCCCCCCGTCCCCTCCCCCCCCCCCCCCCCCCCCCCCCCCCACCATCCCACATTGTGGGGGGAAATGCGGGAGTGGGCATTGGTGACTGGCTTTCCAATCAGCACCCCCGGTTTGGGGGGCACCGCCATTTTATGTGGACAGGCAAATTAAGGCCAGCCTAGCGCGACGTCCACCAGGAAGTACTATGCACTCCCTGTGCAGGCTGGGGGTTGCAGATTCCCTCTGGAAGTGCGCTCTTTCACTCTGAATTAAAAGTTGACAGAAAGGTAATTTAAAAATTTCCCTGATATGTCCCTTCATATGACACTGTCAGATGAGTTGGGACATGTCCTTAACTTTTATTTAAATATTTGATAAACATTTAAAAGCTCTAATGAAACCTCATCCTGCCCGTGGATGAGGTTTTATGCTTTTTCCGAGGCCTGCCTGGGATCCGGGCCTGCCCACCAACCTTAAGGCTGGACGGGCAGGTCCATCAATCATGCTAATTAATTTTTAAATGGCCTTAATAGGCCGTTGACAGTTCAGCGGGTGTGCAACCAATGTGGCTGCATGCCCACAGAACTGAAAATCTAAATGACGCAGGGTGACGTCGGGATGCATGCCCGACGTGTCCCCACATCATTTTATGCATTGACAAGTGAGCCCCGCCCCTACTCTCCAACTGGAAAAACCTGCCCACTGTTTCTTAACTTCTCCTGGCCAGATGAAGCATTTCACCCCCAACCGCCTCCTTTGAATTCAAACTCGTTTGGTCTTTTTAAAAATGCAAATGTTCCCTTTGCACCTATATTTACCTGCTTAATATTTCAAACTTAGCTTATCTTCTAATACATCAAAGCCTTTGGACCAGCTACCTTTAATTTAATTAAAGTCTCACACACATACGACATAGACACAAACTATTATTCTATTTTACAATAAATTCCAATAACATTATGAATATTATTATTATAAATTAAATAAATAAATCATGCATTAAATAAATAAATTATTGTGCATTAAATAAATAATTAATTATAAATAAATAAATATAAATTAAATAAATTATTATATCTTCCTGACAACAGTAACACATATTGCATTAATGCATTGTACAGTAATAAAGTGTGGTATAATGTATTAATACACTGTACAGTAACAGTGCAGTGTACTGCATTAATACACTATGTGGTATACTTAATTAATACACTGTACAGTAACAGTGCAATACACTGCAGTAATACACGGTACAGTAACACTGTGCAATACACTGCATTAATACACTGTACAGTAAGTGCAGTATACTGCATTAATACACTTTACAGTAATGCAACGTGGTATACTGCATCAATACATTGTACAGTAACTGTGCAGTACACTGCAGTAATACACTGTGCATCAACACAGTGTGCAGTACACTGCAGTATTATACTGTACAGTAACACTGGTATACTGTGGGAATGCTCAGTACTGTAACAGTGTGCGGTACACTTTCAGTAATACTCTGTCAAGTAACAGTGTGCAGTACACTGCAATAGTAGGCTGTAAATTAACAGTGTATGGTACATTTCAATAATACGCTATACAGTAACACTACAGTACACTGCAGTAATACATTGAATGTAACACTATGGTACACTGCAGTACTACACTGTAAAGTAACAGTGTGTGGTACATTGCAGAAATACACTGTAAAGTAGCAGTGTGCATTACACTGTAGTAGTACACTGTATATTAACAGTGTGTGGTACATTGCTGTAATACACTGTATTTTAACAGTGTACAGTATGCTGCAGTAATACGCTGTACATTAACAGTGTTGTGGCACACTGCAGTAAAACACTGTACAGTAACACTGGTATACTGCAGGAATGCACGGTACAGTAACAGTGTGTGGTAAACTGCAGTAATATGCTGTATGGTAACATTATGCGGTACACTGCTGTAATATACTGTACAGTTATAGTGTGCGGTGCCCTGCAGTATTACACTGTACAGTAACAGTGTGCAGTACTGTAACAGTGTGCAGTACACTGCAGTAATACACCATACAGAAACATAATGTGTGGTGCCCTGCAGTAATAGACCATGCAGAAATCTAATGTGCAGTATACTGCAGTAATATGCTGCACAGTAACACATGTGGTAAACTGCAGTGATACACTGTACAGTAGTGTTACTGTACAGTGTATTACTGCAGCGTACTATGCATTATCACTGTACAGTATATTACTGCAGTATACTACACACTGCGTCACTTTACAGTGTATTCCTGCAATGTAATGCACTGTTATGATACACTATTACTGCATTGTACCGCATGTTATCTTACTGTACAGCATATTACTGCAATGTGCGGTATAGACTGCAGTAATGTACAGTAATACAATGTGAAGTACACTGCAGTAATTCACTGTACAGTAAGATAATGTGCAGTACACTGCACAATGCACTGTACAGTAAAAGTGTGAGGTTTCCTTTGGCCACAATGATGGCTTTTCATGCTGTAATGGCATGTAGTACACTTGCAGTAATACAGTGTACAGTAACGCTGTGGTATACTGCAGGAATGCACTGCACAGTAACACAATGTGTGGTACACTGCAGTAATACACTGTACAGTGCAATGTGCAGTATACTGTAATAATACACTGTACAGTGTATTACTGCAGGTTACCACACGTTGTACAGTACATTGCAATAATGCACTGCACAGTAACACAGAGTGGAATCATCCCAGATTTGCACTAAGTACAGTAGCACGCAGGGAAAAGGACATTTTACCCACTGGCCGCAATGGCGGCTTTCCATGTCATAGCAGTGTGTGGTACACTGCATAATATGGTGTATCATAACACCATGTGTTACATTGTAGGAATACACAGTACAGTGACACCGTGTGCACTGCACTGCAGTAATACACTGTACAACAACAAAGTGTACCACACACTATGTTACGGTACAGCGTATTACTGCAGTGTACCACATTGTGTTACCATGCAGCGTATTGCTGCAGCGTACTGCACACTGTTACTGTACAGTGTATTACTGCAGTGTGCGGTACACTGCAATAATACCCTGTACAGTAACAGTGTGTGGCACACTGCAGTAATACACTGTACAGTAACACAGTGTGCAGTACACTGCAGCAATACGCTGCATGGTAACACAATGTGGTACACTGCATTAATACGCTGTACTGTAACATAGTGTGTGATACACTTTGTTGTTGTACAGTGTATTACTGCAGTGCACTGCATATTGTTACTGCTCAGTGTATTACTGCAGTGCAGTGCACACGGTGTCACTGTACTGTGTATTCATACAATGTAACACATGGTGTTATGATACACCATATTATGCAGTGTACCACACACTGCTATGACATGGAAAGCCGCCATTGCGGCCAGTGGGTAAAATGTCCTTTTCCCTGTGTGCTACTGTACTTAGTGCAAATCTAGGAAGATTCCACTCTGTGTTACTGTGCAGTGCATTATTGCAATGTACTGCACAACAGTTGTACACTGTTACTGTACAGGGTTTAATTGCAGTGTACTGCACACTGTACAGTAACAGTGTGCAGTACACTACAACAATATCCTATATAATGTGCACTGTATTACTGCAGTGTCTCATACACTGTGTTACTGCAGTGTATCACGCAGTTACTGTGCAGTGTATTACTACAATGCACTGCACACTGTGTTACTGTAGTGTATTACTGCAGTGTCCTATATACTGTGTTACTGTATAGTGTATTATTGCAGCATACTGCACACAGTATTACTGTACAGTGTATTTTTGCAGCATACTACAGTGTTACTGTACAGTGTATTATTGTAGTGTACTGCACAGTGATACTGTACAGTGTATTATTGCAATGTACTGCACACTGTTACTGTGCAGTGTATTACTGTAATGTACAGCACACTGTTACTGTGCAGTGTATAATTGCAATGTACAGCACGCTGATACAGTACAGTGTATTATTGCAGTGTACTACACACTTATTATATAACATTTTACATCTGTGCTTTATAATGAGTTACATTGTGTGTCCAGCACATAAACTGGCCCTTTACCTGAGTTGCCCTCACCAGCTTTCTCCTATCGCTCTCCCCCAACTCAACCAATATTCCCTTCTATTCCTTATGTGTTTGTCTAGCCTCCCCTGAATGCATCCTTGTGGTAGTTCAAGTTCTACATTTTAATCACTCTGAGTTAAGAAATTTCTGCTGAATTTCATAATGGGTTTATTAGTGACTATCCTATTATTTATGGGCTCCAGTTTTACACTTTTCCATAAGCGAAGCATTTGGTTTATGTACCTCCTGACAAACCTATTCATTATCTTAAACACCCGTTATCCACAAATTTTGAGATTGGATTTCCAATTTCCAAGTCCAAATCGTTAATGTAAATTGTGGACAACAAGGTTCCAGCACGACTCCTGCAGAACACACTTCTCATCATTTTCCACTCAGCAGAATTACTGATCTAACCTTAGTCATGAGTATACTATGCAGTACCTTATCAAAGACCTTTTGAAAATTCAAATATATTACATCTACCACGTTACTTGGTTTATGCTTTCTGTTACTTCTTCAAAGAATTCAGTAAGATTGGTCGAGCATGACTTTTCCTTTTGAAATCCATGCTGACTGCTGTAATAGATTTTCAGTTTTTAAATGTTTTCTAGAATATCTTTGTGTGAATATTTTATTATCTTTCCTACCAGATGTTAACTAATTGGACTATCGTCCCTGGGATTTATCCTATTTCCCTTTTTATATCATTGACAATATGTCCTCTGACACTATTGCCTTCTATGTATTTACAGATACATAATAGTACCTCTGCTATCATTTCTCTAACTCCTTTTAATATGCATAAATGCAAACCATTTGACTAGGGCTTTTATCATGTTCAAGTTTTACTTTATCTGTAAGGTGCATTACTGTATAATGTAGTACTGCATTTAGTTTAATACTGTACAGTTTATTAGCGACCAGCATTTGGCTCTACAAAGATTATTACTGTACACAATAATGTTATAGATAGCGGGGCTGAAATTCAGCAGGAAAGATCACAGTGGTAACACTATGCAGTATAAATCACTCTATATTATAAATTACTGTATAATGCTTATAATACTACAGCAATGTGTATCTAACTTTATCATGTATACTGCATGGTATATATAACAATATATAGTTTTACAGGATAGTTATTTCTGTAGAATACATATGACTGAATACGTTGTGTAGTTTGGTTTATGATGACATTGTAATTGTAACAGCCATATATTCTTGTATAACATGTATTACTGTATAATCTATAATGCCCTGCAGTACCTATCTCAGCAGTGTATTGTTGGATATGTTCAAATGTACCGAATAAACAGCCTCAGATCTGTTCCTCCATGCTGGTAAATTGCTGCCCTTTGCACTGTGAGAGTGCAAAAGAGTGAGCTCAATACCAGCTCCCTCCACCTCTCAGAGCTTGCTGTCTCTGTTGTTAGTGTCTGGATTCTCTGGATAAAAGAAAATGGCAGGGAACAGACGGAAGGTTTTATCTTGCAGATCCCCTCATGCACCTGGGTTACCGTCACCATCCCTATTCATCCAGAACCAACAGAGGTCTCTGTTTGCTTCAAGAACTCCCCCAATTTGGGGGATCTCACTGATGCCAGCCAAAGCCTTGCTCCAATTTGCCTCAGGGTTAGGGTGGGACAATAGTCCAGCTTCTTACAAAAATAAAAACAGAAAATTCTGGAAATATTCAGCCGGATAGGCAACATTTGTGAAGAAAAAAGCAGTTAAGGTTTCAGGTCAATAATGTTTCATCAGAACTCAGGTTCTTACTCCTGATTGCAAGCAGTTCAATGGCTGCCAACTGCACATGTGCGAATGTTGGATGAGAACTAGATCAAGTGCTGGGTGTGATTCCCACAACAGTTGAATATCACACTGTCACACTGAGGTTCACTGTCTCTTGTCTGTCACTTGAGAGATGGACCCAAGAAGGTTGAATAGTCAGTGGGCGAGAGGTGCAAAGGAGGTGATGGGGGGGCATTGCTGCTGACGTTAATGGAGCGCATTTCAGTGAGATTCAATGTTTTAGAAAACATGGGCAGCTTGTTGGGATACGGAGTCAGCATGGGGAGATTGCAGAGAGGTACATTGTGGGACTGGCATCATATACATCAGCATCAACTAGTCATCGTACCCATAGGACTGCAGATTGAAGAGCTGGGAGGGATCAGGAATGTGTCACAAGGATGTAACATCTTCCAGGAATAGGGATACTGACAGTTATGGGCCATATCAGTTATTAAAACACTCCTTAAAATCAATGTCTTTAAGATGTACAGATTGTAGCTAGACCAGGCTTGCCTATCCAGGGTCTAAAATATACAGACATGTCCCAAATCTCACACAAAGACCAATCTGTATGAAGACCACAGAGCCCATGGTTACTGCATTACCCTTGTTACGCGTGTCTCTAATTTCCTGATTTATACTCTGTCCTACACTACAACGACTGTTCAGGGGTCTATAAACAGCTCCCAATAATGCTTTCTGCTCCTTGCTGATTCTCGGCTCCACCCAAACTGATTCTACAACTTGATTTTCTCAGTAAGATCCTTTCTTGCGACTTTCTTCATCCCATCCTTTATTATCAGATTTACCTTCTCCACCTCATCCATTTTGTTTATCTTTCTAAAAGTTAAATATCCTGGACTATTTAGTTCCCAATCTTGGTCACTTTGCAAACACTTCTTCACAAAAGCTATTAGACCAAACTTATTTATTTCTCTTTGTGATATTAATTCATCGAATTATTGTGGCTGCTTCACATTATTTAGTTTGGACTTCTAATTTTCCCTGCTGTTATCTTTGTCACTAATTCCCTATTATCTTTGTTACTCTCACTGTCCCTTCCTGACCCTCTCTGCCTATTTTTACCCAAAATGCTGCTCTGCTCTAGAGCCTTGACATTTTGCTCACTGCTTTTGAATTAATCCTTTCCTGAACCCCCCACCCTTCATTAGTTTAAAGCCGTGCCCACATTCCTCGTTGTTCGATTCACCAGGACACTGATACTGGCTGGTTTTAATTGGAACCTCTCCCTCTTTCCCCAGCACTGGTGCCAATGGCCCATGAACTGAAACCCCTGCCTTGCTCAGCGGTCCTTCAGGCACGCATTTAGCCGTCTGATCTAACCGTAATATCACCGAAAATTAGAAAGAAGTTGAAGCTAAAGCTAATCTAGGGATTATTACCTTTGAGGTTCTGTATTTTAATTTGAATCCTAATTCCTCAAACTCTCTCAGGAGAGCATCTTTTCTAGTTCATGTTTCAGCTCCATGACCTTTCATCAGTTGTGATAGTCACCTACACTGAAACATTAACTCTGTTTCACTCAGGTGCTGCCTGACCCGAGTATTTCCAGCATTTTCTATCTTTCTTTCAGATTTCCAATTTCTGCAGTATTTTGCTTTTGTATAATTCCGGGTTATACCTAGATCATTCATTCATAGCAAGATAACTGGATCCTGCCCCTCCCACTCCACGTTAAATTCCATTACACTGTGATTCCGTTCTTTACACAGTGCAATCCTATCCTACACAGTCCCTTGACACCAGGGATGTCCAACTCTTACACATGAGGGGCCACATTTAAAATTTGTTCTCACTCAGATTTGTTCTTTTTGTTCTTCAAGCAGTGACCAAATTCTGCCTGTTAATGCAGTCTGGAAGTTGGATAGTGCTGCACCAGGGCCATTTGGAGGATGATTGAAAGTAGCAATGTGATTAATACAGCCATAAGAAGGTGTTAAGTACTGGAATGGAATTCCGAAACAGAGGTTTGTTAGTTAAACTCCTCAGGTCATCTGTGGATGTCAGTCCTCGGGCGGGGTTGGGGATGGGGTGGTCACAGGTTACAGGTCACAAGAGAGTTACCAACTGCAGCTTTGATGAAAGGACATCAACCTGAAACATCGCCCGGAATTCTCCCATCCCCCAACAGCGGGTTACGTGGTAGGCGGGAGTGGAGAATCCAGCAGGAGGCAAAAAATCAGAAACCTGCCATTATAAAAACAATTCTCCCGATGATGTTTCTATGACAGCCCAGTTATCCATTTGCCATTTGCATTCATTAGCATGTCATGAATGCTCATTAAAACAGCTGCTTACCGGAATCTTGCCACGATTTCCGACTTTCCATCACGCCAGTGGGAAATTACATCGGCATCAAACCCGTTTGAAAAGGGTGACGTGCACAAGTCAGACCTCCGTGCACTGGTAACTGTGAGGTGAGTGGAACATAGCTGCCATAGTGCTGTGCTGGTCTTGTGCCCCTCTGCTTGGGCTGTAGGGCTGAGCTGCTCCAGCTCTTTGCTTTCATTGTCCTGAGGAACACCACTGTGCTGTGCGCTCATGCAGGCCTTCACTTTCAGAGACAAGCTCTTCAACTGAGGGTGGGCTGTAAGGCGGGGGGTCGGATTGATGAACACGAGGGGGATAACTTGGGGGGAGGGAAGGCTGTGGAATGGCAGTGAGAGGGAAGGGCAAACACGAGGGGGGCCTTTCAGGGGTCACCCTCTAACCTCTTGTTGCTGCTGGAGTGAGCAGGAATCTGCTCAGACAGAAAGGGGGAAGACCTCTTTGCGATAAAAGCCACTGAAAGCCAATGGCTTCATTAGTTCCATTAAAGGGCTACTCAGATCTCAGCGGCTTCACATCACAGTCACTGCACCTCAAGAGTAACACATAGGAATGTAGAAATTGGGAATGCAGGCAATAGTGAGGGAGGGACAGCTGTATCATATATGGTATTCCATCAATGAAGGCCTGTCACTTGTTTACCAGATGTGACACTACTAACAGGTCAAAGGGCATCCACTCATTGACCATGAGCAACTGATTGATCATTAATATGCCACATCAGAGATTGGAGCACAGAGCTAGGATGGGTCACTCACTGAAACTTCAGCATCCCACAAAGGGCTCAAGATGTTACATAACTGCGATGCCATCTTGGTCACCTCGATGTGTGTGTTAGTGCCTCAGGGACAAGGCAGCATCAGCCACCATGCAAGTAGGGCAGGAAAAGAAACATACTCTTACAGCGCAGAGAGCGAGGAGAGCTCATTTTTAAAAAAGCGCGGAAAGCGAGGGGAGTTCATGTTAAAAAGAGCACGGAGAGCGAGGGGAGTTCATTTTAAAAAGAGCGTGGAAATAAAAGAAGGGGAATCTGAAGAGGAGTGGCCAGTGTGTGGGCGGCCAGTGTGTGAGCAGCCCAGTGAAGGAGTGGAGATTTGAAGCTTTGGCTCCAGAGGCTTCGGCAAGCAGAGGCTGAGGACAAGCTTGCTGCCAGTGGGATAAGGCTGGGTAAGTTCCTTTAATTAAATTAGGAGTAGGTAATGGAGGCAGCAGTTAGGCAATCGAGTGCTCCGAATGCAGCATGTGGGAAGTCAGGGACAGCACAATTGTCCCTGATGACTACACCTGCAAAAGATGCATCCAGCTGCAGCTCCCGACAAACCGAGTTGTGGAACTGGGGCTGGAGCTGGATGAACTTCAGATCATTCGGGAGGCAGAGACAGTAATAGACAAGAGTTTCAGGGAGACAGTCACCCCTAAAAGTCAGGAGGCAGGCAGCTGGGTGAATGTCAGGAGAGGGAAGGGGAACAGACAGAAAGAGCAGAGCACCCCAATGGCCATTCCCATCAACAATAGGTATACCGTTTTGGATACTGTTGGTAGGGACGACCTACCAGGGACAAGTTGTAGTGGTCGCATCTCTGGCACCGAGGCTGGACCCTCAGTTCAGAAAGGAGGGAGGGAAAAGAGGACAGCAGTAGTGATAGGGGATTCGATAGTTAGGGGGACAGATAAGAGGTTCTGTGGGAGAGATCGAGAATCCCGGATGGTCTGTTGCCAGGGTCAGCGATACCTTGGATCGAGTTCTCAGTATTCTCAGGAGGGAGGGTGAGCAGCCAGATGTCGTGGTCCATGTAGGGACCAGTGACGTGGATTGGAAGGAGGAGGAGGTCCTGCAAAGAGATTTTAGGGAGTTAGGTGCTAAGTTGAAGGACAGGACCTCCAGGGTTACGATCTCAGGAGTGCTACCCATGCCACGTTCTAGTGAGGCTAGAAATAGGAGGATAAAGCAGCTAAATACGTGGCTAAGGAGATGGTGCAGGAGGGAGGACTTCATGTTTCTTGACAGTTGGACTCGGTTCCAGGGAAGGTGGGACCTGTTCCGACGGGACAGCTTGCACCTGAACTGGAGGGGAACTAACATCCTTGTGGGTAGGTTTGCTAGTGCTGCTCCGGGGCGTTTAAACTAGATTTGCAGGGGGAGGGAAACCAGAGTGTTAGAGCAGATAGTGAGGTGGAGGAGGATAAAGGTCAAGTGAGGAATGCATGTATAGACAGAAATCAAAGGTTTGAACATGATAGAAATGTTCTCAGGTGCATATATTTCAATGCAAGGAGTATTGTCGGAAAGGCAGATGAGCTTAGGGCATGGATTGGCACGTGGGATTACGACATTATTGTTATTAGTGAGACTTGGCTGCAGGTGGGGCAGGACTGGCAGCTCAATGTTCCAGGGTTCCGTTGTTTCAGACGTGATAGAGGGGGAGGGATGAAAGGGGGAGGAGTGGCATTACTAGTCAGGGAAAATATCACAGCTGTGCATAAGCAGGACAGCCTGGAGGGCTCAGCCACAGAGGCCATATGGGTGGAGCTGAGGGATGGGAAAGGTGCGACCACACTAATAGGGTTGTATTATAGACCACCCAATAGTCAGAGAGAATTGGAGGAGCAAATCTGTAGAGAGATAGCAGACCGATGTAAGAAACAGAAAGTTGTGATAGTAGGAGATTTTAACTTTCCACATATTGACTGGGATTCCCATACTGTAAAAGGGCTGGATGGCTTGGAGTTTGTCAAATGTGTTCAGCAAAGTTTTCTAAATCAATATATAGGGGTACCAACGAGAGAGGATGCAATACTTGATCTCCTATTAGGGAACCAGACAGGTCAGGTGACAGATGTATGTGTAGGCGAACATTTTGGATCCAGTGATGACAATGTCATTAGTTTTAAGTTAATTATGGATAAAGATAGGTCTGATCCTCGAGTTGAGATTCTAAATTGGAGAAAGGCCAATTTTGTGGAAATGAGAAAGGATCTAGGAAGAGTGGATTGGGATAAGTTGTTTTCTGGCAAGGATGTGTTCAGTAAGTGGAAGGCATTCAAAGGCAAAATTTTGAGAGTGCAGAGTTTTCATGTTCCTGTAAGGATTAAAGGCAAAGTTAACAGGCATAGGGAACCTTGGTTTTCAAGAGATATTGGCGATCTGGTTAAGAAGAAGAGAGAGGTGTATGAAGAGAGAGGTGTATAGCAGGTATAGGCAACAAGGAGCAAATGAGGTAATTGTAGAGTATAGAAAATGTAAGAAAATACTAAAGTAAATCAGGAAGGCAAAAAGAAGACATGAGATTGCTTTGGCAGATAATGTGAAGGTAAACCCGAAGGGTTTCTACAAGTATAATAAAGGTAAAAGGATAGTAAGGGACACAATTGGTCCCCTGAAGATCGGAGTTGTCGTCTATGTGTGGAGCCTCACAAGATTGGGGAGATCTTAAACAGTTTTTTTTGCATCAGTATTTACTCAGGAAACTGGCATAGTGTATAAGGAAGGAAGGGAAACAAGCAGTAGTGTCATGGAACATATAGAGATTAAAGAGGTGCTTGCTGCCTTACAGTGAATAAAGGTAGATAAATCCCCCGGGCCTAACATGATATTCTCTCGGACCTTGAGGGAGACTAGTGTAGAAATTGCAGGGGCCCTGACAGAAATATTTAAAATGTCCTTAGCCACGGGTGAGGTGCCGGAGGATTGGAGGGTAGCTCATGTTGTTCCGTTGTTTAAAAAAGGCTCCAAAAGTAAACCAGGTAATTACAGGCCAGTGAGCCTGACGTCAGTAGTAGGTAAATTATTGGAAGGTGTTCTGAGAGATCGGATATATAATTATTTGGACAGCCAAGGGCTGATTAAGGATAGTCAGCATGGCTTTGTGCGTGGTAGGTCGTGTTAAACGAACCTTGTGGAGTTTTTTGAGGAGGTTACCAAGAAAGTAGATGAAGGAAAGGCTGTGGATGTTGTCTACATGGACTTTAGTAAGGCCTTTGACAAGGTCCCACATGGGAGGTTAGTTCAGAAGGTTCAGACACTTGGTACCCATGGAGAGGTTGTAAACTGGATTCGAAATTGGCTGTGTGGGAGAAGACAGAGAGTGGTAGTGGATGATTGCTTCTCAGACTGACTACTGACTAGTGGTGTGCCTCAGGGATCTGTGCTGGGACCATTGTTGCTTGTTGTCTATATTAATGATTTGGATGATAATGTGGTAAATTGGATCAGCAAGTTTGCTGATGACACTAAGTTTGGAGGCATTGTGGACAGCGAGGAAGGCTTTCAAAGCTTGCAGAGGGATCTGGACCAACTGGAAAAATGGGCCAGAAAATGGCAGATGGAATTTAATGCGGAAAAGTGTGAGGTGTTACATTTTGGAAGGACAAACCAAGGTAAGACATACACAGTAAATGGTAGGGCTCTGAGGAGGGCGGAGGAACAAAGGGATCTGGGAGTTCAGATACATAATTCCCTGAAAGTGGCATCACAAGTAGACAGGTTTGTAAAGAAAGCTTTTGGCAGACTGGCCTTCATAAATCAAAGTATTGAGTATAGGAGTTGGGATGTTATGGTGAGGTTGTATAAGACATTGGTGAGGCCAACTTTGAAATATTGTGTGCAGTTCTAGTCGCCTAACTACAGGAAGGATATCAGTAAGATTGAGAGAGTGCAGGGAAGATTTACTAGGATGTTGCCGGGTCTTAAGGAGTTCAGTTACAGGGAAAGATTAAATAGGTTAGGACTTTATTCCTTGGAGCGTAGAAGAATGAGGGGATATTTGATAGAAGTTTACAAAATTATGAGGGGTATAGACAGAGTAAATGTGAGTAGGGTCTTTCCACTTAGATTAGGAGAGATAAACACGAGAGGACATGGCTTTAGGGTGAAAGGGGAAAGGTTTAGGGGGAACATTAGGGGGAACTTCTTCACTCAGAGAATGGTGAGAGTGTGGAACGAGCTGCCATCTGAGGTGGCAAATGCGGGCCCACTCTTAAGTTTTAAGAATAAATTAAATAGATACGTGGATGGGAGAGGTCTGGAGGGTTATGGACTAGGTGCAGGTCAATGGGATTAGCGGAATAATATTTCGGCACAGACTAGAATGGCTTGTTTTCTGTGCTGTAGTGTTCTATGTTTCTATGGTTCTACAGTCTCCGAACATGTCATCTTCTGACCTTCGCATTCTTTCCCCTTGAATCATTAATGTCTTCAATGTTTCCTTTCAGAGAGAAGACAAAAGCAGATATGGACCCATGGCTCAATGCTGCCTTTGTCAGGGCCCTAATGCAGGGAGGTGAAGGAGGGAGAGGCGACTCCGTGCACAGCTCCAGCAGGAGGGACATGGTCAAGCGGAGCCAGAGCATGAACAGGAGGGTCAGGAGGAGAGAACCAGACAATGGGGCCAACTCACCAGACCTAGAGTCTATTGTCCAATAGTCTCCTGTTTACAAATGAGTGAGAGGCGATGCCAGGCACGTCTGCACTTGTCCCGAGCTCTGGTACATCACTTTTGCCACATTCTTCATGAAGACCTGACACCACATGGCGTTGGAGGGTATCCACTGCCAGTGGCTTTGAAGGTGACCATTGCACTTAATTTCTTGGTCTCTGGTTCTTTCCAAGGATCAACAGGAGACCTGTGCAGCATCTCTCAGTCCACAACTCATCGATGCATAAAGGAGGTCACAGATGCCCTTTACAGAAAGGCCCATCATTATGTCAGGTTTGCTCTGGATGAAGCTAGCCAGGCTGCAAGATTCACCAGCTTCACCACCATCTCCGGCTTCCTGAGAGTGCAGGGGGCAATAGACTGCACCATATGGCTATACGGGCTCCATGGCAGCAGCCCCTAATGTTTATAAACACAAGGGCTATCCATCAATGTACAACTGGTGTGTGATCACCAGAAGCACATACAGCGCGTTTGTGCACAGTACCTTGGGAGTTGCCATGATTCCTACATCCTGAGTCATTCCCAGGTGCTTGAGATTTTCGAGAGGCCATTACGTCTGTAGAGCTGGCTGCTTGGGGATAAGGGGAACCCACTGAAATGCTGGCTAATGATACCAGTGTGTCACCCTCAGAGCCATTCTGAGCAGAGGTACAATGCTGCTCACAGCTTCACACGATCCCATATAGAGCAGACCACAGGGCTTCTGAAGTTGTGTATCAGGTGCTTGGACCACTCAGGTGGCTCACTCCAATACACTCTCAACAGGGTTTCCCATCATCGCAGTGTGTTGGGTCCTTCACGATCTGGCAATGCAAAGAGGTGAACCCCTGCTAGACGGTGACCTGGAGGGGGATGGGAGCTCATCGGAGGATGAAGATACGGAGGCCCAAGAACCTCAGGTGGCTGCTGAGGGTCAGTATGAGTGTGATCATGCCATAGAGGAATTAAGATGTGGGAAACGTGATACGGTAATCATTGACAGATCCCAGGAAGAGTTAAGTCAAGTGTGGGAATATGGCCACATCTCTCATCACCCTCAATGCCACTTATCTTCATCTCAGGGGACATCCACACACTTGTAGCGAGAATGAGTCCCGGATTCACACTTACCTCTTGAATCACCAGCCATGACCTCTGCTTTGATCCGTGGGGCTCTGTGAGTGAGTTCACTCTGGTGACTGAGAGTCCACTGAGGAACAAGAGAGATCTAATAGAAGACTTGAAGCCTTCGCTGCCCTCTAATGATGCAAACACTGCTGCGACTGAGATGTGGACATGCCAAGGGATCTCCTCCTCCTGTAAATGTCTTGTCTTCTGCCGCTACCACTGAGGGGACACACATGCTGCTAGATTATCAATGCTGATGAGCTGTCCTCACTCAATGGTGTTCTTTGAGGAAGAAAGGTTACAAACGCTTACATCACAAACTTCAAATAAAGATTTAAACACATCTCCTTAACATCACACAAGGGGTGGGGAGACTAATTCAACTAATTACAAGAATGTGAATCTCATAGTGGGACACAATCACTGAGTGGGAGGAAGGCTAAACCTTGAAATAAGAGGGTTCCAACATACAAAATCTCAACACCTTCAGTTGACAGAAACATTCATATAACCATCAAATGTATTAAGAAAAGTGCAATTTATTTACATGTCTAGCACACCTGTGACCCAAAAGTGACGTCAACTTTTCTTAACTTTCTAACTCTCGCGCTACTCCTGGGTGCAGCCCCGACATCTGCAGCAGAGGTGGAGGCAGCCTGCTGACTGCTGCCTGTGATGACCTTGGTGGGCATCCTCTGATCACCTGAGGCCTGATAAAGGTCACCTGCTCTGGGGCAGAAGTGCCGCCATGGTCTGAGAAGCTAGAGTGGATGGGGTCACAGGCAGAGGGGGCTGTGAGAGGCTGCTCACGTTGGAGTGTCCTGAGAGGAGGCCCCTGGGGTGTCCGGTTGATGCTTATCCTCCCTGTGGCTTCCTGAGGACCCCACCCTGACTCCTGCAGGAGGTGGTGCCCCTGAAGGGAGACCAAGGTGCCTTGCCCCCTTGTTGCCCACATATTGATGGTGCCACCAGTGTGTGTGGCCATGGAGTCCAGGCCAAGCACTAATCCAGCAAGACCTACTGGACCAAGGTCTCCATGGTGGTCACCAGTCTTCCCATGGCGATCTTCAGGCGCTTGCATGTCGGAGCCACAACATCAGGCAGAACGTGGACAGACTTCTCCAGGGTTCACTCTTGTCTGCTGAGCGACTGTCGAATCTCTGCCTGATGTTCCACCTCCTGTCGTTGCATCTCTAGTGTGGATCTGGCAGCTGCTTCAGGAAGCTCATCATCTGGCTGGTCCCCAACAGCTCTCCGAGTGCCGGATACCTGGGATGTCCCTGCCTCTGACTACTCCGGGGATGTGTCAGTGAGGTGTTCCCCAGAAAGTGAGGCCCAGCCTAATCTACATCTGTGTCCCACCAGCGTATATGTCTCTGAGCTGGTGGAGGGAGCGTGTGAGTGCTGGGATGGTTCATCCAGAGCTTCGTCCATGGGTGAAGTCAGGAGGCTCGCACTGGTGGTGGTGGACTGGCTTATGGGTCTCAATCTGTTGGTGTCTAGAAAATAGAAAAAAGAGTTTCAGTTAATGAGCATGAGCTAGGTAAGACTCACTGTGATTGTTAGGGTTTGATGAGGTGATGTAGCTGTGATCCATACTAGGTTGATGGGAGAGGCCGATCTCCCCTTCCCCACAGGAGCGATCCCTGTCCTCCCCAGCCAGCTCGGCTGCAGCCTCCTCAAACTTAGTGAGGGTGATGATGTCAGCCGTCCCTACCCCGGTCTGCGCTCTCTCACACCTGTTGTGTGCCAACTTGGCCTGTATGAAGAAGAAAGAAAGGCAGGTGATGAGAAGGGATGGGGCAGAGGTTGGGTGAGGTGCATGTTCCCTGTGTGGTGAACTCTCCCCAGAAGGGCCAGAGGATGGACTGTGAGCAACATGATAGATGGGATGGTGTTGATATGAAAGTCTCGGTGAGAGAGCGAGTTTTGATCTGTGTCCCTCGCTAAAGGTTGTGTGAGACCCCTGAAGAGAGGAGCTGTTTGAGTGCATGATGCCATGATGAGAGTTTCATATTGGAGGGAGTTGAAGGATGACTTACCCTGGCAGAGTGGATGAGATCATTCATCCTCTCCCTGCACTGGGTGCCATTTCGGGCATGGTTGCCAGTCGCGCTGACCTGCTCCACGATGGTCTCCCAGGCTGGAGAGGGGAGGCTGCTGTGCTTCCTGGGATAGAGCACTTGCCTGTGTGCCTGCAGCCCTCTGGTCAAGGCCTAGAGGGCCTGATGGGTGAAAGGGGCTGCTGCCTTCCTCTTCAGGCTCTCCTGACTGCCAGACATCTCTGGTGGGCTGGAAAGAGTGAGGATGTGTATTGGACTGGGTGTTTCAATATGGCGCCTGGACCTTCGAACCCACCAGCTGACGGTGGGCGGAGGAATCAGCTCCTGACCCGCCAGGTGATTTGGAGCAAAACGAGCCGCTGCATAATTAATGAGGCTCCAAGCACAGACACGAGTTGCACCTTTTGGGACAGTGGGCTGGGCGCTGCTGAGTCCGCCAGGCACCACTGTTTCATTTTGGAGAATTCTGTCCATTAATTCTGTTTCTCGTTCCACAGACACTGCCAGACCTACCAAGTATTTCTCGTATTGACTATTTTTAATTCAGACTTTTTTTTATTCATTCACGGGATGTGGGTTTGACTGGCTGGGCCAGCATTTATTGCCCATCCCTTGAGAAGGTAGTGGTGAGCTGCCTTCTTGAACCACTGAGTCCATGTGGTGTAGGTACACCCACAGTGCTGTTAGGAAGGGAGTTCCAGGATTTTGACCCAGTGACAGTGAAGGAACGGCCATATATTTCCAAGTCAGGATGGTGAATGACTTTGAGGGGAACTTCCAGGTGGTGGTGTTCCCATGTGTCTGCTGCCCTTGTCCTTCTAGGTGGTAGTGGTCATGGGTTTGGAAGGTGCTGTCTAAGGAGCCTTGGTGAATTCCTGCAGTGCATCTTGTAGATGGTACATACTTCTGCTAATGTGCATCGGTGGTGAAGGGAGTGAATGTTTGTAGATGTGGTGCCAATCAAGCGGGCTGCTTTGTCCTGGATGGTGTCGAGCTTCTTGAGTGTTGTGGGAGTTGCACTCATCCAGGCAAGTGGAGAGTACTCCATCACACTCCTGACTTGTGCCTTGTAGATGGTGGACAGGCTTTGGGGAGTCAGGAGGTGAGTTACTCGTCACAGGATTCCTAGTCTCTGACCTGCTGTTGTAGCCATAGTATTTATGTGGCTAGACCAGTTCAGTCTCTGGTCAATGGTAATCCCAAGCATGGTGATAGTGGGGGATTCATAGAGGATGGTAATGCCATTGAACATCAAGGGGCAGTGGTTGGATTCTCTCTTGTTGGAGATGGTCATTGCCTGGTACTTGTGCGGCACAAATGTTACTTGCCACTTGTTAAACCCAAGCTTGGATATTTTCCAGGTCATGCTGCATTTAGACATGGACTGCTTCAGTATCTGAGCATACACAAATGGTGCTGAACATTGTGCAATCATCAGCAAACTTCCCCACTTCTGACATTATGATGGAAGGAAGGTCTTTGATGAAGCAGCTGAAGATGGTTGGGCCGAGGACACTACCCTGAGGATCTCCTGCAGTGATGTCCTGGAGCTGAGATTACTGACCTCCAACAACCACAACCATCTTCCTTTGTGCTAGGTATGACTCAAACCAGCGGAGAGTTTTCTCCCTGTTTTCCTTTGAATCAATTTTGCTAGGTCTCCTTGATGCCACACCCTGCCAAATGCTGCCTTGATGTCAAGGGCAGCTACTCTCACCTCACCTCCTTCAGCGCTCAGCTCCTTTGTCCATGTTTGAACCAAGGCTGTAATAATGTCAGTAGCTGAGTGGCCCTGGCGGAACCCAAACTGGGTGTCAGTCAGCAGGTTATTGCTAAGTAAGTGCCACTTGATAGCACTGTTGATAACCCCTTCCATTACTTTACTGATGAATGAGAGTAGGCTGATGGTGCAGTAATTGGCCGAGTTAGATATGTCATGCTTTTTGTGTATAGGATATACCTTGGCAATTTTCTACATTGCTGGGTAGATGCCAGTGTTGTAGCTGTACTGGAACGGCTAGGAGCGTGGCAAGTTGTGGAGCACAAGTCTTCAATACTATTGCAGGAATATTGTCAGGGTCCATAGTCTTTGTAGTATCCAGAGCCTTCAGCCGTTTCTTGATATCATGTGGAGTGAATCGAATTGACTGAAGATTGGCATCTGTGAAGCTGGGGACCTTCAGAGGAGGCCGAGATGGATCATCCACTCGACACATCTGGCTGAAGATTGTAGCAAATGGTTCAGCTTTATGTTTTGCACTGATGTGCTGGGCTCCTCCATCATTGAGGATGGGGATATTTCTGGAGTCTCCTCCCTCAGTGTGTTGTTTAATTGACCACCACCATTCATGATTGGATATGACAGGATTGCAGAGCTTGGATCTGATCTTATGGTTATGGGATCCCTTAGCTCTGTCTATCCCTTGCTGCTTATGCTGTTTGGCACACAAGTGGTCCTGTGTTATAGCTTCACCAGCTCGACACCTCATTTTTAAGTATGCCTGGTGCTGCTCCTGGCATGCCCTCCTGCACTCTTCACTGAACCAGGGTTGATCACCTGGCTTAATAGTAATGGTAGTGAGGGATATGCCAAGCCATGAGGTTACAGATTGTGTTCGAGTACAATTCTGCTGATGGCCCACAGAGCCTCCTGGATTCCCAGTCTTGAGTTGCTAGATCTGTTTGAAATCTGTCCCATTTAGCACGGTGAAAGTGCCACACAACACGATGGAGGGTATCCTCAATGTGAAGGTGGGGCTTCGTCTCCACAAGGACGATGGTCTTTGGTGGTTACTCCTACCAATACTGTCATGGACAGATACATCTGCGGCAGGCAGGTTGGTGAGGCTGAGGTCAAGTATGTTTTTCCCTCTTGCTGGTTCCATCACCACCTGCCGCAGACCCCAGTCTAGCAGATATGTCATTTAGGGCTCAGCCAGCTCGATCAGCAGTGGTGTTGCCGAGCCACTCTTGGTGATGGACATTGAAGTCGCCCACCCAGAGTACATTCTGCACCCTTGCCACCCTCAGTGCTTCCACGAAGTGATGTTCAACATGGAGGATACTGATTCATCAGCTGCGGGAGGGCGGTACATGGTAATCAACAGAAGGTCTTCTTGCCCATGGTTGACCTGATGCCATGAGACTTCATGGGGTCTGCAGTCAATGTTAAGGACTCCCAGGGCAACTCCCTCTTGACTGTATACCACTGTGCTGGCATGTCTGCTGGGTCTGTCCTGCTGGTGGGACGGACATACCCAGGGATGGTGATGGTGGGACATTATCTGTAAGGTATGATTACATGAGGATGAATATGTCAGTCTGTTGCTTGACTAGTCTGTGAGACAGCTCTCCCAATTTGGGCACTAGCCCGCAGATGATAGTAAGGAGGGCTTTGCAGGGTGGACAGGGCTGAGATTGCCTTTGTCGTTTCTGGTGCCTAGGTCAACGCCAGGTGATCCATCCAATTTCACTCCTTTTTTGTGACTTTGCAGCAGCTTGTTACAACTGAGTGACTTGCTAGGCCATTTCAGAGTCAACCACATTGCTGTGGGTCTGGAGTCACATATAGGTAAGGACAACAAGGACATCAGTGAACCAGGTGAGTTTTTACAACAATTGACAATGGTTTCATGATCATCATTAGACTTTTTAATTCCAGGTTTTTACTGAATTCAAATAGCACCATCTGTATTGAGGGATTCAAACCCAGGCCCCCAGAGCATTACCCAAGGTCTTTGAATTGCTAGTCCAGCCACAATATAACCACACCATCTCCTCCCCTCAGCATCTGCAGTATTTTGGGGTTGCCAACTGTGTTTGTGGAGATCTTTCTGGAAGTAATTATGTGAATCTGATCAGATGGGGTCTGACCCTTAGACTCCAGCCCTGCAGCAAATGCTGGTCAGTTGCCCACTCACTGCCCCTCCTCCTGAAACAGTCTCATCAAACTGAGCTCCACTTTACGGTACTCACTGCTACCATCCGTCATGCCAGCTGCAGTCGGCGCCACCCCCAGGCCAAGGCACAAAATGATAAGCAGCATCCAATGGAGTGCAGAGCAGGCCAAGGCCACTGACAGTGCCAGGTCTAGGGTCACTGCCAGGGCTAGTGCCAGTGCCAGTGACAGAGCCAGTGCCAGTGCCAGTGACAGAGCCAGTGCCAGTGCCAGGGCCAGCACCAGGGCCAGTACCAGGGCCAGCGCCAAGGCAAGGGCCAGGGACAGGGCCAGGGACAGGGCCAGCTCCAGAGACCGCTCTTCCCACCTGCTCCCATTCCTTCTCTGACTCGCTGAGCTGCACTAAGCAGCCGCCATCTTCTCCCCCAGGCAATTCCAGTTGTTCCACCATTTCCAAAGACCCCCTCCCACCCCCCTCCTAAAGCTGGAGAGAGAGAGAGTGGAGGGGGAAGGAGATTGGAATAAAGTACTTCCTCTTCTCTGTGTTTCAGTGCTGAGCCTCTCACAGCTGCCTGTTTGGATGGGGACCGGCTGAATGGAGGCTGCACTGGGTCACTTATGCCACGATAACAGATCCCATTAGTCAGCAGAGGTTATGAATGTTTGTCAGGCTGGAACTTGGCCTGCGGGCCAAATGTTGCTGCTTTGCACAGTGTAATCCAATTCTGTACTGTCCCATTACCTAGCCTAAGTACACTCTCTGCTGTCCCATTAAACAGTGTGATTCCATTCCTGGTGCCCCACTACCCAGCACGATGCTAGTCTCTGCTCTCCTATTACACAGTACAATTCAATTTTGTACTGTTTAACAACACAATGTGAACACACAAAAACCCAAGATATAGGAGGAGTTGACCACTCGGCCCATCAAGCTTGCTGCACCATTCAATACAATCATGGTTTATCTGGGGCTTCAATTCCACATTCCTGCCCCCTTCCCATATCCCTTAATTCCGCAAGATACCAAAATCTGTCTATCCCAGTCTTAAACGTATTCAGTGGTGGAGCATCCACAGGCCTCTGGGATAGAGAAATCCAAAGATTCACAATCCTTTGAGTGAACTAATTTCTTCTCATCTCAGTCCTAAATGATCAGCCCCTTATCCTGAGACTGTGCCCAATGTTTTAGACTCTCCGACCAGTGGAAACAATCTCTCAGTGTCCACCCTGTCAAACCCTGTCAGGGTTTTATAGGTTTCAGTGAGATCACCCCTCATTCTTCTAAGCTCTACAGAGAATTTACTAAGCCTCTCATCATAGAGCAACCTCACTTCCCAGGGACCATCTGGTGAACATTCGCTGTACCACCTCCAATGCAAGAATATACTTGCTTAAATAAGGAATCTCCTTAAGTATGTGCTCTCATTCTGCACTGTCCCATTACACAGAGTGACCCTATTCAGTACTGCCTCTTTACACAGTGTGATCCCATTCTGTATTGTCTCATTACATACCATGATCCCAATCTGTGCTGTCCACTACACAGTGATCCCATTCTGTACTATCCCATTACACAGTGTGATTCCATTCTCTAATGTCCCTCACAGAGTGCAATCCCATTCCCTATTGTCTCCTTACACAGTGCAATCCCATTCTCTACTTCACTTTATGGAGTGCAATCCCATTGTCTACAGTCTCCATTGACATTCTTAGTGCAACGTCAACGGAGCATAAGAGTTTGGTGATCTGAGGGAGTTTGGTGCAAAGGTGGGGGAGGTGCTCGTTTGCTTCTTCTAATTTTTTCACTCTGTAGGAATTGATTCTTACTCTACTACAGGGGAAGAAGCTAGCTGTTTGGTGAGTATCTGTTGAGTAGTTGATAAGTGGTAACTGTCAATTCTATTCCTATGGTTCAAAAAGTACAGGACTTTGTGGTCAAATTAATAGATACATAAAATAAAATAAATAATTGAATTAATAAGTAATGAATGAAAGCACATAAGTATGGCAGGAAAGGTGATGTTTCATGGCTGCAGCATGTGGGAGCTCCTGGATAACATGGTGATCCAGGGCCAACATGTCTGCAGTAAGTGTTTGCAGCTTGAGGAACTCCGGCTCAGAGTCATTGAACTGGAGGCTGAGCTGCAGACACTGCGACACATCAGGGAGGGGGCAAGTTACCTGGATTCTTTATTCCAGGAGGCAGTCACGGCCGTTAGGATAGGATCTTCTGATTTGGGTAGTCAGGGACAGGATGGTGTGACTGTAGCTGAGGCAGGTAAGGGGACCCAGAGGGCAGGAGTGCAGGAGTAACAGGCTCTGCAATTGTCTCAGCTTGTTTGGATGAAAGTGTGGGCAACAGGATGGATGAGCTGACTGGCCATGGCACAGTGGTACAGGAAGCCATTCAAGTGGGGGAGGGGTGCAAAAAGGAATGTAGTGGTAGTAAGGGACAGTATTGTGAGGTGGATTAACACTGTTCTCAGTAGCAAAGAGTGAGAGTCCAGACGGCTGTGTTGCCTGCCCAGTGCAATGGTTCAGGACATTTGCTTAGGGCTTGAGATGAATTTGCAGAGGGAGGAGGACGGCCCAGTTATCATGGTCCATGTTGGTACCACTGACATAGGTAGGGCAAGGAAAGATATTCTGCAAAGTCAGTATGAGGAGCTAGGCACCAAATTACAAAGCAGAACCTCAAAGGTAATCCCTGGGTTATTACCTGAGCCACATGCCAATTGGCATAAGGCAAATAAGATTAGGGATAAGAATGCATGGTTCAGACACTGATGTGGGAGAAGTGGGCTCTGGTTCGTGGGGCACTGGCACCAGTATTGGGGAAAATGGGATCTGTACCATTGGGACAGTCTGCACCTGAACCGTGCTGAGACTGGTGTTCTAGTGAGCTACATCACTTTGGAAGTAGAGAGGGCTTTTAACTGAATCATGGGGGGTGAGGGATCAAATTTAGGAAGACGTGGTAAACCAATGAGTAGAGAGAAGGCAAGACGGAAATGTATTAATATGGGAAATGATAAACAGAACGTGACAGGAAGATACAGAGTGTACAAATCTAAAAGTAAATCAGCAGATAAGGCTCGACTTTGCAAAAATAATAAAAGGACAAAATTAAAGGTTCTGTATCTAAACACATGTAGCATTTGAAACAAAACAGATGAATTGATAGTGCAAATAGAAATAAATACGTACGATCTGATAGTCATTTCAGAGACATGGCTACAGGATGACATAGATTGGGACCTGATTATTGAAGGGTATATGACTTTTCGTAAGGGCAAGAAGCTAGGAAAAGGTGGAGGAGTGGCTCTGTTAATTAATGATGATTTTAGCACACTAGAGAAGGATGACTTGAATTCAAGAAACCAGGATGTAGAAGCAGTTTGGGTAGAGCTGAGGCATAAGAAAGGCAAGAATTCACTTGTGGGAGTGGTGTATAGGACCTTAATTGTAACTCCGCAGTAGGACAGAGTATAAAAGAAGAGATAATGGGAGCTTGCCAGAAAGGTACAACAATAGTCATGGGGGATTTTAATCTACATTAGACTGGAAAAATTAGGCAGGCAGAGGTAGCCGAGATAAGGAGTTCATAGAATACTTTTGGGATAGTTCCTTAAAACAGCACGTTCTGGAGCCTGCCAGAGAGCAGGCTATACTAGACCTGGTATTGAGCAATGATATAGGATTAATGGATAACCTCATAGTGAAGGCACATCTAGGTAGCAGCGATCATAATATGATTGAATATTATATACATTTTGAGGGAGATAAGAGTGGGTCTAACTAGTACTTTAAACTTAAATAAGGGCAATTATGAGAGCATGAAAGCAGAGCTAGCTAAAGTGAACTGGTAAATGAGGTTAAGGGAAATGTCAATAGAAACTCAGTGGCGGATATTTAAAAGGATATTTCAGAATACACAGAATAGATAGTTTCCTAAGAGAAAGAAAAATTCCAAGAGGAGAGCCCATCATCCATGGTTTACTAAAAGAGCTAATGACAGTATCAAAATTAAAGATAAAGCATATAATTACAAAAGGATGGGTGGCAGGTCAGAAGATTGGAAAGACTAATAAGGAGGGAGAGCTTAGGTATGAGAGAAAACTAGCTAGAAATATAAAGACAGATAGTAAGATTTTCTATAGATATTTAATAAGGTATGAGTTAATAAAGTGAGCATTGGTCCTATAGAAAGTGAGTCTAGGGAATTGATATTGGAAAGTAAGGAGATGGCAGATGAATTGAACAGGTATTTTGCATCGGTCTTCACTATAGAGGATACAAGTAACATCCCAGAAATAGCTGTAGATCAGGAAATGGAAGGGAGGGAGAAACTCAGGAAAATACAATAACCAGAGAAGTGGTACTGAACATATTGTTGGAGCTACGGGCTGCTAAATCCCCGAGTCCTGATGGACTTCATCCTAGGGTCTTAAAAGAATTGCCTAGTGAGATAGTTGATGCATTGGTTTTAATTTCCCAAAACTAGCTGATTCGGGAAAGGTTCCCTTAGATTGGAAAATAGGAAATGTAACTCCGTTATTCAAAAAGGGAGGGAGACAGAAAGCAGGAAACTATCGGCCAGTCAGCTTAACATCTGTCACAACGAAAATGTTAGAGGCTATTACTAAAGATGTTATAGCAGGGCACTTAGTAAACTTCAAGGCAATCAGGCAGACTCAACTTGGTTTTGTTAGATGGAAATCACGTTGAACCAATTTATTGGAGTTCTTTGAAAGAGTCACATGTACTGTGGATAAAGGGGAAACGGTAGATGTACTGTTCTTAAATTTCCAAAAGGCGTTTGATAAAGAGCCATATCAAAGGTTATTGCAAAAAATAAAAGCTCATGGTGGAGGGGGTAACACATTGGTATGGATAGAAGATTGGCCAGCTAATAGGAAACAGAGAGTTGGCATAAATGGGTCTTTTTCTGATTGGCAGGATGTGATGAGTGGTATGCCACAGGGATCAGTGCTGGGGTCTCAACTATTTACAATTTATATAAATGATTTGAATGAAGGAACGGCTAAGTTTGCTGATGACACAAAGATAGGTAGGAAAGCATGATGATGTGTGTATATTTTTATATGTCTGTGTTTATGTATATATTCTATGTTGGTAAGGGTAAAGCTATCTCCATGTGTGTCCAATGTTAAACAAAGGTGAGGTTGGGGCAGTCAGATTGTCAGTAGAATCTAAGGGTGCCATTGACTGTACTCACGTGGCGCTTAGATCTCCGAGGCAACAAGCAATCAACTACATCAACCCACAAGGGTTTCCACTCGCTGAATGTGCACCTGGTGTGCAGCCACCAGAAATGCATCCTGCAGGTCTGTGCATGATTCCCAGGGAGCACCCATGACTCCTGCATCCTTAGCAGGTCTCAGATTTTGACATTTTCTAGGGTCCGCAGAGGCTGCAAGGTGGCTCATCGGGGACAAGGGCTACCCACAGAGGACGTGGTTGATGACACCCACGTTGTGGTCTCAGACTGCAGCAGAGCGACAGTACAATGATGCTCATGCCACAGCCCGGACTTCATTGAGCGAACAATAGGCATTTTGAAAATGTGGCTCCGGTGCTTTGACAGGTCCGGTGGAGCACTGCAATACTGTCCACCAAGAGTGTTGTGCATTGTCATAGCTTGCTGCAGCAGGGGGAGGACCTGGCTGAGGATGAGCTGCATGTCTTCTCCAATGAAGGAGCCATCGAAGGGGATGACAGTGGTGAGACATTTAAAGGCAAGCATGTTGACGATGAGGCCATCGCACTGGCCAGACGAGGCAGGCATGCTCGGGAGGCCCTGATAGCCACAAGATTCATGAAGGGTGATGATGAGGTGCAGTGAGCACAGTCCTGACATCATCACCTTGCATCTGTGAACGTTTGACTCTATGTGGCTGATGGCAGCGCACATACCCTTAGTGCTCTGGCTCATCTCATGGAGACAGAGCGGACGCCCTAGCAGTTGCTCAATTCCAGGATTATGATGATGACATACAGTGAAGACGCTCCAGAGATCTTCACATGGCCTCTGGGAATGTTTGACTCCTGTCTGGCCGAGGGCAGCTCACTTGCGCTCTGTGATCAGAGTCATATTATAGAGATGCAGCCATGAGACTTTAAAAGCACCTGATCCTTTGTCCGCCTTCAGCACCTGACCCCTTCAGGAGCACAGCATCACTGGTCACAGATGCTGGTGTGATGGGGGCCAGCCCCACATTAAAGGTGCTGGGAGCACACAGAGAGTATGAGAGAACTCAGTGGCACCTGCCCACTACATTCTGGTAGCAATGACCAGCACCACCGAGGTGCAGGCATCAGTAATGTTTCCAGGGAGTGTGAGAATGGACCATTATGTTGGTCTGAGCACAGGGAAGAGGCCCTGAACTGAAACACCTGCCTTTATCTTATGCAGAAAGGTTTCACATCTGAGTGAAAAGAACACTGCTCATCAGAACAAGGAGCCACAGGCAGGGTGACATTCTTGGGAGTTTATTGACAATAGTGAACAGTGTGTACAAGTGATCAACACCTGTGCCCAAGCTGTGCAAAACTACTTTTACCTAACTTCCCTAACCCTGCCGCAATTACTTGGTGCTCCCCGAACATCCACAGTGGAGGTGGAGGCAGCCTGCTGACTGTGACGCCCTGTCTGTGATGACTTTGGCAGGAGTACTCTGGAGGGCCGAGACTTGGTGGGCCACGGCCTGCTTTCGGGGTCCTGCTGTGTGGCAGTGAAACCCTCCTCGGCCTGTGGAGCTGGAGCTGCTGAGGTCACAGGAATAAGGGATTCAGATGGGCCGGACACTCTCAGAGTCACCTGGGTGGATGACCCCAGGGTGTGCACCTGCTGATCCTCCTCCCCATGGGTACAAGAGGGCCTCTGGCTGACTCCTTGAGGAGAAGGGGGAGCTGGAGTGAGATCGAGCTGCCCCGCAAACGTCTTACGTTGACACTGTCGGAGGCCAGCTATGGCGTCAGCGATGGAGCTGAGTTCATGCAGCAGTGCAGGAGCAACGTCCTGGACCAAGGCCTCCATGGCGGCCGCCATCCTGCCAGTGTTGACCTCGGTATATTGCAATGCCAGTGCTATCACCTCAGCCTGAAGACAGACAGAGTCCTCCATTGTGCCTTGCAATCTGAGGAGCAAGCGGACATCCCTTCCCGATGTTCCCAAGCTTGTCTTTGCAACTCCAGCAACTGTGACATGACCGAGTCCAGAGACTCATCATCTGACTTGGACTCAGCGACGTTCTGGCCTCCAGCAGTCCTCCGAGTGCCGGGGACCTGGGAAGTCTCTGCCTCTGCCTGCTGTGGATCATACTTTAAATCTTGGACAGGAAAGAACTATTTTTGGTCTAAGTCCAAAACTAGGGAGTGTTTTGGAAATCAACTTGCATGTGGTCCTGTAAATGTGCTCACCAGATTGTGAGGTCCCACCGAGGTGTGTCGCTGCGCTGATGGAGGGTGTGGGTGAGCACAGTGATAGGACTTAGACCATAAGACATTAGGAGCAGAAGTAGGCCATTTGGCCCATCGAGCCTGCTCCATCATTCAATGAGATGGCTGATCTGATAATCCTCAATTCCACTTTCCTGCCTTTTCCCCATAGCCCTTGACTCTCTTACTAATTAAAAATCTGTCTATCTCGGCCTTAAATATACTTAACGACCCAAGCTCTACAGCCCTCTGCGAAATAGAATTCCACAGATGCACCACCCTCTGATAAAAAAAATCCCTCATCTCAATCTTAAATAGGGACCCCTTACTCTGAGATTATGCCCTCTGGTCCTAGACTGTCCCACAAGGGGAAATAACCCCTCAGCATCTACCCTGTCAAGCCCCCTAAGAATCTTATATGTTTCAATAAGGTCGCCTCTCATTCTTCTAAACTCCAATGAGTACAGGCCCAACCTACTCAACCTCTCCCCATAAGGAAATCCCTCCATACCTGGGATCAACCTAGTAAACCTTCTCTGGACTGCCTCCAATGCCAGTATATCTGTCCTTAGATAAGGGGACCAAAACTGTTCACCGTATTCTAGGTATGGTCTAACTAGTGCCCTGTACAGTTTTAACAAGACTTCCCTATTTTTATACTCCATTCCCTTTGAAATAAAGGCCAATGTTCCATTTCTCTTCCCTAATACCCATCTAACTTGTATGTTCGCTTTTTGGGATTCATGCACAAGAGCCCCCAAATCTCTCTGTGCTGCAGCTTTCTGCAGTCTTTCTCCATTTAAATAATATTCTGCTCCTCCACTCTTTCTGCCAAAGTGCATAACCTCTCATTTTCCCACATTATATTCCATCTACCAAGTTTTTGCCCACTCACTATCTATATCCCTCTATAGGCTCTTTGTGTCATCCTCACCATTTGCCTTCCCACCTGTTTTTGTGTCCCATTTGCCTTCCCACCTGTTTTTGTGTCATTTGCAAGCTTGGCGATAATACATTCACTTCCCTCATCTAAGGCATTAATATATATTGTAAATAACTGTGTCCTTAGCACTGATCCCTGTAGGTCTCCACTAGTTATAGGTTGCCATCCTGAAAATGCCGCCTTATCCCAATTCTCTGTCTTCTATTAGTTAGCCAATCCTCTACCCAAGCTAATATTCTGCCCCCCAACACCATGGGCTCTTATCATACTAAGTATCCTTACATATGGTACTTTACTGAATGCCTTTTAGAAATTCAAATATATTACATCTACTCGTTCTCCCTTATCTATCCTGCTTGTTACCTCCTCAAAGAATTCTAATAATTTGTCAAGCATGATTTCCCCTTCATGAAGCCATGCCGACTCTGCTTAATTATATTATGTAATTCTAAATGCTCTGCTTTTACATCCATTATAATAGACTTTAATGTTTTCCTAATGACAGATGTTAAGCTAATTGGCCTAGAGTTACCTGGTTTTTGTCTCCCTCCCTTTTTGACTAAGGGCGTTACATTGGCAGTTTTCAATCCTCTTGGATTTTTCCAGAATCTAAGGATTCTTGGAAGGTGCATCCACTATATCTGTATCTACTTTCTTTAATGTCCTAAGATGCAACCCATCATGTCCAGGGGACTTATTGGCCTTTAGCCCCATTAGTTTCCCTATTACTTTTTCACTAGTGATAGTTATTGTATTTATTTCCTCCCCACATTTTTCCCCTTGATTATTTAGCATTTTTTGAATGCTATTAGTGTCTTCTACCATGAAGACTGATGCAAAGCATTTATTCAACTCCTCTGCCATTTCCTGGTTCCCCATTATTATTTCCCCAGCCTCATTCTCTAAGGGGCCTATGTTAACTTTAGGGTCTCTCTTCCATTTTATATATTTATAGAAGCTCTTACTGTCGATATTTATATTATTTGCTAGTTTACCCTCAAAGTTTGTTTTCTCCTGCTTTATTATTTTTTGGTAATCTTTTGTTGGTTTTTAAAACTTTCCCAATCCTCTGGCTTACCATTAATCTTTGCCACGTTGTATATTTTTTCTTTCAATTTGACAGTACCCTTGATTTCATTGGTAATGATGGTTGGTTTATCCCCTTCCTAGAATCCTTCTTCCTCGCTGGGACATATCTTTATTGTGAGTCATGAGCTATTTTCTTAAACGTCTGCCATTGTTCATCAACCATCTTTTCTGCTAAACTCCTTTCCCAGTCCACTCCAGCCAACTCTGCCTCATTCCTTTGTAATTACCTTTATTTAAGTTTAGCACAGTTGTTTCTGACCCAGGACTCTTACTCTCAAACTGAATGCTAAATTCTACCATGTAATGGTCACTGTTTCCTATGGGATCTTTTACTCTAAGATCATTTATTAAACCTGCCTCATTACGCATTACCAGATCCAAAATGTCACTTAATGAGGATCCAGTTTCAGCTGGTTCTAAGTTAAGCTGGTCTTTCACTGGAACCCTTAAAAAAACCCCGCTTAAGTTTGGCAACTACAGAATTTAAACTGTAGATTTCAATTTAATGCCAGCTACAAACTAAATTAGGTTTGTATAAAATAAAAATTTAGACTTTGTTACTCAACAACTACAAGCATTCTGTCCTCAAATAGGGTGTCATCTTCTTCCGGGGTTTCTTCGGAACTTGAGTCGAGGACCTGGCTTCAGCTGATTCCCAGATGTGCCTGTGAAAGCAAGGGGAGATAATTAGTGCATAGCAGTACCTGTGAAAGAGGACACATCACTCACAGCATGGTTGTCTGATGGATGTTGCACTGCTGGATCCTCACTTGGTAGAGCAGCGCTGACCTCACCATCAGCACAGGACCGGTCCCGGTCATCGCTGGCCAGCTGGATGGTTCTGTTTTCAAAGTCTGTGAGGACCTTGAAGTCAGGCATTCCTCCACCAGTCTGTGACCTCTCCCTTTTGTTGTGTGCCAGCTTGAAGACAGGTGGAGAGAGTGCAAGCAAGATGCCTGCCAGGTGACATGATAAGGATGTCTGGCATATGTGGGTTGTGAGTGATGCCACGGACAGGATGAGGACACAATCCTCAGGGCAGATGAAGGTGTGTGTGAAAAAGTGAATGGTGATGTCCCTTAAACTGGCAGTGAGTGCGAACCTGTGGATGTGTGATGAGTTTGAGTTGAGAGTGATGAGAAGAGTGATTTACCCTGGCAGAACGGAAGAGATCATTCATCCTGTTTCGGCCCTGAGTGGCTATCCTCTTTTGCAGGGTATTGGTGCTGACCATCGCTGCCACCATGCTGGATTGGTGTCCTTGTGTGATGGTCTTCACTCAGAGCGGGGGGTAGAGGGCTTCACAGTAGGCCTCCACTGCATCCAGCAGGCGCCCAAGGGAGGGGTCACTAAATTTGGGGGCTGCATGTTATTCTGTTACGCATGTTTAGCTGTTATGACTTTGTAGCAGCTGCTGATCCCTTAGAGAATGATAGCTCTGTGCAGCTGCACCCTTTAAATATGGCACCCGGATTATTGAAGGCCTGAAGTGATGGCGGGGTGGGCAAATTACAGGCTGCCCCTCCAGCAATCCAGCATGTTTCTCGGGAATTAATTATAATGTGTTAAAGGTACTCAAAATACCCACATTTTTCATATCATCAACAAGGATATGACTTTTGAACTTTAATGGCAGAGGACCCAACTGCTGAGTTAAGTGTAGAACACTGCAGCCCATGAATGCCTGGGACGAGACATGCCCAGGATTGTTGAGTGCAGTGCGGATTGTTGCCTGGAACCAGACAACGAGAGGAGACAGTATACGTATTCTTCCCTTCAAAACAATCAACCCAGAGAAAGACTTCATCTTACATGAAACTAAAGCCCATCAAAATCTTGCATAGATAATCACTACTAACTAATAAGGCAGGAAGGCAGCAATCAATGCAAGTATGCAAACCTATCAATACTCCACATATGCAATGGCTTTCAGTTCAAAACTAGTTATGGGGACAGGAAGACAACAATAAACGTCATGTGAGCCAGTTAAAAACAACGAGAAAACAATCGCCTGATGACGTCCACCAAAATCAGACGAAGAACTAACCTTGATTTGGATTAAGATAAGTAATTCGAAAAAACAGTATAACTGGGCCACCAGTTATGAAGGTAAAGTGGAGACAGGAGGGTGAGCAGTTTTTGGGAGCGGTTGAAGCAGAGTTTAAGCAGGGAACTGAGCCAAGTGGAGGAAGGCGATCTGGAGGGTTACAGGCCCACAGGCAACATCACGGCGAGGGGCAAGGGGTGGCAGGCTCAACTGAAGACAACAAGGCTGCAATCGATCCACGAAGATCGACCACCCACAACCGCGCCCTCCACCCAACTGAAGAACCTTTGCAGATTCCACAGACCAGGACCACGTGGGGATGACAGGCCCCAGAGGACACAAAGAGCATACTCCAAAACTGCAACCGGCTTACCTGACTGGATTTCGAACTGCCAAGGAATCCTGGTTGATGAGCATGATCCCTGACCTCTCCTAGTTCAATTTAGTTAGGTTTTGGGGGTGGGACAAGGGTAAGAGGATTAGTAACATGATTTTCCCTCATTATGCCATGTGTTCCCCATTTTTAACTAAGTAATTTCTGCATAATCTCAATGTAATCTTAATGTTTTATGCTCATTTGTGACTTCAATAAACTCAGTTTTTTTTTCTTCCACCAAAACCAGTTGTCTGCTGCACTTTGTCACAACCCCCAAATAAGTCCAAGGTCTCAAACCCAGGGAGTGGGAGTAATTTGAACCACTCAGAAGTCCGAGGTGAAGCTGACACACACCATCACCCCCTACATAATGGCGACTGCGGCAGGACCTTGGCAAAAGGGATGCGATGCAGTGGACACTGATTTGGAAGAGAGAACTGTAGAGAACTGTAAAGAGAGAATTTTAAATTATGTGTTCAGTAAGGTGAATATGGAAAAAACATGGGTCACTAATCTGTTAAAGGCTGGGCACCTGAAAGATGCTGCAGCTAAATGGACAGAAGGGAAGGATCATAAAAAATCCACAGAAAAGGCCGTCTGGCTGATGTGCTTCAAGAAACAGATCCAGCTTTTGGACAGGCTCATTGAAGCATAGGCAGCTGAGATTCGCGAGTCAGCCCTGGAAGCCCAAACAAAGGCCCTAGCAGGGGAAAAGTTACTGTTAGCATTGCAGGCTCTGAACCAGGAAAGGGTGCAGTTAGTGAAGAAACATAAGACCCAGCAGGAATATTTACAGTGTCAGGTCACTGAGGCCAAAGGTTCAGACGCCACAGGTAGTGCCTAGGGACTACCCGGTTGAGGAGCAGGAGGGCCCATGACCACCACCCGTAGCGCCAAGCTTTAGCAAAATCTGGCAAGAGGTGGGGGATGGAATTAGGGACAGAAGCTGAGGAGGAAAACCCCCAGCAAGAGAGGCTGGGACCGGGGCCGATATGCCCGGCCCGGCAGCAAAGGTTCGGCCCGCCCGCTGATAATGGGGATGAGGGACCCCTCCAAAACCAGTTCATTGTTCCCCACGGCAACCAATAGCTTAGGGCCATGGTAAGCCTTTTAACTAAACTTGCGGCAAATGGGGATCCCTCGGTCCACTTCAGGGAAGTGGAACAAGCAGCAAGCATCAACCAGTGCAATGATGCTGAACAGTCCAAAATGCTGCTATTCTCCCTGGAGAGTGAGCTCTTCCAGTCCCTCTCTGACCAATGTAAGATGGGACAGTGTGATTATGGAGAGCTCCAGGAGGAAGTTCTTGAGGCCATGGGGATGAATGAGGGAAGTCCTTTCTCTCGGGTGGAAAAAACAGTGCAGCTCGTGGGAGAACCCCCGCAGGCTTTTGCAGACAGGTTGTGGCCGGTGTATAGGAGCGCATGCAGTGGGACACCTAACCGGGCTAACCTGGACCAAGATCAGCGGGCCCACTGGCTCTGTTACCTGGTAGCAAACACCTTGCCACAGGTCAGGGCCGCGGCAGGAATGTGGTTTGACCCAAAGAATCCCCTGACTACCGAACTCACAGTGATCAGACAATTGACCATAGCTTACCATAATGGTAAAGGAACCAATGCACACCCATCTGAAGGGAAAGTGCATGAAATGAAACCTGGCCAAGGTAGGAAGGAGTGGCATCAAGAAGGGAATAACCCTTCCATCACAAAGCTCAACTGTTATGGGTATGGGAAGAATGGACCCTGGAGGAAGGAGTGTAAGAATCCTTGGAAAGATAACAAGGGAAAGAATTCCTCAACCCCAGCACAAAAGGCAGAGACAGGAATCCCTCCCGCCACAGTCGAGTCATTTTTGGACGCCATGAGAGCCCTATTGACTGGCCCAGGGAAGGTAGCAGCCACCACCGGCACGCTGACTCCATCAGCCCCATCTAACCCACAAGCCTGACTAGAGCCAGCGCAGCCTGTTTACCTGTGTTCCCTTACCTCCGACTTATGGAAGAGACCCCTCGTTGAGATAGAGATAGAAGAGGTAAAGGGGACCTATCTGTTGGACATGGGAGCATCATGTACCGTGATCCATTCAGCTAACCCCACCACCTCACCTCTATCCAACGGGGTCCTATACAGTCTGTCGGGATTCACAGGTAAAGAACAGGCTGGCTCATTTTCCATCCCGCTGACCATTCGTTTAGGAACACTCCACTCTAAGTGGACCTGTATCGTAATGAAGTGGGAAGTGGAGGGTGGAAAAGGGATCCTGGGAGCCGACTTTATTGTAGGCCACAGGATCCTAGTAGATTTGAGGAATCACTGCCTATGGGGGACAAAAACAGGAAAGGAAGACAGAGTAGTAGTCATCCCAGGGAAACAGGAGAAGAGGACCCTGTGCATCATGAAGCCTAAAGAGGATTATAACCTCGAGCCCATGGTCAGTAATACCCCAAGGGAGTTCCAGGCATTTGTGTGGGTCTAGCCACGTTTGCCACACACAAACACGACTGTGGGAGGGTCAACGGGTTCGAGGTCAGTGTAGATGGGGACCCTATGGCCCGACCATAAAAGCAATATAACTTCCCCAGGGAAGCGGAGCCAGACATGGAAGCAACCATGTCCTCCTTAGTGCAACAGGGGGTCCTGAGACCACGTGAACTCTCCACTGTGACCGGTTAAAAAACCAGAAAACTCCTGGAGGACCACAGTGGACTATCAGGTGCTCAACAGTAACATCCCAGCCTGTGCACCCACGGTAGCAGCAGTTGCCGACCTGATAGGAAGTATCGTAGCATCCGCGACCACTTTCACGGTGCTGGATATCTCCAACGGGTTTTGGTCCATCCCTTTAAGGAGAGAGCATCAGTACAAGTTTGCCTTTACCTTTAAAGGGCAACAATACACCTGGAACTGTCTGCCTCAGGGCTTCCACAATAGCCCCAGCATTTTCCACCAATGAATGGCAATCAGTTTAAAGGGCTTCAGCCAGCCCAGGCGGCTGGTACAATATGTGGATGACCTGCTCCTACTCACTGATTCGAGAGAGGAGCATGGCCCACTTCTGGCCGAACTGCTGGAACTGCTCGGACAGGAAGGTTTTAAAGTGAACCCAAAGAAAGCGTAGAACGACCAGCAGGAGGTGAAATTCCTGGGCCTGACAATACATGCTGGGGAAAGGGCCATAGATAAAGCTAGACAGGAAGCAGTTCAGGAGTTACCAATCCCCAACACAGTCACGGGAGTGAGATCGTTTCTAGGGCTAACCGGGTACTGCAGAGACTTCATTGAGGACTATGCGGCACAGCAGCCCTTCTGCTCCGACTCCTGCATAAGGAAGTGGAGTGGGTTTGGGATGAGGGGCGCCAGGCAGCATTTGTCAGGCTCAAGAAAGATCTGCAGATCGCACCAGATCTAGGGGCCATAGATGGAGGGAAAGAGTTCTTCCTGGAGGCAGCAGCCAGTGGGGACAGCCTGAGTGCTGTGCTGCTCCAAGAGCGGCATGGCAAGCTGAGACTGGTGGTCTACTCCTCCAGGATACTCACAGATGTGGAGAAGAGCTACTCCAATTATGAAAGGTACCTTTTGGCCACACATTGGACTGTGAAAAGATCACTGATCTTCACAGGCACCTCTCCCATCACCCTCTTCACCCATCACATGCTCACCCAGATGCTCCTGGTCAGACCACATTTAGAATATTGTGAGCAATTTTGGGCCCCGTATCTCAGGAAGGATGTGCTGGCCCTGGAGAGGGTCCAGAGGAGGTTCACAAGAACGATCCCAGGAATGAAAGGCTTAACATATGAGGAATTTTGAGGACTCTGGGTCTACACTCGATGGAGTTTACGATCCCAGGAATGAAAGGCTTAACATATGAGGAACGTTTGAGGACTCTGGGTCTACACTCGATGGAGTTTAGAAGGATGAGGGGGGATTTGATTGAAACTTACAGAATACTGAAAGGCCTGGATAGAGTGGACGTGGGGAAGATGTTTCCATTAGTAGGAGAGACTAGGACCTGAGGGCACAGCCTCAGAGTAAAGGGAAGACCTTTTAGAACAGAGATGAGGAGAAACTTCTTTAGCCAGAGAGTGGTGAATCTATGAAATTCATTGCCACAGAAAGCTGTGGAGGCCAGGTCCATTGAGAATATTAAAGACCAAGATAAATAGGTTCTTGATTGGTAAGGGGATCAAAGGTATGGGGAGAAGGCGGGAGAATGGGGTTGAGAAACTTATCAGCCATGATTGGATGGCAGAGCAGACTCAATGGGCCAAATGGCCTAATTTCTGCTCCCATGTCTTATGGTCTTATGATGGGACAGTGAGCAGTGCCTGCATTGCTAGCTGGACCCTGCTTCTCTCACAGATGAACCTAAAAGTAAAAGGGCTCTGCAAGCCAAAGCTCGCAGCTAACATGGTATATCCTAGAATAGCCCATCAGTGTTCCATAGAAGGGGTTTGGGAAGTAGACATAAGTTTATGGGCCGTGAAATCTATGTGGATGGCTCCAGCACAGTATCTGCTGGTGAGCGATGCAGGCTGACCTGTCTGTGGTAGTGTACGTGGTTACACACCCCAAGAACTTCCCCACCCCATACACGATTTGCTCGGCCAGCGTATTCACATGCATTTCATCTACGGAGTACCTGGCCAGCTAGTCCCACGGCGGATTCACCTCCGCTGACAGGTGACCCCTCACAGTGAAACCCTTGCTGGAGAAAATCTTAGCAGCAGTGGGGGAGGAAGGGGAGGTTTTCATCCAGAAGGTGAAAGCCCATTCCTCCGCAGAACCCCGGAGTGAGGGCAACCGGCAGGCCGAGGTGCTAGCTAAGGAGAGTGCCCGCACAGGCATTTTCTGGGACCCATATAGGTCCCGTCCTATAGCAGAAGTCACGGGTAGGAATGGGACATGGGGGAGTGCAGGGGTAGCTTTAACTCCGGACCATGAGATCTTAGAAAGGTAATTACAGGGGAAGATTGACTATGGAGGGTCGAGAATTTTTTTTTCCAGTATGATACTTGAAGCAAGGTTTAAGTATCACAGGGGGGTGCTGAAGGGTTCTCAAAATCCCCACATTTTTCATATCATCAACAAGAATATGACTTTTGGACTTTTATGGCAGAGGACCCAACTGCTGAGTTAAGTGTAGAACCCTACAGCCCATGAAAGCCTGGGACTGGACATGCCCAGGTTTGTTGAGTGCAGTGTACATTGTTGAGTGCAGTGTAACCAGACAACGAGAGGAGACAAAATACACATTCTTCCCTTTAAAATAATCAACCCAGAGAAAGACTTCATCTTACACGAAACTAAAGCCCATCAAAATCTTGCACAAATAATCGCTACTAACTAATAAGGCAGGAAGGCAGCAATCAATGCAATTATGTGAACCCATCAACACTCCACATATGCAATGGCTTTCAGTTCAAGACTAGTTATGGGGACAGGAAGACAACGATAAACATCTTGCGAGCCCATTAAAAACGAGACAACAATCACCTGAAGAAGCCCAAATCAGACAAAGAACTAACCTTGGTTTCAGATAATAAATCGAAAAAACAGTATAACTGGGCCACCAGTTACAAAGGTGAGGCTGACACAGGAGGGGTGAGCAGTTTTGGAGCGGTTGAAGCCGAGTTTAAGGAGGGAGAGGTAGCTGAGCCAAGCGGAGGAAGGAGATCTGGAGGTTTGCAGGCCCGCAGGCAACATCACAGCGAGGGGCATGTGGTGACAGGCTCAACCGAAGACAACAAGGCCGCAACCGCAGCCCTCCACGAAGATCGACCACCCACAACCGCGCCCTCCACCCAACTGAAGAACTTTCGCAGATTCCACAGACCAGGACCACGTGGGGATGACAGGCCCCTGAGGACACAAGGAGCGTACTCCAAAACTGCAACCGGCTTACCCAGCTGGATTTAGAACTGTCAAGGAATCCTGGTTGATGAGCATGATCCCTGACCTCTCCTGGTTCAATTTAGTTAGGTTTTGGGGGTGGGACAAGGGTAAGGGGATTAGTAGCGTGATTTTCCCTCGTTATGTCGTGTGTTCCCCAATCTTAACTAAGTGTACTTTGTAGGTCTGTATAATCTCAGTGTAATCCTAATGTTATCAGTTCATTTGTGACTTTAATAAACTCAGTTTTTTTTTCTTCCACCAAAACCAGTTGTCTGCTGCACTTTGTCACAACCCCCAAATAAGTCCAAGGTCTCGAACCCAGGGAGTGGGAGCGATTCGGATTGCTCAGAAGTCAGAGGTGAAGCTGACACACACACCACCCCCTACATTGATGGGATGCACCAGGAATGGGTTGATATGGCGCCAAAACCCACCAATGCAGCCGCTGGTAAAATGTCGTTTTTCCCGCCCGCTACCAGACTTTGGGATGATTGCTCCTTAAGTGATGAATGACTAAAAGTATTATCATCTTGCAATTTGTAATGAGGCCTTATGGTGGGTCTTAAGTACAATGAAACAGAGTAGCTCTGAAATTTGCAACAGGGGATGAGTTTTGAAACTGATTTGTAGCTGTTGCATTTTCAAAGGAGTCTCAAAGGGATAAAAGAGTTAAAAGAGCATTTGCATTTTCCAGGAGATGAGTGTATAAACAGGGGCAGGCGTTTAAAATTTTATTGAACCAAAATAGAGGTAAAATAGGAACATGAAAGGTTTTGATATTTGGGAACCTGGGGCAGAATTTTCTGCTTGATGTGCGGGGTGCGGGCCCTATAGGTCTATGCGTAAAATGCTGCATGGTGATGTTGGGCAAGCATCCCTACGTCACCGTGCACCATTGCGATATTTCGCCGGGCGGGCACATATGAAGTGCAACGTGCACTCGCCATTAATTAACGGGCTGCTTAAGGCCCTTAAATGGTCAATCGAAGCTGATTTTCAGGCACCCATGCGATCTTCAGCTCAGCGCACGGGTGCAACAGGCAGGCAGGTAAGAGACTTTTTAACAAAACTCATCCCCGGGTGGGATAAAAGGGCTCAGTGGGGTTGTCAATCTGGTCTGCGAGTATTGATTGCAGAAAGTGTTTTAAACTGGCCTGTGTGAGCTGCAGCAGCTCAGAATAAATTCCAGCAGCTTCTGTGTACTTTGAACCTTCAGGTCAGCACTCTGCAGACAGTAAGTAACCTTTATCAGGCCTGCAGCTTTCCAAAGGCTTCCCTTTAGCCTGGGTATGGGTTCTGACATGTCCACTGGAGGCAGCTCCTCTGAGGAGGAAGGGAGGGCTAGAATAAGAAGGAGGCCAGGAGTGCACATTCAGCCTCCAGGAGAGCCACCTGTGGGGGTACAAGTGCAGGCACAAGGGGCACAGGGCCATGAGGTTGTCCAAGGTGGAAGGGGTCGCAGAAGATGCCACTATCCTGCTGCCAGGGTATATAGGTGGCGAAGCAGCTACCTCAATATGACTGAGACGCAGTGCCAAAGGAGGATCCGTCTGTCAACAGAGACAGACAGCTACATCTGTCAGATGATTGGCCCTGAGATCTCTCCTAACTGTGTGGGTGGACACCCCATGCTAGCGACTCTGAAGTTCACAGTTGCCCTCAACTTCTATGCCTCTGGCTCCTTCCAGGGCTCGGTGGGTGATCTTTGCTGTGTCTCCCAATCAGCTGCCCACACTTGCATCAAGCAGATTACAGACGCTCTGTTCAGACGGACATTGACCTCCAACCACTTCTGCTGCGACTAGGCAAGCCAGACACAGTGAGCCAGAGGCTTTGTGGCCATTGCTGGCTTCCACCGCGTTCAGGGTGCAATAGACTGCACACATGTGGGCATCAAGGTGCCAGCAGGTGAGCCCGGTGCCTTCGTCAACAGGAAGGGCTTCCACTCCATGAACGTGCAGATAGTGTGTGATCACAGGATGCTGATTCTACAAGTTTGTGCAAGGTACCAAGGCAGCTTCCATGACACCAACACCCTCAGACACTCCCAGGTGCCGGGGCTCTTTGGTGCTCCGGCCCGGCTTGATGGATGGCTGCTGGGTGACAAGGGATCTCCCCTCAGAAGGTGGCTCATGATGCCTCTCCACCATACAATATCAGAAGCTGAGAAGCGCTACAATAGGAAACACGCCTCCACAAGGGCTGTGGTGGAGAGAACATCGGCCTTCTCAAGGTGCGCTTCCATTGCCTGGACCGCTCAGGGGGTGCACTCCAGTACCCCCCAGATTGTGTGTCTGTGATAGTGGTTGCATGCTGCATTCTCCACAATCTTGCGCTGGAAGGGGGGAACGCAGTGGACGATGAAAAAGTTGACGCAGTGGTTGTGGCTGCACACTGTGAGTCCAGCACTGATTCTGAGGATGAGGAGGCACAGGGGAATGATGAGGGGCTGAGCGCTGACCCGGGACTTCACCAAGGAGGCAGGGACACCCGGGACACTTTAATCCAATGAACCTTCAGCTAGCTCCACACAAATGGATCAGGAGGACCAGCCTTGCCTGGCGCTTCCACACGCAGCACTTAAGTGCTAAATCTGCCACTTCATCAGCTGCAACTAAGGGCTTTGGACATAAACCTCAATATCCCCTCAAACACTCATGACATGTATGTAAAACATACAAAGGCAGCACAAAGGAGCCACCGTCAGCCATGGTAACACTTCTGGTTTTAACTTTCACCATCATAAGGTCACACAAAATGAAAGCAAAACGTTTTTCAACCATAAACAAATAATAATTCCCTAATCTAAGGCCAACACAAAAGCACCAGTGTGAAACCCATGGTGTGCCTAAGGTACCTTATGTTTATGTTTATAGGTGCTATGGAGTGGCTTCTGAGACAGCTTGCTGATTCTGCTGTGCTGTTGGCCTCGATGACCTTGGCGGTCGTCCTCTGGCCCATGGAGGCAGTGCTGGCCCCGCCTGGGAGGGATCTGCCAACTCCAGAGCTGGCATTTCTCCGGTCATTGCAGCCTCACCCGAAGAAGCGGTCACTGGGAGAGGGGTGGAGCAGCTGTTGCCCTCATCCAGAGCGCTGTGAGAGGAGCCCGCAGATACGACAGGCAGCTGCTGCACCGACGTGAGGTCATCCCGGACCTCACTGCTCACTGTCGATGGATGGGCAACAAGCTGGGAAGCTTGAAGCCCATACCATCTCCCAAACTGGCAATGACCAGCTGTGGCCACTGGCGATGTGAGGGCTTGCAGGTCTGAGCGTAACCCCAGGAGAAGCTGCTTGTTCTCCTGGAGGCCCCTCTCCAGGAGAGTCGCCACTCTCTCCATGGAGGAAGCATGACGCTCTGACATGAGGTTCATGGCATCACTGATGCTCCGCATGGATTTCTCCACCACGGACTCCAAGCGAAGCATCGTCTCATTCAACACTCCCAGATGCTCCCGCACACCCGGCCGCATTTCCTGCAGCTGCTCTAGAGGCACATCATCAGGCACAGACTGAGCATGTGCCTGGTTCCCTGCAATACTCCAATTGCTGGCGCCATGGGCACTCTCTATCTTTGCGAGCTCCTCCAGTGATTGTGAAGTGCCCTCTCCACTGTGCCCCGGGGCACTAGCCGATGTTGCAATTCCCACCGATGTGCTAGTATCTGCGCTGGTGCCTGCCTGGCAGAAATGGTGTGATGCAGGTGACAGTTGAGGGCCCTCAGGTGTGAGAGGGGGCATCTGAAGTTCCTCCTGGCAGCCAGGCTCTGATGATGCTGAAATGAACAACAAGGACATTGGATCAGTTAGCATGCACACAGTGACACACTTCATCCTTTTCCCCCTGGCTCATTCTGCGCTCAACCTTCCAGAACCTATAGAGCTGAATATTGGTGGGGTGGCAAATAGTGAGGATGATACCTTTACATTACAGGTGAATATAGACGGACTGTTCAGATGGCCTAAGGAATGCCAAATGGAATCTAGATAAGTGTGAGGTGATGCACTTGGGCAGGGGCAAAAAAGGTACAGGAATACACGAAGAATGGTAGGATCGTGGAAAGTAAGGAGGATCAGAGGAACCTTGCTGGGCATGTCAACAGGCTTGTTAAGGTAGCGGGACAGGTAGATAAGGTGTTTAAGAAAGTAAATGCCATACCTGCCTTTACTAAACGAGGAATGGAATATAGGAACAGGGAGGTCTTATTGCAAGTGCAGAAAATGCTGCCGAGGCCACAGCGATAGTTCTGTGTGCAGTTGTGATCAGCGCTTTATGGGTGGGATGTGATTGGAGTGGAGAGAGTGCAGAGGCCGCTGACCAGGATGCTGGCTGGACTGGAGAGTTTGACTGATGAGGAGACGTGGCATAGACTGGGGATATTTACCCTGGAGGAGATTGAGGGGTGACATTATTGAGGTTTATAACATTATGAGCGGCATAGATAGGGTTGACAGAAAAGCACTTTTCCCCTTGGCAGATGGATGACTAACCTGGTGGCATTTATTTAAGGTAAGGGGCTTGAGGTTGACAGATGAGGTGATGAGGAACTTTTGCACACAGTAATGTGGGACGCACTGCCTGAAAGAGTGGTGGAGGCAGAAACCCTCCTAACATGTAATAAGTATTTGGATGTGCAGTAGTGATGCCATAGCATACAAGGCCATGGGGATAGTAGTCGGAAATGGGATAAGGTGACTTTGGAAGGTGTTTGACACGTGCATCTTCGAAGGGCCGAGGGACCTTTGCCTATGACCTACACCTCTGACCCTATCAGTCTGTGAATGAGCAGTGTTGCAACAATAACGATTCAAACAATCATCAGTGCTTTGGATGGTGGGAAGACAGAGCGGATGTCACTGTGGACCTCAAATACCTGGCTGTTCCATGCCAGCCTCACCGAAACCTGTGGACCTGGATTCATGGCGCCTCTCAATTTCCAGGGCCTCCTGCTCGAATCGGCTTAAAATCATCAGCTGGGCCTGGCCGCCTCCAGTCTGCAAATGCTCCCAGACATTGTGAACATTTTTCCCCTGCAAAAGAGACCACTCATTGGAGCTAATCGCACATGGACTCTGCACGCGCACACCGCACCCCAAACACAGTGGCCCATATCAGGCCTCCAGTGCCTCCTCTCCAGGCTACTGCTGATCAGTCACACAAAGATATTACGCCTGCTCCTAAGCCCCCCCCAAACAGCCACCTTGGACACATTCTGTGTCCATCGCTTTATGAAACACATGGTCTTAGCTCCCGTAGCAAGGAGGTGCAACTAGGTGCAACATCGAGGGCAGCAGATGGCTCTTGGCCACGAGACCTTGAGGCTCCCCTTCCGCAATCTCAGCACTGTGAAGAGGACATGTGTTAGGGTTCTGAGTATGTGCCTAGCTGCATCTCCTGCAGGTTGCCCCCAGGCTAGTCATGTGTGACTAAGAGCAGCACATGGTGCGGGGGAGAACTCATCTCCTCATGAACCACTCAGACTGATGTAAGGATGGTCACTATCTGCTTGCCCATCCAGCCAAGGAAAAATGCCCAACATGATTCAATGCAGTCACGATAGTAAGACTTTGAGTGGGGGGGGCGGGGCCTGAAAGGCTAAGGCTACCTGCTTGGTTTAATGCCTGATGCCAACATGGTATTCACCCTTCCAAAGCACAACAAATCGTTGAAGCACTCACAGCACTAGATCCAGGTGCGCCGCACCACATCACGGGAGCTCACCACTTCCAACACCTCCTCCCAGGCATGTTAGGTCATGTGGGGGGCGCAGGGGGGTCCTCCTCCTTCCATTCTGGGGGACCAACACCTCTCACAATGATGCCACCCCCTCGAAGAGGGCAGCAGGGCAGTCATCAGAAAAGTGAGGGGCACATTGGCCCCCTGCTGGCCTACCCTTCCCTCCAGCCTGGCCTGCTCAGCAGACCCCTTGCGGTGTGATCTCGACGTGGCCATTGTGAGCAGCCTACAGGAGGCTGCCAGTCCTTCCTTTAAACAGACTGCCGGGTCGCCATTGGGTTTGTGCCTGCCCGCGGCCGTTCCTGCTCCACCTGCCCGACAGGCAGAGAATTTTTCCCAGTGTGATCCCAATTCTGTATTGACATTTTACACAGTGTGATCCCAATTCTGTACTGACATTATACACAGTGCGATCCCAATTCTGTACCGACATTTTACACAGTGCGATCCCAATTCTGTACTGACATTTTACACAGTGCGATCCCAATTCTGTACTGACATTTTACACAGTGTGATCCCAATTCTGTACTGATATTTTACACAGTGAGATCCCAATTCTGTACTGATATTTTACAGAGTGTGATCCCAATTCTGTATTGACATTTTACACAGTGTGATCCCAATTCTGTACTGACATTTTACACAGTGTGATCCCAATTCTGTATTGATATTTTACACGCTGCAATCCCAATTCTGTACTGACATTTTACACAGTGCAATCCCAATTCTGTACTGATATTTTACACAGTGTGATCCCAATTCTGTACTGATATTTTACACAGTGCGATCTCAAATCTGTACTGATATTTTACACACTGCAATCCCAATTCTGTACTGACATTTTACACAGTGTGATCCCAATTCTGTACTGACATTTTACACAGTGTGATCCCAATTCTGTACTGATATTTTACACACTGCAATCCCAATTCTGTACTGACATTTTACACAGTGTGATCCCAATTCTGTACTGATATTTTACACAGTGCGATCCCAATTCTGTACTGACATTTTACACAGTGCAATCCCAATTCTGTACTGATATTTTACACAGTGCAATCCCAATTCTGTACTGATATTTTACACAGTGCGATCCCAATTCTGTACTGATATTTTACACAGTGAGATCCCAATTCTGTACTGATATTTTACAGAATGTGATCCCAATTCTGTATTGACATTTTACACAGTGTGATCCCAATTCTGTACTGACATTTTACACAGTGTGATCCCAATTCTGTACCGACATTTTACACAGTGTGATCCCAATTCTGTACTGATATTTTACACAGTGTGATCCCAATTCTGTATTGACATTTTACACAGTGTGATCCCAATTCTGTATTGATATTTTACACGCTGCAATCCCAATTCTGTACTGACATTTTACACAGTGCAATCCCAATTCTGTACTGATATTTTACACAGTGTGATCCCAATTCTGTACTGATATTTTACACAGTGCGATCCCAATTCTGTACTGATATTTTACACACTGCAATCCCAATTCTGTACTGACATTTTACACAGTGTGATCCCAATTCTGTACTGACATTTTACACAGTGTGATCCCAATTCTGTACTGATATTTTACACACTGCAATCCCAATTCTGTACTGACATTTTACACAGTGCGATCCCAATTCTGTACTGATATTTTACACAGTGCGATCCCAATTCTGTACTGACATTTTACACAGTGCAATCCCAATTCTGTACTGATATTTTACACAGTGCAATCCCAATTCTGTACTGATATTTTACACAGTGCGATCCCAATTCTGTACTGGCATTTTACACAGTGTGATCCCAATTCTGAAACATAGAAATGTAGAAACATAGAAACCTTGAACAGGAGTACACCATTTGGCCCTTCAAGCCTGCTCTGCCGTTCATTATGATCATGGCTGATCATCCAACTTAATAGCCTGCTCCTGCTTTCTCCCATATCCTTTGATCCCTTTTATTTGGAGGAAGTGAGAGGAGTTGAAGGAGAAATTGTTCTAATTGGATACTTCCTCCAAATAAAAGGTGTGTCTATGGGTATCCTCATGGGCCCCAGCTATGCCTGTCTCTTTATGGGGTATGTGGAACATTCCTTGTTCCAGTCCTAGTCCGGTCCCCTTCCACAACTCTTTCTCCGGTACATCGATGATTACTTTGGTTCTGCTTCATGCTCTCATCGGGACTTGGAAAAATTTATTAATTTTGCTTCCAATCTCCACCCCTCCATCATTTTCACGTGGTCCATCTCTGAAACTTCCCTTCCTTGACCTCTCTGTCTCAATTTCTGGTGATAGACTGTCCACCAATATCCATTACAAGCCTACCGACTCCCACAGCTACCTCGACTACAGCTCCTCACACCCCGCTTCCTGTAAGGACTCCATCCCATTCTCTCAGTTCCTTCACCTCCGTCGTATCTGTTCCGATGATGCTACCTTCAAAAACAGTTCCTCTGACATGTCCTCCTTCTTCCTTAACTGAGGTTTTCCACCCACGGTCGTTGACAGGGCCTCTCAAGCGTGTACGGCCCATCTCCTGCGCATCCACCCTCACGCCTTCTCCTTCCTCCCAGAAACATGATAGGGTCCCCCTTGTCCTCACTTATCACCCCACCAGCCTCCGCATTCAAAGGATCATCCTCCACCATTTCCGCCAACTCCAGCATGATGCCGCCACCAACTACACCTTCCCTACAACCCCCTGTCGGCATTCCGTAGGGATCGTTCCCTCCGGGACACCCTGGTCCACTCCTCCATCACCCCCTACTCCTCAACCCCCACCTATGGCACCTCCCCATGCCCACGCAAAAGATGCAACACCTGCCCCTTCACTTCCTCTCTCCTCACTGTCCAAGGGTCCAAACACTCCTTTCAAGTGAAGCAGCATTTCACTTGCATTTCCCCCAACTTAGTCTACTGTATTCGTTGCTCCCAGTGCGGTCTCCTCTACATTGGAGAGACCAAACGTAAACAGGGCGACTGCTTTGCAGAACACCTGTGGTCTGTCCCAAACCTCCCTGTCGCTTGCCATTTCAACACTCCACCCTGCTCTCTTGCCCACATGTCTGTCCTTGGCCTGCTGCATTATTCCAGTGAAGCCCAATGCAAACTAGAGGAACAACACCTCATCTTCCGACTAGGCACTTTACAGCCTTCCGGACTGAATATTGAATTCAACAACTTTAGGTCTTGAGCTCCCTCCTCCATCCCCACCCCCTTTCTGTTTCTTCCCCTTCCTTTTGTTTTTTTCCAATAATTTATATAGATTTTTCTTTTCCCACCTATTTCCATTATTTTTAAATCTTTTATGCCCCCCCACCCCCACTAGAGCTATACCTTGAGTGCCCTACCATCCATTCTTAATTAGCACATTTGTTTAGATAATATCACCAACTTCACCACCTCTGTGTTCTTCTGTTCTTTTGTCTGTGACGTCTTTTGATGATCTGCTCCTATCACTGCTTGCTTGTCCCTACAACAACACCCCCCACCCTCCACTTCTCTCCCCACCACCCCCCCATCTTAAACTAGCTTATATTTCACCCCTCTCCTTATAAAGAAAAATCAGTTCTGTTGAAGGGTCATGAGGACTCGAAACGTCAACTCTTTTCTTCTCCGACGATGCTGTCAGACTTGCTGAGTTTTTCCAGGTAATTCTGTTTTTGTTTTGGATTTCCAGCATCTGCAGTTTTTTGTTTTTATCAATCTCCCCTCATATGTTAGTCCCACCAAGCCAGGAATCAGTCTAGTAAACCTTCGCTCCACTCCCTCTATAGCAAGAACATCCTTCCTCAGATAAGGAGACCAAAACTGCACACAATATTCCAGGTGTGGTTTCACCAAGGCCCTGTATAATTGCAGCAAGACATTCCTGCTCCTGTACTCAAATCCTCTGGCTATGAAGGCCAACATGCCATTTGCTTTCTTTACCGCCTGCTGCACCTGCATGCTTAGCTTCAGCGACTGGTGTACGAGGACACCCAGGTCTTGTTGCACATTCCCCTTTCTCAATTTATAGCCACTCAGATAATAATCTGCCTTCCTGTTTTTGCTACCAAATAGATAACGTCACATTTTTCCACATTATACTGTATCTGCCATGCATTTGCCCACTCACTCAGTTTGTCCAAATCACACTGAAGCATTTCTGTATCCTCCTCACAGCTCACCCTCCCACCCAGCTTTGTGTCATCTACAAATTTGGGGATATTACATTTAGTTCCCTCATCGAAATCATTAATATATATTGTGAATAGCTGGGGTCCCAGCACCGATCCCTGCTGTACCCAACTAGTCATTGCCTGCCATTTGGAAAAAGATCTGTTTATTCCTACTCTTTGTTTCCTGTCAGCCAACCAATTTTCTATCCATTTCAATACACTACCCCCAATCCCATGCGCTTTAATTTTACACGCAAATCTCTCATGTAGGACTTTGTTGAAAGCCTTCTGAAAGTCCAAATAAACAACATCCACTGGCTCCCCCTCATCAATTCCTCGAAAAATTGCAGTAGATTTGTCAAGCATGATTTCCCTTTTGTAAATCCATGCTGACTCTGTCTGATTCTGCCACTGTTTTCCAAGTGCTCAGCTATTAAATCTTTTATAATGGACTCTAGAAAATTCCCCACTACCGACGTCAGGCTGACTGGTCTATAATTCCCTGTTTTCTCTCTACCTCCCTTTTTAAATAGTGGGGTTAGATTAGCTACCCTCCAATCTGGAACTGTTCCAGAGCCTATAGAATCTCAGAAGATGACCACCAATGCATCCACTATTTCTAGGGCCACTTCCTTAAGCACTCTGGGATGTAGATTATCAGGCTCTGGGGATATATCGGCCTTCAATCCCATCAATTTCCCCAACACCATTTCCCTACTAATAATGATTTCCTTCAGTTCCTCCCTCTCACTAAACCCTGTGTTCCCCAACATTTCTGGTATGTTATTTGTGTCCTCCTTTGTGAAGACAGAACCAAAGTATGTATTTAGTTGGTCAGCCATTTCTTTCTTCCCCATTATAAATTCCCCTGTTTCTGACTGTAAGGGACCTACATTTGTCTTCAACAATCTTTTTCTCATCACATACTTATAGAAACTTTTACAGTCAGTTTTTATGTTCCCTGCAAGCTTACTCTCGTACTTTAGTTTCTCCTTCTTAATCAATCCTTTGGTCCTTCTTTGCTGAATTATAAACTGCTCCCAGTCCTCAGGTCTGTTGTTTTTTTTAGCCAATTTGTATGCCTCTTCCTTGCATCTAATACAATCTCTAATTTCCCTTGTAAGCCATGGTTTGGCCACCTTTCCTGTTTTACTTTTGCGCCAGACAGGAATAAACAATTGTTGCAGTTCACCCACGCACTCTTTGAATGTTTGCCATTGCCTATCCACCGTCATCCCTTTAAGTAACGTTTCCCAATTCATCATAGCCAACTCACGCCTCATATCATTGTAGTTTTCTTTATTAAGATTTAGGACCCTAGTCTCAGAATCAACTACGTCACTCTCCATCTTGATGAAGAATTCTATCATATAATGGTCACTCAACCCCAAGGGGCCTCATACAACTAGATTGCCGGTTATTCCTTTCTCATTATACAATATCTGTCTAGGGTGGCCTGTTCTCATGGGTTCTTCCTAAATACTGAATCCCCTGGATGTTCAGTTCCCATCCCTGGTCACCCTGTAGCCATGTATGGGTAGAGCTGAGAAACAGCTAGTCCAAAAAAACATCCTGTATACACTCCAGGAATTCCTCATCTACTGCATTGTTACTAATTTGATTTGCCCAATCTATATGCAGATTAAAGTCACCCATAGTTATAGATGTTCCTTTATTGCATGCGTCTCTAATTTCCTGTTTAGTGCCATTCCCAACATCACCACTACAGTTTGGGGGTCTATATACAATGCCCACTAATGTTTTTTGCCCATTTGTGTTTCTCAGCTCTACCCATACAGATTCCACATCGTCGGAGCTAATATCTTTCCTCACTACTGCGTAATTTCGTCTTTAACCAGCAATGCAACTCCACCACCTTTTCCTTTTTGTTTGTCCTTCCTAAATACTGAATACCCCTGGATGCTCAGCTCCCATCCCTGATTACCCTGCAGCCATGTCTCCGTAATACTGACTGTATCATACCTGCTTACATCTATTTGCGCAGTTAATTCATCTACTTTATTGCGAATGCTCCTCACATTAAGGCACAAAGCCTTAAGGCTTGTCTTTTTAACATTACTTGTCCCGTTCCCACTATTTTTCGCTGAAGCCCTGATTGATTCTTGCCCTTTATTTCTCTGCCTATCACTTTCCTTATTCTCCTTTCTTGTCTTTTGTTCTTGTCCTTGATTCCCCCTCCTCTGACTCCTTGCATAGGTTCCCATCCCCCTGCCATTTTAGTTTAACCCTCCCCAACCACTCTAGCAAATACTCCCCTTAGGACAACAGTCCCGGTCCTGTCCAGGTGTAACCCGTCCAGTTTGTACTGGCCCCACCTCCCCCGGAACCAGTCCCAATGTCCCAGAAATCTGAAACCCTCCCCCTCACACCATCTCTTCAGCCACGTATTCATCCAATATATCCTGCTATTTCTACTAGCACGTGGCACTGGCAGTAATCCTGAGATCACTACCTTTGAGGTTCTATTTTTCAACTTACTTCCTAACTCCCTATATTCTGCTTTTAGGACCTCATCCCTTTTTTTTAACCTATGTTGTTTGTACCAGTGCATACCATGACCACTGGCTGTTCACTCTCCCCCTTCAGAATGTCCTGTAGCTGCTCTGAGATATCCTTGACCCTAGCACCAGGGAGGAAACATATTATCCTGGAGTCTTGTTTGCGGCCACAGAAATGCCTATCTATTCCCCTTACAATTGAATCCCCTATAACTATTGCATTCCCACAATTTTTCTCCTCTCCTGTGTAGAAAGCCAACCATGATGCAACAAATTTGGCTGTTGCTGCTTTGCCCTGAGAGGCCATTCCCCTTAACAGTGTCCAAAATATCTGTTTTGCAGAGGAATAGCCACAGGAGATTCCTGCACTGCCTGCCTAGTCCTCTTCCTCTGCCTAGTGATCACCCATTCCCTTCCTGCCTGTGGACTCTTAGCCTGCGGTGTGACCACCTCTCTATATGTGCTATCCACGATACTCTCTGCCATGCTGGTGCTCCACTCCAGCTCCAAAGCCTAGGCTTCCAGGAGCTGCAACTGGAGGCACTTCCCACACATATGCGGGCCCTAGGCACTGGAAATGTTCCCGGCTTCCCAAATAGAGCAGGAGGAGAACATCGCGATTTGAGCTCTCCTGCCATGACTTACCCCTTTACATTAAATTAAACATTTTTGAAGATAGTTAATATCAAATAATATCAATTATTCAAGGGCCCTTCTGCCCTGCTCCACATTGTTGCAGAATATAGCCCTACAGACGATGAACCACAAAATAAGACCTTAAAAACTATAAGTGATAAAAGTAGTAAATACTTACCCGACCATACTCTTGGAACACAAAGGAGCACCTTGTTCCCTCCTCACCGAACTCCCAGTGCAGAGAGTGATGCTGGCTGCAGGACACTCTTCCCAGACAGCTTCACAGCGATGCTGACTACAGGACACTCTTCCTAGCAGTACTGACTGTAATGACATTTTACACAGTGAGATCCCAATTCAGTACTGACATTGTACACAGTGTGATCCCAATTTTGTACTCACATTGTACACAGTGCGATCAAAATTCTCTACTGGCATTTTACACAGTGCGATCCCATTTCTGCACTGGCATTTTACACAGTGTGATCCCAATTCTGTGCTGACATTTTACACAGTGCAATCGCAATTCTACACTGATATTTTACACAGTGTGGTCCCAATTCTGCACCAACAATTTACACAGGGAGATCCCAATTCTGTACTGGCATTTTACACAGTGTGATCCCAATTCTGTACTGACACTTTACACAGTGGGATCCCAATTCTGTACTGGCATTTTACACAGTGCGATCCCATTTCTGCACTGGCATTTTACACAGTGTGATCCCAATTGTGTCCTGACATTTTACACAGTGCAATCAAAATTCTCTACTGGCATTTTACACAGTGTGATCCCAATTCTGTGTTGACATTTTACACAGCGCGATCCCAATTCTGTGCTGACATTTTACACAGTGCGATCCCAATTCTGTGCTGACATTTTACACAGCGCGATCCCAATTCTGTGCTGACATTTTACACAGTGCAATTCCATCTCTGCACTGGCATTTTACACAGTGTGATCCCAATTGTGTCCTGACATTTTACACAGTGCGATCAAAATTTTCTACTGGCATTTTACACAGTGTGATCCCAATTGTGTCCTGACATTTTACACAGCGCGATCCCAATTCTGTGCTGACATTTTACACAGTGCGATCCCAATTCTGTGCTGACATTTTACACAGCGCAATCCCAATTCTGTGCTGACATTTTACACAGTGCGATCCCATTTCTGCACTGACATTTTACACAGTGTGATCCCAATTCTGTGCTGACATTTTACAAGTGACAGCCCAAATCCATACTGACATTTTATACAGTAAAACCACATTCTGTACTGTTCTGCTTCACATTGTAATCCCATTGTCTAGTTTCCCATGACATAGCATATTCTCTACTGCCCAATTACACAGTATAACCATTCTTTACTAAGATAAAAGCAAAATACTGCAGATGCTGTAAATCTAAAACAAAAACAAAAATAGCTGGAAAAACTGAGCAGGTCTGACAGCATTTGTGCAGAGGGAGACAGAGTTAATGTTTCGAGTCCGAATGACTTCATCAGAACTAAAGAGAAAAAGAAATGTGGTGATATATGAGCTATTTGAGGGGGGGCGGGAAGGTGGAACTGGATAGAGGGCCACTGATAGGTAGAGGCAAAGGAAAGGTTGCCAAAGATGTCATAGACAAAAGGACAAAGGGGTGTTGACAGTGGTGATATTACCTAAAGGATGTGCTAAAGGGGACATTAAGAGTAGAAAGCAGGACGGGCAAGTGACAGTTGGCTCTAGTGGGGGTGGGGTTGGGGGAAGGGATCGAAATAGGCTAAAAGGTGGAGATAAAACAATGGATGGAAATAAATTTTAAAATAATAATAGAAATAGGTGGGAAAAGAAAAATATATTTAAAAAATATATAATAATTATTAGAAAAAAGGGGATCGGAAAGGGGGTGGGGATGGAGGAGAGAGTTCATGATCTAAAATTGTTGAACTCAATATTCAGTCCGGAAGGCTGTAAAGTGCCTAGTCGGAAGATGAGGTGCTATTCCTCCAGTTTGCGTTGAGCTTCACTGGAACATTGCAGCAGGTCAAGGACAGACATGTGGGCATGAGAGCAGGGTGGAGTGTTAAAATGGCAAGTGACATGGAGGCCTGGGTCATGCTTGCAGACAGACCGAAGGTGTTCCGCAAAGCGGTCACCCAGTCTGTGTTTGGTCTCTCCAATTTAGAGGAAACCGCACTGGGAGCAATGAATGCAGTAGACTAAATTGAGGGAAGTGCAAGTGAAATGCTGCTTCACTTGAAAGAAGTATTTAGGCCCTTGGATGGTGGGAAGGGGGGAAGTAAAGGGGCAGGTGTTGCACCTTCTGCGGTTGCATGGGAAGGTGCTGTGGGAGGTGTAGGGGGTGATGGAGGAGTGGACCAGGGTGTCTCGGAGGGAATGGTCCCTGCAGAATGGTGACAGGGGGGTGAAGGGAAGATGTGTTTGGTGGTGGCATCATGCTGGAACTGGTGGAAATGGCGGAGGATAATCCTTTGAATGCAGAGGCTGGTAGGATGATAAGTGAGGACAAGGGGGACCCATCTCCCGCGCATCCGCCCTCACACCTTCCTCTCCCTCCCAGCATTCCGTCAGGACCGTTCCCTCCAGGACACCCTGGTCCACTCCTCCATCACCCCCTACACCTCAACACCCTCCCACGGCACCTTCCCATGCAACCGCAGAAAGTGCAACACCTGCCCCTTTACTTCCCCCCTTCTCACCATCCAAGGGCCTAAACACTCCTTTCAAGTTAAGGAGCACTTCATTTGCATTCCCCCCATTTTGGTCTACTGCATTCGTTGCTCCCAATGCGGTCTCCTCTAAATTGGACAGACCAAACACGGACTGGGTGACCGCTTTGCAGAACACCTTCGGTCTATCCGCAAGCATGATCCAGACCTCCCTGTCGCTTGTCACTTCAACACACCACCCTGCTCTCATGCCCACGTCAGTCCTTGGCCTGCTGCAATGTTCCAGTGAAGCTCAACGCAAACTGGAGGAACAGCACCTCATCTTCCGACTAGGCACTTTACAGCCTTCCGGACTTAACACTGGGTTCAACAACAGCAGATCATGAACTCTCTCCTCCATCCCCACCCTCTTTCTGGTCCCCTTTTTTCTAATAATTATATATAATTTTAAAATATATTTTTATTTTCCCACCTATTTCTATTATTATTTTAAAATTTATTTCCATCCATTGTTTTATCTCCACCTTTTAGCCTATTTCGATCCCTTCCCCCAACCCCACCCCCACTAGGGCCATCTGTCACTTGCCCGTCCTGCTTTCTACTCTTAATGTCCCCTTTAGCACATCCTTTAGGTAATATCACCACCGTCAACACCCCTTTGTCCTTTTGTCTATGACATCTTTGGCAACCTCTCCTTTGCCTCCACCTATCAGTGGCCCTCTATCCAGTTCCACCTTCCCCCCCCCCCCTCCAAACAGCTTATATATCACCACATTTCTTTTTCTCTTCAGTTCTGATGAAGAGTCATTCAGACTCGAAACACTAACTCTGTCTTCATCTCCACAGATGCTGTCAGACCTGCTGAGTTTTTCCAGTTATTTTTGTTTTTGTCCCATTCTTTACTGTCCTGTTGCACAAAATAATTCAATTCACTACTGCACATAATCATAACCCCATTCTGTACTGCTCCATTACGGACTTATTTTCATTATTATTATTTTTAATTTCCATTTTATTCATTGTTTTATCCCCAGCTTTTAGCCTTTTCAATCTTTTTTCCCATCACCGTCCCCTCCCCCCACCCCATCGCCATTCGGGCATCTGTCACTTTCCAGAGCTCTTACCCTGGTCCGGCCATTATCACATTCTACTTTCTACTCTTAGTATCACTATTAGCACCTCCTTTAGCCAAAACCACCACTATTAACACACCTTTGACCTTTTGTTTATGACATCTTTCACAATCTCTCCTTTGCCTCCAACTATCACTGGCCTTCTATCCAGCTTTTCACCTGCTCCACCCCCCTTAAACTGTGTATATTTCATGACATTTTTACCTCAATTTAGCTCTGAGGAAGAATCATACAGCCTCGGAACGTTAACTCTGTCTTTCTCTCCACAGACACTGTCAGACCTGCTGTGTTTTTCCAGCATTTTTTGTTTTTGTTTCAAATTTCCAGCATCTGCAGTATTTTGCTTTTAACCAATCTATACTGCCCCATTACACAGTATAACCCCATTCTGTACTGTCCTGTTAAACAGTATAACCCCATTCTGCACTGTCCCATTACACAGTATGGTCTCATTCTGTTTTGCCCTGTTAGACAGTATAACCCCATTTTGTACTTTCCTGTTACACAGTATAATACTGTTCTGTACTGTTACACAGTACAAATATATTCTGTCCTGTCTTGTTACACACTTTGCCCCATTCTGTAGTATCCTGTTACACAGTATAATCCCATTCATTACTGCCTGTTACAGTGTAAACCTTATTCTGTACTGCCCTGTTACACAGTGTAACCCCATTCTGTGCTGTCCCATTACACAGTACTACCCATTTCTGTGCTATCGCATTACACAGTATAACCCCATTCCATACTTTCCTGTTACACAGTATAACCCCATACTGTACTCTCTTGTTACACAGTATATTCCCATTCTGTTCTGCCTTTTTGCACAGTATGGCACAATTCTGTACTGTCCTGTTACACACTTTACCCCATTCTGTACTATCCTGTTACACAATATGATCCCATTCATTACTGCCTGTTACAGTGTAAACCTTATTATGTACTGTCCTGTTACACTGTGACCCTATTCTCTACTGTCCTGTTACACAGTATAATACCATTCTGTACTGTCCCATTACTCAGTGTCACCCTCAGTACATGTGTGAGGATCTTGAATCTTATGGACTGCAAGATCATCCTTTCTGCAAGTGGACACAAACTGTGTTAAGATGGCTGCAACTTATCACGTGACTGTGGGCATGTGCATAGTATTCAATTCTGTGGCCAATATTTAGTTAAGATTGGTCCTGAATAAGGCAGCTTCGCAACCACCTATGAGGTTTAAACACCTCATTGTTTCAGGATGAACCTGCATTTGAGGAATATGGGATCTCTGGACTGCTGGTCTTGTCACATCCCAATGGGGATAGTGCACTGCAATATCAAACCACTCTGCTTCCCGAGCTGCGACAAATGTGAAAAAGTTTGATCAACCCACCTAATTGATTAATATAGGTCAACAGAATATGAGCACCAGGTTCGTAACCTTAGTAAGTAAATAACTGCTTATTGTACAAATTGTCTTTAACCAGTGGCAAAAGAAAGAAATATGAACTGCCAAATTTTAACTCCATAACCTAAACTCTACCACTTCTTTAATCCCTATACACATACTTACAAGACACATAAGACATACAAAAAACATGGATTTTAAAGGTGGGATAAAACAATTCAATAGCACCAATTCTGGAGTACAGGATTCGATGTGCTGATTTTTCCAATGTCTTCCTAATTCCTTTCAGTTCTTGTTAATGACACGAGGTGGTCTTCCAGCACTTTCAGTATTTAGTTCACTAGTTGAGCACTTGCCTTTCAATGTCTTGAACAATGATTTTCTCCTTTGCTTCTTGACAGGGGTTTTCAGAGAGAATAGGTTTTAGAGATATGAGCATAAAAAGCCAGCTAGCTATTATTATAGGATTACTGGAATCCTGCACACACAGGAGGGAGAGGTTTTAGGTATTTTCCCTTTCAAGCTAGGAGCTATTCTGCTGCTCTCACACAAAACCCTGGTCACCTGGTCAGGAGCCAATTAAAATGGTGTTGCCAGGCAGTTCCCCATTAGATCGGTCTCCTCCATGGTGTCTTTCATGGCAAGCTCTGTTCGAGGACAGTAACATTGTATATATTCCTCACACTGTTCCAGTGAACATGTCTTTCACCTGCAGCCATTGTAATTTTAATCCAACAGAAATAAAAAATGTTCTTTACAGTCTCCAAGTGCCATATTGAACAAAGGAGAATATTTGAGCTGAAGTTGGGTCAAAGATGAAAGTGAATGACTCTTGTTAAATGCTTTTGTATTGTGGCAGTCTAAACCATAGAATTATTGCAGTTGTGTCACTGAAATTCCCTGTCAAGAGTGCAGTATAATACACCCAAAACAAATCTGTGTGTGTGTGAGAGGAAAATCTCAAAGAGCTGAACCATCAGAGCTGAAAATCTTATAATTGTTTTATTCCTTCAAGGGATGTGAACATCACTGGCTGGACCAGCATTTATTTCCCATCCTTAATTGCCTTTGAGAAGGTGGTGGTGAGCTACCTTCTTGAACTGCTGCAGTCCATGTGGTGTAGGTACATCCACTGTGCCAGGATTTTGACCCAGCGACAGTGAAGGAACGGCAATATATTTCCAAGCCTAGATGGTGAGTGACTTGGAGGGGAACTTCCAGGTGGTGGTGTTCCCATCTATTTGCTGCCCTTGTCCTTCTAGATGGTAGTGGTCATGGGTTTGGAAGGTGCTGTTTAAGGAACCTCTGTGAGTTCCTACAATGCATCTTGTAGATGGTGTACACTGCTGATACTGTTCGTTGATTGTGGATGGAGTGAATGTTGAAGATGGTGCATGTTGATAGGGGTTCAGTGATGGTAATGCCATTGAAAGTCAAGGGCCAAAAGCAGTGATGCTATCACACAATATGAGCTCATTCTGTGCTGTCCAATAACATTGTGATCCCAGTCACAGTGTGATCCCATTCTGTGCTGCCCCATAACACAGTGATCCCAGTCGGTGTGATCCATTCATGTGCTGCACCATAACACTGTGATCCCAGGCAGTGTGATCCCATTCCGTATTGCCCCATAACACGGTGATCCGAATCAGTGTGATCCCATCCTGTAATGCCCCGTAACCAAGTGATCACAGTCACAGTGTGACCCCATTCTGTGCTACCCCATAACACAGTGATCCCAGTCGGCGTGATCCCATTCTGTGTTGCCCCATAACACAGTGATCCCTGTCAGTGTGATCCCATTCTGTGCTGCCCCATAACACAATGATCCCAGTCAAAGTCCGATCCCATTCTGTGCTGCCCCATAACAAAGTGATCCCAGTCGGCATGATCCTATTCTGTGCTGCCCCATAACACTGTGATCCCAGTCAGTGTGATCCCATCCTGTGCTCTCCCATAAAACTGTGATCCTAGTCTGTGTGATCCCATTCCGTACTACCCCATAACACTGTGATCCCAGTCAGTGTGATCCTATTCTGTGCTGCCCCATAACACAGTGATCACAGTCACAATGTGACCCTATTCTGCACCGCACCTGCTGAAATTTTCCAGGTAATTCCATAACAAAGCGATCCGAGTCAGTGTGATCCCAATGCGTGGTGCCCCATAACACAGTGATACCAGTCACAGTGCGATCCCATTCAGTGCTGCCCCTTAAAACTGTGATCCCAGTCACAGTGCGATTCCATTCTGTGCTGCCCCATAACACTGTGATCCCAGTCACAGCGCGATCCCATTCTGTGCTGCCCCATAACACAGTGATCCCAGTCAGTGTTATCCTATTCTGTGCTGCCCCATAACACGATGATCCCAGTCAGTATGATCCCATACTGTGCTGCCCCATAAAACTGTGATCCCAGACAGTGTGATCCTGTTCTGTGCTGCCCAAAAACACGGTGATCACAGTCACAATGTGACCCCATTCTGCACTGCCCTATAACAGTGATCTCATTAGTGTTATCCCATTCTATGGTGCTCTAGGACACCGTAATCCCAGTCAGTCTGATCTCAGACTGTACTGCCCCTAACAGTGTTCACATTATATAATGTGATCCCATTCTGTACTGTCATATTACATAGTGATCCCAGTCACAGTGAGATCGCATTATGTAATGTCCTATAACACAGTGATCCCATTACATAGTACAATCCCATTCTGTGCTGCCCCATAACACTGTGATCCCAGTCGGTGTGATCCCATCGTGTGCTGCTGCATAACACTGTGATCCAAGTCGGTGTGATCCCATTCTGTGCTGCCCCATAACACTGTGATCCCAGTCAGTGTGATCCCATCCTGTGCTCTCCCATAAAACTGTGATCCTAGTCTGTGTGATCCCATTCCGTACTACCCCATAACACTGTGATCCCAGTCAGTGTGATCCTATTCTGTGCTGCCCGATAACACAGTGATCACAGTCACAATGCGACCCTATTCTGCACTGCACCTGCTGAATTTTTCCAGGTAATTCCATAACACAGTGATCCTAGTCAGTGTGATCCCATTGTGTGGTGCCCCATAACACAGTGATATCAGTCACAGTGCGATCCCATTCAGTGCTGCCCCTTAACACTGTGATCCCAGTCACAGTGCGATTCCATTCTGTGCTGCCCCATAACAGTGATCCCAGTCACAACGCGATCTCATTCTGTGCTGCCCCATAACACAGTGATCCCAGTCAGTGTTATCCTATTCTGTGCTGCCCCATAACACGATGATCCCAGTCAGTATGATCACATACTGTGCTGCCCCATAACATTGTGATCCCAGTCAGTGTGATCCTGTTCTGTGCTGCACCATAACACAGTGATCACAGTCACAATGTGACCCCATTCTGCACTGCCCTATGGCAGTGATCTCATTAGTTTTATCCCATTCTATGGTGCTCTAGGACACCGTGATCCCAGTCAGTCTGATCTTAGTCTGTACTGCCCCTAACAGTGTTCTCATTACAAATGTGATCCCACTCTGTACTGTCATATTACACAGTGATCCCAGTCACAGTCTGATCCCATTCTGTACTGTCCTATAAAACAGTGATCCCATTACACAGTACGGTCCCATTCTGTAATGTCCTATAACACAGTGATACCAGTCACAGTGCAATCCCATTCTGTGCTGCCCCATAATACAGTGATCCCAGTAAGTGTGATCCCATTCTGTGCTGCCCCATAACACAATGATCCCAGTCAGTGCGATCCTATGCTGTGCTGTCCCATAACACAGTGATCCCAGTTGGTGTGATCCCATTCCGTACTGCCCCATAAAACTGTGATCCCAGTCAGTGTGATCCTGTTCTGTGCTGCCCCACAACACAGTGATCACAGTCACAATGTGACCCCATTCTGCACGGCCCTATAACAGTGATCTCATTAGTGTTATCCCATTCTATGGTGCTCTAGGACACCGTAATCACAGTTAGTCTGATGTCAGTCTGTACTGCCCCTAACAGTGTTCTCATTACACAATGTGATCCCACTCTGTACTGTCATATTACAAAGTGATCCCAGTCACAGTGTGATCCCTTTGTGTACTGCCCTATAAAACAGTGATCCCATTACACAGTGCAATCCTATTCTGTACTGTCCAAAAACACAGTAAATCCAGTTACAGTGTGATCCCATTCTGTGCTGCCCCATAACACAGTGATCCCAGTCAGTGAGCCCCATCCGGTGCTGCCCCATAACAGTGATCCCAGTCACAGTACGATCCCATTCTGTGCTACCCCATAACACTGTGATCCCAGTTGGTGTGATCCCATCGTGTGCTGCACCATAACATTGTGATCCCAGGCGGTGTGATCCCATTCCGCATTGCCCCATAACACTGTGTTCCCAGTTGGTGTGATCCCATGCTGTGCTGGCCCATAACAGTGATCACAGTCACAGTGTGACCCCATTCTGTGGAGCCCCATAACACTGTGACACGAAACAGTGTGATCCCATCCTGTGCTGCCCAATAACTCAGTGATCACAGTCACAGTGCAATCCCATTCTGCACTGCCCCATAACACTGTGGCACGAAACAGTGTGATCCCATCCTGTGCTGCCCAATAACTCAGTGATCACAGTCACAGTGCAATCCCATTCTGCACTGCCCCATAACACAGTGATCCCAGTCACAGTGCGATTCCATTCTGTACTGCCCCATAACACAGTGATCCCAGTCACAGTGCGATCCCATTCTGTGCTGCCCCATAACACTGTGATCCCAGTCAGTATGATCCCAGTCTGTGCTGCCCCATAACACAGTGATCCCAGTCACAGTGCGATCCCATTCTGTGCTGCCCCATAACACTGTGATCCCAGTCAGTATGATCCCATACTGTGCTGCACCATAACACAGTGATACCAGTCTTTGTGAACCCATTCCATGCTGCCCCATAACATTGCGAACCCAGTCAGTGTGATCCTGTTCTGTGCTGCTCCATAACATAGTGATCACAGTCAAAATGTGACCCCATTCTGCACTGCCCTGTAACAGTGATTTCATTAGTGTTATCCCATTATGTGGTGCTCTAGGACACCGTGATCCCAGTCAGTTTGATCACAGTCTGTACTGCCCCTAACAGTGATCTCATTACACAATGTGATCCCATTCAGTACTGCCCTATAAAACAGTGATCCCATTACACACTGCAATCCCATTCTGTACTGTCCACTAACACAGTGATCCCAGTCACAGCGCAATCCCATTTTATGCTGAACAATAACACAGTTTTCCCAGTCAGTGTGACCCCATCCTGTGCTGCTCCATAACAGTGATCCCAGTCACAGTACGATCCCATTCTGTACTACCCCATAAAACTGTGATCCCAGTCGCTGTGATCCCATCATGTGCTGCACTAAAAAACTGTGATCCCAGGCGGTGTGATCCCATTCCGCATTGCCCCATAACACTATGATCCCAGTCAGTATGATCCCATACTGTGCTGTCCCATAACATAGTGATCACAGTCACAGTGCGATCCCATTCTGTGCTGCCCCATAACACAGTGATCCCAGTCAGTGTTATCCTATTCTGTGCTGCCCTATAACACTATGATCCCAGTCAGTATGATCCCATACTGTGCTGTCCCATAACATAGTGATCAAAGTCACAGTGTGACCCCATTCTGTGCTGCCCCATAACACTGTGACACGAGACAGTGTGATCCCATCATGTGCTGCCCCAGAAACCAGTGATCACAGTCACAGTGCGATCCCATTCCGCACTACCCCATAACACAGTGATCCCAGTCATTGTGATCCCATTCTGTGCTGCCGCATAACACTGTGATCCCAGTCAGTGCGATCCTATTCTGTGCTGCTCAATAACACAATGATCTCAGTCGCAATGTGACCCCATTCTGCAACTGCCCTATAACAGTGATCTCTTTAGTGTTATCCCATTCTGTGGTGCTCTAGGACAGCGTGATCTCAGCCTGTACTGCCCCTAACAATGTTCTCATTACAATATGTGATCCCATTCTGTACTGTCGTATTACACAGTGATCCCAGTCACAGCGCAATCCCATTCTCTTCTGCCCCATAATACAGTGATCCCAGTCAGTGTGATCCCATTCTGTGCTGCCTCAAAACATAGTGATCACGGTCAGTGTGATCCCATCCTGTGCTGCCCCATCACAGTGATCCCAGTCACAGTACGATCCCATTCTGTGCTGCCCCATAACACTGTGATCCAAGTCAGTGTGATCCTATCGTTTGCTGCACCATAACACTGTGTTCCCAGTCGATGTGATCCCATCGTGTGCTGCACCATAATACTGTGTTCCCAGTCGGTGTGATCCCATTCTGTGCTGCCCCAAAACATAGTAATCACAGTCAGTGTGACCCCATTCTGTATGCCCCATAACACTGTGATCCCAGTCACTAGGCGATCCCATTTCGTGCTGCCCCATAACACTGTGATCCAAGTCAGTTTGATCCCATCCTGTGCTCTCCCATAACACTGTGATCCAAGTCAGGGTGGTCCTGTTCTATGCTGCGCCATAACTCAGTGATCACAGTCACAATGTGACCCCATTCTGCACTGCCCTATAACAGTGATCTCATTAGTGTAATCCCTTTCTATGGTGCTCTAGGACACCATAATCCCAGTCAGTCTGATCTCAGGCTGTACTGCCCATAACAGTGTTCTCATTACACAATGTGATCCCACTCTGTACTGTCATATTACAATGTGATCCCAGTCACAGTGCGATCCCATTCTGTGCTGCCCCATAACACAGTGATCCCAGTCAGTGTAATCCTATTCTGTGCTGCCCCATAACACTATGATCCCAGTCACTATGATCCCATCCTGTGCTGCCCCATAACCCAGTGATCACAGTCACAGTGCGATCCCATTCCGCACTGCCCCATAACATAGTGATCCCAGTAATTGTGATCCCATTCTGTGCTGCCCCATAACACTGTGATCCCAGTCAGTGCGATCCCATTCTGTGCTGCTCCATAACACAATGATCGCAGTCGCAATGTGACCCCATTCTGCAACTGCCCTATAACAGTGATCTCTTTAGTGTTATCCCATTCTGTGGTGCTCTAGGACACCGTGTTCTCAGTCTGTACTGCCCCTAACAGTGTTCTCATTTCACAATGTGATCCCATTGTATACTGTCGTATTACACATTGATCCCAGTCACAGTGTGATCCCATTCTGTACTGTCCTATAAAACAGTGATCCCATTGCACAGTGTGATCCCATTCTGTACTGTCCTATAAAACATGATCACATTACACAGTACGATCCCATTCTGTACTGTCCTATAACACAGTGATCCCAGTCACAGCGCAATCACATTCTGTTCTGCCCCATAATACAGTGATCCCAGTCAGTGTGATCCCATTCTGTGCTGCCTCAAAACATAGTGATCACGGTCAGTATGATCCCATCCTGTGCTGCCCCATCACAGTGATCCTAGTCACTGTACAATCCCATTCTGTGCTGCCCTAAACAGTGTTATCCAAGTCGGTGTGATCCCATCGTGTGCTGCACCATAACACTTTGTTCCCAGTCGGTGTGATCCCATTCTGTGCTGCCCCAAAACATAGTGATCACAGTCAGTGTGACCCCATTCTGTATGCCCCATAACACTGTGATCCCAGTCACTATGTGATCCCATTTCGTGCTGCCCCATAACACTGTGATCCGAGTCAGTTTGATCCCATCCTGTGCTCTCCCATAACACTGTGATCCCAGTCAGTGTGGTCCTGTTCTATGCTGCGCCATAACTCAGTGATCACAGTCACAGTGTGACCCCATTCTGTGCTGCCCCATAACACTGTGACACGAGACAGTGTGATCCCATCCTGTGCTGCCCCATAACCCAGTGATCCCAATCACAGTGCGATCCCATTCCGCACTGCCCCATAATACAGTGATACCAGTCACAGCACAATCACATTCTGTTCTGCCCCATGATACAGTGATCCCAGTGAGTGTGATCCCATTCTGTGCTGCCTCAAAACATAGTGATCACGGTCAGTGTGATCCCATCCTGTGCTGCCCCATAACAGTGATCCCAGTCACAGTAAGATCCCATTCTGTGCTGTACCATAACACTGTGATCCCAGTCGGTATTATCCCATCGTCGGCTGCACCATAACACTGTGTTCCCAGTCGGTGTGATCCCATTCTGTGCTGCCACAAAACATAGTGATCACAGTCAGTGTGAACCCATTCTGTATGCCCCATAACACTGTGATCCCAGTCACTATGCAATCCCATTTTGTGCTGCCCCAAAACCCAGTGATCACAGTCACAGTGCGATCCCATTCCGCACTGCCCCATAACGCTGTGATCCAAGTCATTGTGATCCCATTCTGTGCTGCCGCATAACACTGTGATCCCAGTCAGTGTGATCCTATTCTGTGCTGCTCCATAACACAATGATCGCAGTTGCAATGTGACCCCATTCTGCAACTGCCCTATAACAGTGATCTCTTTAGTGTTATCCCATTCTGTGGTGCTCTAGGACACCGGGATCTCAGTCTGTACTGCCCCTGACAGTGTTCTCATTACACAATGTGATCCCACTCTGTACTGTCATATTACAAAGTGATCCCAGTCACAGTGTGATCCCATTCAGTGCTGCCCCATAACACAGTGATCCCAGTCAATTTTATCCCATACTGTGCTGTCCCATAACATAGTGATCACAGTCACAGTGTGACCCCATTCTGAGCTGCCCCATAACACTGTGACACGAGACAGTGTGATCCCATCCTGGGCTGCCCCATAACCCAGTGATCACAGTCACAGTGCGATCCCAGTCCGCACTGCCCCATAACATTATGATCCCAGTCATTGTGATCCCATTCTGTGCTGCCCCTTAACACTGCGATCCCAGTCAGTGCGATCCTATTCTGTGCTGCTCCATAACACAATGATCGCAGTCGCAATGAGACCCCATTCTGCAACTGCCCTATAACAGTGATCTCTGTAGTGTTATCCCATTCTGTGGTGCTCTAGGACACCGTGTTCTCATCTGTACTGCCCCTAACAGTGTTCTCATTTCACAATGTGATCCCATTCTATACTGTCGTATTACACAGTGATCCCAGTCACAGTGTGATCCCATTCTGTACTGTCCTATAAAACAGTGATCACATTACACAGTACGATCCCATTCTGTACTGTCCTATAACACAGTGATCCCAGTCACAGCGCAATCCAATTCTCTTCTGCCCCATAATACAGTGATCCCAGTCAGTTTGATCCCATTCTGTGCTGCCTCAAAACATAGTGATCACAGTCAGTGTGATCCAATCCTGTGCTGCCCCATCACAGTGATCCCAGTCACAGTACGATCCCATTCTGTGCTGCCCCGTAACACTGTGATCCAAGTCGGTGTGATCCCATCGTGTGCTGCACCATAACACTGTGTTCCCAGTCGGTGTGATCCCATTCTGTGCTGCCCCAAAGCATAGTGATCACAGTCAGTGTGACCCCATTCTGTATGCCCCATAACACTGTGATCCCAGTCACTAGGCGATCCCATTTCATGCTGCCCCATAACACTGTGATCTGAGTCAGTTTGATCCCATCCTGTGCTCTCCCATAACACTGTGATCCCAGTCAGTGTGGTCCTGTTCTATGCTGCGCCATAACTCAGTGATAACAGTCACAATGTGACCCCATTCTGCACTGCCCTATAACAGTGATCTCATTAGTGTTATCCCATTCTAGGACACCGTAATCCCAGTCAGTCTGATCTCAGTCTGTACTGCCCCTAACAGTGTTCTCATTACACAATGTGATCCGACTCTGTACTGTCATATTACAATGTGATCCCAGTCACAGTGCGATCCCATTCTGTGCTGCCCCATAACACAGTGATCCCAGTCAGTGTAATCCTATTCTGTGCTGCCCCATAAAACTATGATCCCAGTCGGTATTATCCCATCGTCTGCTGCACCATAACACTGTGTTCCCAGTTGGTGTGATCCTATTCTGTGCTGCTGCATAACACAATGATCGCAGTCGCAATGTGACCCCATTCTGCAACTGCCCTATAACAGTGCTCTCTTTAATGTTTTCCCATTCCTTGGTGCTCTAGGACACCGGGATCGCAGTCAGTACTGCCCATAACAGTGTTCTCATTACACAATGTGATCCCACTCTGTTCTGACATATTACAAAGTGATCACAGTCACAGTGTGATCCCATTCTGTGCTGCCCCATAACACGGTGATCCCAGTCAGTATGATCCCATACTGTGCTGTCCCATAACATAGTGATCACAGTCACAGTATGACCCCATTCTGTGCTGCCCCATAACACTGTGACACGAGACAGTGTGATCCCATTCTGTGCTGCCCCATAACCCAGTGATCGCATTCACAGTGCGATCCCATTCCGCACTGCTCCATAACACAGTGATCCCAGTCATTGTGATCCCATTCTGTGCTGCCCCATAACACTGTGATCCCAGTCAATGCGATCCCATTCTTTGCTGCTCCATAACACAATGATCGCAGTCGCAATGTGACCCCATTCTGCAACTGCCCTATAACAGTGATCTCTTTAGTGTTATCCCATTCTGTGGTGCTCTAGGACACCGTGATCTCAGTCTGTACTGCCCCTAACACTGTTCTCATTACACAATGTGATCCCATTCTGCACTGTCCTATAAAACAGTGATCCCATAACACAGTGTGATCCCATTCTGTACTCTCCTGTAAAACAGTGATCCCATTACACAGCGCAATCCCATTCTGTTCTGCCCCATAACAGTGATCCCAGTCACAGTACGATCCCATTCTGTGCTGCCCCATAACACTGTGATCCCAGTCGGTGTGATCCCATCGTATGCTGCACCATAACACTGCGATCCAAGTCGATGCGATCCCATCGTGTGCTGCACCATAACACTGTGTTCCCAGTCGGTGTGATCCCATTCTGTGCTGCCCCAAAACATAGTAATCACAGTCAGTGTGACCCCATTCTGTATGCCCCATAACACTGTGATCCCAGTCACTATGTGATCCCATTTCGTGCTGCCCCATAACACTGTGATCCGAGTCAGTTTGATCCCATCCTGTGCTCTCCCATAACACTGTGATCCCAGTCAGTGTGATCCTGTTCTATGCTGCGCCATAACTCAGTGATCACAGTCACAATGTGACCCCATTCTGCACTGCCCTATAACAGTGATCTCATTAGTGTGATCCCATTCTATGGTGCTCTAGGACACCGTAATCCCAGTCAGTCTGATCTCAGGCTGTACTGCCCCTAACACTGTTCTCATTACACGATGTGATCCCATTCTGTACTGTCATATTACAATGTGATCCCAGTCACAGTGCGAACCCATTCTGTGCTGCCCCATAACACAGTGATCCCAGTCAGTGTAATCCTATTCTGTGCTGCCCCATAACACTATGATCCCAGTCAGTATGATCCCATACTGTGCTGTCCCATAACATAGTGATCACAGTCACAGTGTGACCCCATTCTGTGGTGCCCCATAACACTGTGACACGAGACAGTGTGATCCCATTCTGTGCTGCCCCATAATACAGTGATCCCAGTCAGTGTGATCCCATTCTGTGCTGCCTCAAAACATAGTGATCACGGTCAGTGTGATCCCATCCCTTGCTGCCCCATAACAGTGATCCCAGTCACAGTACGATCCCATTCTGTGCTGCCCCATAACACTGTGATCCCAGTCGGTGTGATCCCATCGTGTGCTGCACCATAACACTGTGATCCCAGTCGGTATTATCCCATTGTGTGCTGCACCATAACACTGTGTTCCCAGTCGGTGTAATCCCATTCTGTGCTGTCCCAAAACATAGTGATCAAAGTCAGTGTGAACCCATTCTGTATTCCCCATAACACTGTGATCCCAGTCACTATGCAATCCCATTTCGTGCTGCCCCAAAACCCAGTGATCACAGTCACAGCGCGATCTCATTCCGCACTGCCCCATAACACAGTGATCCCAGTCATTGTGATCCCATTCTGTGCTGCCCCATAACACTGTGATCCCAGTCAATGCGATCCCATTCTTTGCTGCTCCATAACACAATGATCGCAGTCGCAATGTGACCCCATTCTGCAACTGCCCTATAACAGTGATCTCTTTAGTGTTATCCCATTCTGTGGTGCTCTAGGACACCGTGATCTCAGTCTGTACTGCCCCTAACACTGTTCTCATTACACAATGTGATCCCATTCTGCACTGTCCTATAAAACAGTGATCCCATAAAACAGTGTGATCCCATTCTGTACTCTCCTGTAAAACAGTGATCCCATTACACAGCGCAATCCCATTCTGTTCTGCCCCATAATGCAGTGATCCCAGTCAGTGTGATCCCATTCTGTGCTGCCTCAAAACATAGTGATCACGGTCAGTGTGATCCCATCCTGTGCTGCCCCATAACAGTGACCCCAGTCACAGTACGATCCCATTCTGTGCTGCCCCATAACACTGTGATCCCAGTCGGTGTGATCCCATCGTATGCTGCACCATAACACTGCGATCCCAGTCGGTGTGATCCCATTCTGTGCTGCCCCAAAACATAGTAATCACAGTCAGTGTGACCCCATTCTGTATGCCCCATAACACTGTGATCCCAGTCACTATGTGATCCCATTTCGTGCTGCCCCATAACACTGTGATCCGAGTCAGTGCGATCCCATCCTGTTCTGTCCCATAACACTGTGATCCCAGTCGGTGTGATCCCATCGTGTGTTGCACCATAACACAATGAACCCAGTCGGTGTGATCCCATTGGGTGCTGCAACATAACACTGTGATCCCAGTCACAGTGCGATCCCATTCTGTGCTGCCCCAAAACACAATGATGCCTTTTCACAGTACAATCCCATCCTGTGCTGCCCCATAACACAGTGATCCCAGTCAGCGTGATCCTATGCGGTGCTGCTTCAGAACACTGTGATCCCAGTCAGCGTGATCCTATTCTGTGCTGCTTCATAACACAGTGATCCTAGTCAGCGTGATCCTATTCTGTGCTGCTTCATAACACTGTGATCCCAGTCAGTGCGATCCCATCCTCTTCTGTCCCATAACACAGTGAACCCAGTCGGTGTGATCCCATTGGGTGCTGCAACATAACACTGTGATCCCAGTCAGTGTGATACTATCCTGTGCTGTCCTATAAAACAGTGATCCCATTACACAGTATGATCCCATTCTGTAATGTCCTATAACAAAGTGATGACCGTCACAGCACAATCCCAAACTGTGCTGCCCCATAATGCAGTGATCCCTGTCAGTTTGATCCCATTCTGTGCTGCCCCATAACACTGTGAACCCAGTCACAGTGCGATCCAATTCTGTGCTGCACCATAACACTGTGATACCAGTCAGTGTGATCCCATTCTGTGCAGCCCCATAACATAGTGAACACAGTCAGTGTGATCCCATCCTGTGCTGCCCCATAACACTGTGATACCAGTCAGTGTGAACCCATTCTGTGCAGCCCCATAACACAGTGAACACAGTCAGTGTGATCCCAAACTCTGCTGCCCCATAACACAGTGATCCCTGTCAGTGTGATCCCATTCTGTGCTGCCCCATAACACATGAACACAGTCAGTGTGATCCCCTCCTGTGCTGCCCCATAACACTGTTATCCCAGTCATTGTGATCCCATTCTGTGCTGCCCCATAACACAGTGAACACAGTCAGTGTGATCCCATCCCAATAAAAACAAAAAAACTGCGGATGCTGGAAATCCAAAACAAAAACAGAATTACCTGGAAAAACTCAGCAGGTCAGGCAGCATCGGCGGAGAAGAAAAGAGTTGACGTTTCGAGTCCTCATGACACTTCGACAGAACTCGTCCCATCCTGTGCTGCCCCATAACACTGTGAAGCCAGTCACTGTGATCCCATTCTGTGCTGCCCCATAACACAGTGAACAAAGTCAGTGTGATCCCATCCTGTGATGCCCCATATCACAGTGATCCCAGTCAGTGTGATCCCATTCTGTGCTGCCTCATAACACTGTGATCCCAGTCACAGTGCGATCCCATTCTGTGCTGCCCCAAAACACAGTGATGCCTTTTCACAGCACAATCCCATCCGGTGCTGCCCCATAACACAGTGATCCCAGTCAGCATGACCCTATTCTGTGCTGCTTCATAAAACAGTGATCCCAGTCAGCATGATCCTATTCTGTGCTGCTTCATAACACTGTGATCCCAGTCAGCGTGATCCTATACTGTGCTGCTTCATAACACTGTGATCCCAGTCAGCGTGATCCTATTCTGTGCTGCTTCATAACACAGTGATCCCAATAAGTGCGATCCCATCCTGTTCTGTCCCATAACACTGTGATCCCAGTCACAGTGCGATCCCATTCTGTGCTGCCCCAAAACACAATGATGCCTTTTCACAGTACAATCCCATCCTGTGCTGCCCCATAACACAGTGATCCCAGTCAGCGTGATCCTATGCGGTGCTGCTTCAGAACACTGTGATCCCAGTCAGCGTGATCCTATTCTGTGCTGCTTCATAACACAGTGATCCTAGTCAGCGTGATCCTATTCTGTGCTGCTTCATAACACTGTGATCCCAGTCAGTGCGATCCCATCCTGTTCTGTCCCATAACACAGTGAACCCAGTCGGTGTGATCCCATTGGGTGCTGCAACATAACACTGTGATCCCAGTCAGTGTGATACTATCCTGTGCTGTCCTATAAAACAGTGATCCCATTACACAGTATGATCCCATTCTGTAATGTCCTATAACAAAGTGATGACCGTCACAGCACAATCCCAAACTGTGCTGCCCCATAATGCAGTGATCCCTGTCAGTTTGATCCCATTCTGTGCTGCCCCATAACACTGTGAACCCAGTCACAGTGCGATCCAATTCTGTGCTGCACCATAACACTGTGATACCAGTCAGTGTGATCCCATTCTGTGCAGCCCCATAACATAGTGAACACAGTCAGTGTGATCCCATCCTGTGCTGCCACATAACACTGTGATACCAGTCAGTGTGAACCCATTCTGTGCAGCCCCATAACACAGTGAACACAGTCAGTGTGATCCCAAACTCTGCTGCCCCATAACACAGTGATCCCTGTCAGTGTGATCCCATTCTGTGCTGCCCCATAACACATGAACACAGTCAGTGTGATCCCCTCCTGTGCTGCCCCATAACACTGTTATCCCAGTCATTGTGATCCCATTCTGTGCTGCCCCATAACACAGTGAACACAGTCAGTGTGATCCCATCCCAATAAAAACAAAAAAACTGCGGATGCTGGAAATCCAAAACAAAAACAGTGTGATCCCATTCTGTGCTGCCCCATAACACTGTGATCCCAGTCGGTGTGATCCCATCGTCTGCTGCACCATAATACTGTGATCCCAGTCGGTGTGATCCCATCGTGTGCTGCACCATAACATTGTGATCTCAGTCAGTGTGATCCTATTCTGAGCTGCCCATAACACAGTGATCACAGTCACAATGTGACCCCATTCGGCACTGCCCTATAACAGTGATCTCATTAGCGTTATCCCATTCTGTGGTGCTCTAGGACACCGTGATCCCAATCAGTCTGATCTCAGTCGGTAGTGCCCCTAACACTGTTCTCATTACACAATGTGATCACACTCAGTACTGTCATATTACACAGTGATCCCAGTCACAGTGAAATCCCATTCTGTACTGTCCTATAAAAGAGTGATCCCATTACACAGTACGATCCCTTGCTGTAATGTCTATAACACAGTCATCCCAGTCACAGCGCAACCCCATTCTGTGCTGCACCATAATACAACGATCTCAGTCAGTTTGATCCCATTCTGTGCTGCCCATAACACAGTGGTCCCAGTCACTGTGCGAACCCATTCTGTGCTGCCCCATAACACAGTGAACACAGTCAGTGTGATCCAATCCTGTGCTGCCCCATTACAATAATCCAAATCACAATGCAATCCCATTCTTTGCTGCCGCATAACACTCTGATCCAAGTCACAGTGCGATCCCATTCCGTGCTGCCCCATAACACAGTGATCCCAGTCAGTGTGAACCTATTCTATGCTGCCCCATAACACTGTGATCCCAGTCAGTGTGATCCCAACTTGTGCTCTCCCATAACACTGTGATCCCAGTCAGTGTGATCCTGTTCTCTGCTGCGCCATAACACAGTGATCACAGTCAAAATGTGACCCCATTCTGCACTGCCCTGTAACAGTGATCTCATTAGTGTTATCCCATTCTATGGTGCTCTAGGACACCGTTATCCCAGTCAGTCTGATCTCAGTCAGTACTGCCCCGAACAGTGTTCTCATTAGACAATGTGATCCCATTCTGTACTGTGATATTACACATTGACCCCAGTCACAGTGTGATCCCATTCTGTATTGTCCTATAAGAAAGTAATCCCATTACACAGTACGATCCCATTCTGTAATGTCCCATAACACAGTGATCCGAGTCACAGCGCAATCCCATTCTGTGCTGCCCCATAATACAGTGATCCCAATCAGTGCGATCCCATTCTGCGCTGCCCCATAACACAGTGATCCCCGTCAGTGTGATCCCATCCTGTGCAACCCCATAACAGAGATCCCAGTCACAGTGCGATCCCATTCTGTGCTGCACCATAACACTGTGATCCCAGGCGATGTGATCCCATTCCCTACTGCCCCATGATACGGTGTTCCCAGTCGGTGTGATCCCATCGTGTGCTGCACCATAACACTGTGATCCCAGTCAGTGTGATCCCATCCTGTGCTGCCCCATAACACTGTGATACCAGTCAGTGTGATCCCATTCTGTGCTGCCCCGTAACAAAATGATCACAGTCAGTGTGATCCCATTCTGTGCTGCCCCGTAACAAAATGATCACAGTCAGTGTGATCCCGTCCTTTGCTGTCCCATCACACAGTGATCGCAGTCAGTGTTATCGAATTCTGTGCTGCCCCATAACACAATGATCACAGTCAGTGTGATCCCATTCTGTGCTGCCCCATAACATAGTTATCCCAGTCAGCGCGATCCCATTCTGTGCTGCCCCATAACACAGTGAACACAGTCAGTGTGATCCCAAACTAATAAAAACAAAAAAACTGAGGATGCTGGAAATCCAGAACAAAAACAGAATTACCTGGAAAAATTCAGCAGGTCTGGCAGCATCGGCGGAGAAGAAAAGAGTTGACGTTTCGAGACCTCATGACCCTTCGACAGAACTCTTCCCATCCTGTGCTGCCCCATAACACTGTGAACCCAGTCATTGTGATCCCATTCTGTGCTGCCCCATAACACAGTGAACCCAGTCAGTGTGATCCCATTCTGTGCTGCCCCATAACACAGTGAACACAGTCAGTGTGATCCCATCCTGTGCTGCCCCATATCACTGTGATCCCAGTCAGTGTGATCCCATTCTGTGCTCCATCATAACACTGTGATCCCAGTCACAGTGCGATCCCATTCGGTGCTGCCCCAAAACACAGTGATGCCTTTTCACAGTACAATCCCATCCTGTGCTGCCCCATAACACAATGATCCCAATCAGCGTGATACTATTCTGTGCTGCTTCATAAAACTGTGATCCCAGAAAGTGTGATCCTATTCTGTGATGCTTCATAACACAGTGATCCCAGTCAGCATGATCCTATTCTGTGCTGCTTCATAACACTGTGATCCCAGTCAGTGCGATCCCATCCTCTTCTGTCCCATAACACTGTGATCCCAGTCGGTGTGATCCCATCGTGTGCTGCACCATAACACAGTGATCCCAGTCGTTGTGATCCCATTGGGTGCTGCAACATAACACTGTGATCCCAGTCAGTGTGATACTATTCTGTGCTGTCCTATAAAACAGTGATCCCTTTACACAGTATGATCCCATTCTATAATGTCCTATAACACATTGATCACCGTCACAGCACAATCCCTTTCTTTGCTGCCCCATAATGCAGTGATTCCTGTCAGTTTGATTCCATTCTGTGCTGCCCCATAACACTGTGATCCCAGTCACAATGCGATCCCATTCTGTGCTGCACCATAACACTGTGATACCAGTCAGTGTGATCCCATTCTGTGCAGCCCCATAACATAGTGAACACAGTCAGTGTGATCCCATCCTGTGCTGCCCCATAACACTGTGATAACAGTCAGTGTGATCCCATTCTGTGCAGCCCATAACACAGTGAACACAGTCAGTGTGATCCCATCCTCTGCTGCCCAATAACACTGTGATCCCTGTCAGTGTGATCCCATTCTGTGCTGCCCCATAACACAGTGAACACAGTCAGTGTGATCCCATCGTTTGCTGACCCATAACACAGTGATCCCTGTCAGTGTGATCACATTCTGTGCTGCCCCATAACACAGTGAACACAGTCAGTGTGATCCCATCCTAATAAAAACAAAAAAACTGCGGATGCTGGAATCCAAAACAAAAACAGAATTACCTGGAAAAAATCAGCAGGTCTGGCAGCATCGGCGGAGAAGAAAAGAGTTGATGTTTCGATTCATCATGACCCTTAGACAGAACTCGTAACATCCTGTGCTGTCCCATAACACTGTGATCCCAGTCAGTGCGATCCCTTCCTGTTCTGTCCCATAACACTGTGACCCTAGTCGGTGTGATCCCATCGTGTGCTGCACCATAACACTGTGATCCCAGTCAGTGTGATCCCATTCTGTGCAGCCCCATAACACAGTGAACACAGTCAGTGTGATCCCATTCTGTGCAGCCCCATAACACAGTGAACACAGTCAGTGTGATCCCATCCTCTGCTGCCCAATAACACTGTGATCTCAGTCATTGTGATCCCATTCTGTGCTGCCCCATAACACAGTGAACACAGTCAGTGTGATCCCATTCTGTGCTGCCTCATAACACTGTGATCCCAGTCACAGTGCGATCCCATTCTGTGCTGCCCCAAAACACAGTGATGCCTTTTCACAGTACAATCCCATCCTGTGCTGCCCCAGAACACAGAGATCCCAGTCAGCATGATCCTATTCTGTGCTGCTTCATAACACTGTGATCCCAGTCAGCGTGATCCTATTCTGTGCTGCTTCATAACACAGTGATCCTAGTCAGCGTGATCCTATTCTGTGCTGCTTCATAACACTGTGATCCCAGTCAGTGCGATCCCATCCTGTTCTGTCCCATAACACTGTGATCCCAGTCGGTGTGATCCCATCGTGTGTTGCACCATAACACAGTGAACCCAGTCAGTGTGATCCCATTGGGTGCTGCAACATAACACTGTGATCCCAGTCACAGTGCGATCCCATTCTGTGCTGCCCCAAAACACAGTGATGCCTTTTCACAGTACAATCCCATCCTGTGCTGCCCCATAACACAATGATCCCAGTCAGCGTGATCCTATTCTGTGCTGCTTCATAACACTGTGATCCCAGTCAGCGTGATCCTATTCTGTGCTGCTTCATAACACAGTGATCCTAGTCAGCTTGATCCTATTCTGTGCTGCTTCATAACACTGTGATCCCAGTCAGTGCGATCCCATCCTGTTCTGTCCCATAACACTGTGATCCCAGTCGGTGTGGTCCCATCGTGTGTTGCTCCATATCACAGTGCACCCAGTCGGTGTGATCCCATTGGGTGCTGCAGCATAAAACTGTGATCCCAGTCAGTGTGATACTATCCTGTGCTGTCCTATAAAACAGTGATCCCATTACACAGTATGATCCCATTCTTTAATGTACTATAACAAAGTGATGACCGTCACAGCAGAATCCCAAACTGTGCTGCCCCATAATGCAGTGATCCCTGTCAGTTTGATCCCTTTCTGTGCTGCCCCATAACACTGTGATCCCAGTAACAGTGCGATCCCATTCTGTGCTGCACCATAACACTGTGATACCAGTCAGTGTGATCCCATTCTGTGCAGCCCCATAACATAGTGAACACAGTCAGTGTGATCCCATCCTGTGCTGCCACATAACACTGTGATACCAGTCAGTGTGATCCCATTCTGTGCAGCCCCATAACACAGTGAACACAGTCAGTGTGATCCCATCCTCTGCTGCCCCATAACACAGTGATCCCTGTCAGTGTGATCCCATTCTGTGCTGCCCCATAACACAGTGAACACAGTCAGAGTGATCCCATCGTTTGCTGCCCCATAACACAGTGAACACAGTCAGTGTGATCCCATCCTCTGCTGCCCCATAACACTGTTATCCCAGGCATTGTGATCCCATTCTGTGCTGCCCCATAACACAGTGAACACAGTCATTGTGATCCCATCCTAATAAAAACAAAAAAACTGCGAAAGCTGGAAATCCAAAACAAAAACAGAATTACCTGGAAAAATTCAGCAGGTCTGGCAGCATCGGCGGAGAAGAAAAGAGTTGACGGTTCGAGTCATCATGACCCTTCGACAGATCTCGTAACATCCTGTGCTGCCCCATAACACTGTGATCCCAGTCAGTGTGATCACATCCTGTTCTGTCCCATAACACTGTGATCCTAGTCGGTGTGATCCCATCGTGTGTTGCACCATAACACTGTGATCCCAGTCAGTGTGATCCTATTCTGTGCTGTCCTAAACAACAGTGATCCCATTACACAGTACGATCCCCTTCTGTAATGTCCTATAACACAGTGATCACCGTAACAGCACAATCCCATTCTGTGCTGCCCCATAATGCAGTGATCCCAGTCAGTTTGATCCCATTTTGTGCTGCCGCATAACACTATGAACAAAGTCAGTGTGATCCCATCCTGTGCTGCCCCATAACACTGTGATCCCAGTCAGTGTGATCCCATCCTGTGCTGCCCCATAACACTGTGATACCAGTCAGTGTGATCCCATTCTGTGCTGCCCCGTAACAAAATGATCACAGTCAGTGTGATCCCGTCCTGTGCTGTCCCATAACACAGTGATCCCAGTCAGTGTTATCGAATTCTGTGCTGCCCCATAACACAATGATCACAGTCAGTGTGATCCCATCCTGTGCTGCCCCATAACACTGTGATCTCTGTCAGTGTGATCCCATTCTGTGCTGCCCCATAACACAGTGAACACAGTCAGTGTGATCCCATCCTAATAAAAACAAAAAAACTGCGGATCCTGGAAATCCAAAACTAAAACAGAATTACCTGGAAAAACTCAGCAGGTCTGGCAGCATCGGCGGAGAAGAAAAGAGTTGACGTTTCGAGTCATCATGACCCTTCGACAGAACTCGTCCCATCCTGTGCGGCACCATCACACAGTGAACACAGTCGGTGTGATCCCATCCTGTGCTGCCCCATAACACTGTGATACCAGTCAGTGTGATCCCATTCTGTGCTGCCCCATAACGCTGTGATGCCTTTTCACAGTACAATCTCATCCTGTGCTGCCCCATAACATAGTGATCCCAGTCAGCGTGATCCTATTCTGTGCTGCTTCATAACACTGTGATCCCAGTCGGTGTGATCTCATCGTGTGCTGCACCATAACACTGTGATCCCAGTCAGTGTGATCCTATTCTGTGCTGCCCCATAACGCTGTGAGCCTAGTCGGTGTGATCAAATCGTGTGCTGCACCATAACACTGTGATCCCAATCAGTGTGGTCCTATTCTGTGCTTCTCCATAACACAGTGATCTCAGTCACAATGTGACACCATTCTGGACTGCCCTATAACAGTGATCTCATTAGTGTTATCCCATTCTGTGGTGCTCTAGGACAACGTGATCCCAGGCGGTCGGATCTCAGTCTTTACTGCCCCTAACACTGTTCTCATTACACAATGTGATCCCACTCAGTACTGTCGTATTACACAGTGATTCCAGTCACAGTGTGATCCCATTCTGTACTGTCCTATAAAACAGTAATCCCATTACACAGTACGAACCCATTCTGAAATGTCCTATAACACGGTGATCCCCATCACAGCGCAATCCCATTCTGTGCTGCCCCATAACACAGTGATCCCAGTCAGTTTCGTCCCATTCTGTGCTGCCCCATAACACTGTGATCCCAGTCACAGTGCGATCCCATTGTGTGCTGCCCCATAACACGGTGATCCCAGTCAGTGTGATCCCATTCTGTGCTGCCACATAACACAGTGATCCCAGTCAGCTTGATCCCATTCTGTGCTGCCCCATAACACTGTGATCCCAGTCACAGTGCGATCCTATTCGGTGTTGCCCCATAACACAGTGATCCCAGTTAAAGTGCGATCCCATTGTGTGCGGCACTATAACAAATCGATCCCAAACAGCGTGATCCTATTCTGTGCTGCCTCATAACACTGTGATCCCAGTTAGTGCAATTCCATCCTGTTCTGTACCATAGCAGTGTGATCCCAGTCAGTGCGATCCCATCCTGTTCTCTCCCATAGCAGTGTGATCCCAGTCAGTGCGACCCCATCCTGTTCTGTCCCATAACACTGTGATCCCAGTCGGTGTGATCCCATCGTCTGCTGCACCATAATACTGTGATCCCAGTCGGTGTGATCCCATCGTGTGCTGCACCATAACATTGTGATCTCAGTCAGTGTGATCCAATCCTGTGCTGCCCCATTACAATAATCCAAATCACAATGCAATCCCATTCTTTGCTGCCGCATAACACTGATCCAAGTCACAGTGCGATCCCATTCCGTGCTGCCCCATAACACAGTGATCCCATTCAGTGTGAACCTATTCTATGCTGCCCCATAACACTGTGATCCCAGTCAGTGTGATCCCAACTTGTGCTCTCCCATAACACTGTGATCCCAGTCAGCGTGATCCTATGCGGTGCTGCTTCAGAACACTGTGATCCCAGTCAGCGTGATCCTATTCTGTGCTGCTTCATAACACAGTGATCCTAGTCAGCGTGATCCTATTCTGTGCTGCTTCATAACACTGTGATCCCAGTCAGTGCGATCCCATCCTGTTCTGTCCCATAACACAGTGAACCCAGTCGGTGTGATCCCATTGGGTGCTGCAACATAACACTGTGATCCCAGTCAGTGTGATACTATCCTGTGCTGTCCTATAAAACAGTGATCCCATTACACAGTATGATCCCATTCTGTAATGTCCTATAACAAAGTGATGACCGTCACAGCACAATCCCAAACTGTGCTGCCCCATAATGCAGTGATCCCTGTCAGTTTGATCCCATTCTGTGCTGCCCCATAACACTGTGAACCCAGTCACAGTGCGATCCAATTCTGTGCTGCACCATAACACTGTGATACCAGTCAGTGTGATCCCATTCTGTGCAGCCCCATAACATAGTGAACACAGTCAGTGTGATCCCATCCTGTGCTGCCACATAACACTGTGATACCAGTCAGTGTGAACCCATTCTGTGCAGCCCCATAACACAGTGAACACAGTCAGTGTGATCCCAAACTCTGCTGCCCCATAACACAGTGATCCCTGTCAGTGTGATCCCATTCTGTGCTGCCCCATAACACATGAACACAGTCAGTGTGATCCCCTCCTGTGCTGCCCCATAACACTGTTATCCCAGTCATTGTGATCCCATTCTGTGCTGCCCCATAACACAGTGAACACAGTCAGTGTGATCCCATCCCAATAAAAACAAAAAAACTGCGGATGCTGGAAATCCAAAACAAAAACAGTGTGATCCCATTCTGTGCTGCCCCATAACACTGTGATCCCAGTCGGTGTGATCCCATCGTCTGCTGCACCATAATACTGTGATCCCAGTCGGTGTGATCCCATCGTGTGCTGCACCATAACATTGTGATCTCAGTCAGTGTGATCCTATTCTGAGCTGCCCATAACACAGTGATCACAGTCACAATGTGACCCCATTCGGCACTGCCCTATAACAGTGATCTCATTAGCGTTATCCCATTCTGTGGTGCTCTAGGACACCGTGATCCCAATCAGTCTGATCTCAGTCGGTAGTGCCCCTAACACTGTTCTCATTACACAATGTGATCACACTCAGTACTGTCATATTACACAGTGATCCCAGTCACAGTGAAATCCCATTCTGTACTGTCCTATAAAAGAGTGATCCCATTACACAGTACGATCCCTTGCTGTAATGTCTATAACACAGTCATCCCAGTCACAGCGCAACCCCATTCTGTGCTGCACCATAATACAACGATCTCAGTCAGTTTGATCCCATTCTGTGCTGCCCATAACACAGTGGTCCCAGTCACTGTGCGAACCCATTCTGTGCTGCCCCATAACACAGTGAACACAGTCAGTGTGATCCAATCCTGTGCTGCCCCATTACAATAATCCAAATCACAATGCAATCCCATTCTTTGCTGCCGCATAACACTCTGATCCAAGTCACAGTGCGATCCCATTCCGTGCTGCCCCATAACACAGTGATCCCAGTCAGTGTGAACCTATTCTATGCTGCCCCATAACACTGTGATCCCAGTCAGTGTGATCCCAACTTGTGCTCTCCCATAACACTGTGATCCCAGTCAGTGTGATCCTGTTCTCTGCTGCGCCATAACACAGTGATCACAGTCAAAATGTGACCCCATTCTGCACTGCCCTGTAACAGTGATCTCATTAGTGTTATCCCATTCTATGGTGCTCTAGGACACCGTTATCCCAGTCAGTCTGATCTCAGTCAGTACTGCCCCGAACAGTGTTCTCATTAGACAATGTGATCCCATTCTGTACTGTGATATTACACATTGACCCCAGTCACAGTGTGATCCCATTCTGTATTGTCCTATAAGAAAGTAATCCCATTACACAGTACGATCCCATTCTGTAATGTCCCATAACACAGTGATCCGAGTCACAGCGCAATCCCATTCTGTGCTGCCCCATAATACAGTGATCCCAATCAGTGCGATCCCATTCTGCGCTGCCCCATAACACAGTGATCCCCGTCAGTGTGATCCCATCCTGTGCAACCCCATAACAGAGATCCCAGTCACAGTGCGATCCCATTCTGTGCTGCACCATAACACTGTGATCCCAGGCGATGTGATCCCATTCCCTACTGCCCCATGATACGGTGTTCCCAGTCGGTGTGATCCCATCGTGTGCTGCACCATAACATAGTGATCCCAGTCAGTGTGATCCTAATCTGTGCTGCCCCATAACACAATGATCACAGTCACAATGTGACCCCATTCAGGACTGCCCTATAACAGTGATCTCATTATGTTATCCCATACTGTGGTGCTCTAGGACACTGTGATCCCAGTCAGTCTGATCTCAGTCTTTACTGCCCCTAACACTGTTCTCATTACACAATGTGATTCACTCAGTACTGTCGTATTACACAGTGATCCCAGTAACAGTGTGATCTCATTCTGTACTGTCCTATAAAACAGTGATCCCATTACACAGTATGATCTTATTCTGTAATGTCCTATAACACAGTGATCAACGTCACAGCACAATCCCATTCTGTGCTGCCCCATAACACTGTGATCCCAGTTACAGTGAGATCCCATTCTGTGCTGCCCCATAACACAGTGAACACAGTCAGTGTGATCCCATTCTGTGCAGCCCCATAACACAGTGATACCAGTCAGTGTGATCCCATCCTTTGCTATCCCATAACACTGTGATCCCAGTCAGTGTGATCCCATTCTGTGCAGCCCCATAACACAGTGAACACAGTCAGTGTGATCCCATTCTGTGCAGCCCCATAACACAATGAACACAGTCAGTGTGATCCCATTCTGCGCAGCCACATAACACAGTGAAAACAGTCTGTGTGATCCCATTCTGTGCATCCCCAAAACACAATGAACACAGTCAGTGTGATCCCATCCTCTGCTGCCCCATAACACTGTGATCCCAGTCATTGTGATCCCATTCTGTGCTGCCCCATAACACAGTGAACACAGTCAGTGTGATCCCATCCTAATAAAAACAAAAAAACTGCGCATGCTGGAAATCCAAAACAAAAACAGAATTACCTGGAAAAACTCAGCAGGTCAGGCAGCATCGGCGGAGAAGAAAAGAGTTGACGTTTCGTGTCCTCATGACACTTCGACAGAACTATTCACATCCTGTGCTGCCCCATAACACTGTGAAGCCAGTCACTGTGATCCCATTCTGTGCTGCCCCATAACACAGTGAACACAGTCAGTGTGATCCCATCCTGTGCTGCCCCATATCACAGTGATCCCAGTCAGTGTGATCCCATTCTGTGCTGCCTCATAACACTGTGATCCCAGTCACAGTGCGATCCCATTCTGTGCTGCCACATAACACAGTGATTCCCAGTCAGCATGACCCAATTCTGTGCTGCGTCATAACACAGTGATCCCAGTCAGCATGATCCTATTCTGTGCTGCTTCATAACACTGTGATCCCAGTCAGCGTGATCCTATTCTGTGATGCTTCATAACACAGTGATCCCAGTCAGCGTGATCCTATTCTGTGCTGCTTCATAACACAGTGATCCCAGTCAGTGCGATCCCATCTTGTTCTGTCCCATAACACTGTGATCCCAGTCGGTGTGATCCCATCGTGTGTTGCACCATAACACAGTGAACCCAGTCGGTGTGATCCCATTGGGTGCTGCAACATAACACTGTGATCCCAGTCAGTGTGATACTATCCTGTGCTGTCCTATAAAACAGTGATCCCATTACACAGTATGATCCCATTCTGTAATGTCCTATAACAAAGTGATGACCGTCACAGCACAATCCCAAACTGTGCTGCCCCAAAATGCAGTGATCCCTGTCAGTTTGATCCCATTCTGTGCTGCCCCATAACACTGTGATCCCAGTCACAGTGCGATCCCATTCTGTGCTGCACCATAACACTGTGATACCAGTCAGTGTGATCCCATTCTGTGCAGCCCCATAACATAGTGAACACAGTCAGTGTGATCCCATCCTGTGCTGCCCCATAATACTGTGATACCAGTCAGTGTGATCCCATTCTGTGCAGCCCCATAACACAATGAACACAGTCAGTGTGATCCCATCCTCTGCTGCCCCATAACACAGTGATCCCTGTCAGTGTGATCCCATTCTGTGCTGCCCCATAACACAGCGAACACAGTCAGTGTGATCCCATCCCCTGCTGCCCCATAACACAGTGAACACAGTCAGTGTGATCCCATCCTAATAAAAACAAAAAAACTGCGGATGATGGAAATCCAAAACAAAAACAGAATTACCTGGAAAAAATCAGAAGGTCTGGCAGCATCGGCGGAGAAGAAAAGAGTTGACGTTTCGAGTCATCATGACCCTTCGACAGAACTCGTAACATCCTGTGCTGCCCCATAACACTGTGATCCCAGTCAGTGCGATCCCATCCTGTTCTGTCCCATAACACTGTGACCCTAGTCGGTGTGATCCCATCGTGGGCTGCACCATAACACTGTGATCCCAGTCAGTGTGATCCCATCCTGTGCTGCCCCATAACACTGTGATACCAGTCAATGTGATCCCATTCTGAGCTGCCCCATAACAAAATGATCACAGTCAGTGTGATCCCGTCCTGTGCTGTCCCATAACACAGTGATCCCAGTCAGTGTTATCGAATTCTGTGCTGCCCCATAACACAATGATCACAGTCAGTGTGATCCCATCCTGTGCTGCCCCATAACATAGTTATCCCAGTCAGCGTGATCCCATTCTGTGCTGCCCCATAACATAGTGAACACAGTCAGTGTGATCCCATCCTAATAAAAACAAAAAAACTGCGGATGCTGGAAATCCAAAACAAAAACAGAATTACCTGGAAAAATTCAGCAGGTCTGGCAGCATCGGCGGAGAAGAAAAGAGTTGACGTTTCGAGACCTCATGACCCTTCGACAGAACTCATCCCATCCTGTGCTGCCCCATAACACTGTGAACCCAGTCAGTGTGATCCCATTCTGTGCTGCCCCATAACACTGTGAACCCAGTCAGTGTGATCCCATTCTGTGCTGCCCCATAACACAGTGAACACAGTCAGTGTGATCCCGTCCTGTGCTGTCCCATAACACAGTGATCCCAGTCAGTGTTATCGAATTCTGTGCTGCCCCATAACACAATGATCACAGTCAGTGTGATCCCATCCTGTGCTGCCCCATAACATAGTTATCCCAGTCAGCGTGATCCCATTCTGTTCTGCCCCATAACACAGTGAACACAGTCAGTGTGATCCCAAACTAATAAAAACAAAAAAACTGCGGATGCAAAACAAAAACAGAATTACCTGGAAAAATTCAGCAGGTCTGGCAGCATCGGCGGAGAAGAAAAGAGTTGACGGTTCGAGACCTCATGACCCTTCGACAGAACTCTTCCCATCCTGTGCTGCCCCATAACACTGTGAACCCAGTCAGTGTGATCCCATTCTGCGCTGCCCCATAACACAGTGAACCCAGTCAGTGTGATCCCATTCTGTGCTGCCCCATAACACAGTGAACACAGTCATTGTGATCCCATCCTGTGCTGCGCCATATCACTGTGATCCCAGTCAGTGTGATCCCATTCTGTGCTGCCCCATAACACAGTGAACACAGTCAGTGTGATCCCATCCTAATAAAAACAAAAAAACTGCGGATGATGGAAATCCAAAACAAAAACAGAATTACCTGGAAAAAATCAGCAGGTCTGGCAGCATCGGCGGAGAAGAAAAGAGTTGACGTTTCGAGTCATCATGACCCTTCGACAGATCTCGTAACATCCTGTGCTGTCCCATAAAACTGTGATCCCAGTCAGTGCGATCCCATCCTGTTCTGTCCCATAACACTGTGAGCCTAGTCGGTGTGATCCCATCGTGTGCTGCACCATAACACTGTGATTCCAGTCAGTGTGATCCCATCCTGTGCTGCCCCATAACACTGTGATACCAGTCAGTGTGATCCCATTCTGTGCTGCCCCGTAACAAAATGATCACAGTCAGTGTGATCCCGTCCTGTGCTTTCCCATAACACAGTGATCCCAGACAGTGTTATCGAATTCTGTGCTGCCCCATAACACAATGATCACAGTCAGTATGATCCCATCCTGTGCTGCCCCATAACATGGTTATCCCAGTCTGCGTGATCCCATTCTGTGCTGCCCCATAACACAGTGAACACAGTCAGTGTGATCCCAAAATAATATAAACAAAAAAACTGCGGATGCAAAACAAGAACAGAATTACCTGGAAAAATTCAGCAGGTCTGGCAGCATCGGCGGAGAAGAAAAGAGTTGACGTTTCGAGACCTCATGACCCTTCGACAGAACTCTTCCCATCCTGTGCTGCCCCATAACACTGTGAACCCAGTCAGTGTGATCCCATTCTGTGCTGCCCCATAACACAGTGAACCCAGTCAGTGTGATCCCATTCTGTGCTGCCCCATAACACTTTGAAGCCAGTCAGTGTGATCCCATTCTGTGCTGCCCCATAACACAGTGAACACAGTCATTGTGATCCCATCCTGTGCTGCCCCATATCACTGTGATCCCAGTCAGTGTGATCCCATTCTGTGCTCCCTCATAACACTGTGATCCCAGTCAGTGCAATCCCATTCTGTGCTGCCCCAAAACACAGTGATGCCTTTTCACAGTACAATCCCATCCTGTGCTGCCCCATAACACAATGATCCCAATCAGCGTGATCCTATTCTGTGCTGCTTCATAAAACTGTGATCCCAGAAAGTGTGATCCTATTCTGTGATGCTTCATAACACAGTGATCCCAGTCAGCATGATCCTATTCTGTGCTGCTTCATAACACTGTGATCCCAGTCAGTGCGATCCCATCCTGTTCTGTCCCATAACACTGTGATCCCAGTCGGTGTGATTCCATCGTGTGCTGCACCATAACACAGTGATCCCAGTCGGTGTGATCCCATTGGGTGCTGCAACATAACACTGTGATCCCAGTCAGTGTGATACTATTCTGTGCTGTCCTATAAAACAGTGATCCCATTACACAGTATGATCCCATTCTGTAATGTCCTATAACACAGCGATCACCGTCACAGCACAATCCCATTCTGTGCTGCCCCATAATGCAGTGATCCCTGTCAGTTTGATCCCATTCTGTGCTGCCCCATAACAATGTGATCCCAGTCACAGTGAGATCCCATTCTGTGCTGCACCATAACACTGTGATACCAGTCAGTGTGATCCCATTCTGTGCAGCCCCATAACACAGTGAACACAGTCAGTGTGATCCCATCCTCTGCTGCCCCATAACACAGTGATCCCTGTCAGTGGGTTCCCATTCTATGCTGCCCCATAACACAGTGAACACAGTCAGTGTGATCCCATTCTGGGCTGCCCCATAACACATTGAACACAGTCAGTGTGATCCCATCATCTGCTGCCCCATAACACAGTGATCTCTGTCAGTGTGATCCCATTCTGTGCTGCCCCATAACACAGTGAACACATTCAGTGTGATCCCATCCTAATAAAAACAAAAAAACTGCGGATGATGGAAATCCAAAACAAAAACAGAATTACCTGGAAAAAATCAGAAGGTCTGGCAGCATCGGCGGAGAAGAAAAGAGTTGACGTTTCGAGTCATCATGACGCTTCGACAGAACTCGTAACATCCTGTGCTGCCCCATAACACTGTGATCCCAGTCAGTGCGATCCCATCCTGTTCTGTCCCATAACACTGTGACCCTAGTCGGTGTGATCCCATCGTGTGCTGCACCATAACACTGTGATCCCAGTCAGTGTGATCCCATCCTGTGCTGCCCCATAACACTGTGATACCAGTCAATGTGATCCCATTCTGTGCTGCCCCATAACAAAATGATCACAGTCAGTGTGATCCCGTCCTGTGCTGCCCCATAACACTGTGATACCAGTCAATGTGATCCCATTCTGTGCTGCCCCATAACATAGTGAACACAGTCAGTGTGATCCCATCCTAATAAAAACAAAAAAACTGCGGATGCTGGAAATCCAAAACAAAAACAGAATTACCTGGAAAAATTCAGCAGGTCTGGCAGCATCGGCGGAGAAGAAAAGAGTTGACGTTTCGAGACCTCATGACCCTTCGACAGAACTCATCCCATCCTGTGCTGCCCCATAACACTGTGAACCCAGTCAGTGTGATCCCATTCTGTGCTGCCCCATAACACTGTGAACCCAGTCAGTGTGATCCCATTCTGTGCTGCCCCATAACACAGTGAACACAGTCAGTGTGATCCCGTCCTGTGCTGTCCCATAACACAGTGATCCCAGTCAGTGTTATCGAATTCTGTGCTGCCCCATAACACAATGATCACAGTCAGTGTGATCCCATCCTGTGCTGCCCCATAACATAGTTATCCCAGTCAGCGTGATCCCATTCTGTTCTGCCCCATAACACAGTGAACACAGTCAGTGTGATCCCAAACTAATAAAAACAAAAAAACTGCGGATGCAAAACAAAAACAGAATTACCTGGAAAAATTCAGCAGGTCTGGCAGCATCGGCGGAGAAGAAAAGAGTTGACGGTTCGAGACCTCATGACCCTTCGACAGAACTCTTCCCATCCTGTGCTGCCCCATAACACTGTGAACCCAGTCAGTGTGATCCCATTCTGCGCTGCCCCATAACACAGTGAACCCAGTCAGTGTGATCCCATTCTGTGCTGCCCCATAACACAGTGAACACAGTCATTGTGATCCCATCCTGTGCTGCGCCATATCACTGTGATCCCAGTCAGTGTGATCCCATTCTGTGCTGCCCCATAACACAGTGAACACAGTCAGTGTGATCCCATCCTAATAAAAACAAAAAAACTGCGGATGATGGAAATCCAAAACAAAAACAGAATTACCTGGAAAAATTCAGCAGGTCTGGCAGCATCGGCGGAGAAGAAAAGAGTTGACGTTTCGAGACCTCATGACCCTTCGACAGAACTCTTCCCATCCTGTGCTGCCCCATAACACTGTGAACCCAGTCAGTGTGATCCCATTCTGTGCTGCCCCATAACACAGTGAACCCAGTCAGTGTGATCCCATTCTGTGCTGCCCCATAACACTTTGAAGCCAGTCAGTGTGATCCCATTCTGTGCTGCCCCATAACACAGTGAACACAGTCATTGTGATCCCATCCTGTGCTGCCCCATATCACTGTGATCCCAGTCAGTGTGATCCCATTCTGTGCTCCCTCATAACACTGTGATCCCAGTCAGTGCAATCCCATTCTGTGCTGCCCCAAAACACAGTGATGCCTTTTCACAGTACAATCCCATCCTGTGCTGCCCCATAACACAATGATCCCAATCAGCGTGATCCTATTCTGTGCTGCTTCATAAAACTGTGATCCCAGAAAGTGTGATCCTATTCTGTGATGCTTCATAACACAGTGATCCCAGTCAGCATGATCCTATTCTGTGCTGCTTCATAACACTGTGATCCCAGTCAGTGCGATCCCATCCTGTTCTGTCCCATAACACTGTGATCCCAGTCGGTGTGATTCCATCGTGTGCTGCACCATAACACAGTGATCCCAGTCGGTGTGATCCCATTGGGTGCTGCAACATAACACTGTGATCCCAGTCAGTGTGATACTATTCTGTGCTGTCCTATAAAACAGTGATCCCATTACACAGTATGATCCCATTCTGTAATGTCCTATAACACAGCGATCACCGTCACAGCACAATCCCATTCTGTGCTGCCCCATAATGCAGTGATCCCTGTCAGTTTGATCCCATTCTGTGCTGCCCCATAACAATGTGATCCCAGTCACAGTGCGATCCTGTTCTGTGCTGCACCATAACACTGCGATACCTGTCAGTGTGATCCCATTCTGTGCAGCACCATAACATAGTGAACACAGTCAGCGTGATCCCATCCTGTGCTGCCCCATAACACTGTGATACCAGTCAGTGTGATCCCATTCTGTGCAGCCCCATAACACAGTGAACACAGTCAGTGTGATCCCATCCTCTGCTGCCCCATAACACAGTGATCCCTGTCAGTGGGTTCCCATTCTATGCTGCCCCATAACACAGTGAACACAGTCAGTGTGATCCCATTCTGGGCTGCCCCATAACACATTGAACACAGTCAGTGTGATCCCATCATCTGCTGCCCCATAACACAGTGATCTCTGTCAGTGTGATCCCATTCTGTGCTGCCCCATAACACAGTGAACACAGTCAGTGTGATCCCATCCTAATAAAAACAAAAAAACTGCGAATGATGGAAATCCAGAACAAAAACAGAATTACCTGGAAAAAATCAGCAGTTCTGGCAGCATCGGCGGAGAAGAAAAGAGTTGACGTTTCGAGTCATCATGACCCTTCGACAGAACTCGTAACATCCTGTGTAGCCCCATAACACTGTGATCCCAGTCAGTGCGATCCCATCCTGTTCTGTCCCATAACACTGTGACCCTAGTCGGTGTGATCCCATCGTGTGCTGCACCATAACACTGTGATCCCAGTCAGTTTGATCCCATCCTGTGCTGCCCCATAACACTGTGATACCAGTCAGTGTGATCCCATTCTCTGCTGCCCCGTAACAAAATGATCACAGTCAGTGTGATCCCGTCCTGTGCTGTCCCATAACACAGTGATCCCAGTCAGTGTTATCGAATTCTGTGCTGCCCCATAACACAATGATCACAGTCAGTGTGATCCCATCCTGTGCTGCCCCATAACATAGTTATCCCAGTCAGCGTGATCTCATTCTGTGCTGCCCCATAACACAGTGAACACAGTCAGTGTGATCCCAAACTAATAAAAACAAAAAAACTGCGGAAGCAAAACAAAATCAGAATAACCTGGAAAAATTCAGCAGGTCTGGCAGCATCGGCGGAGAAGAAAAGAGTTGACGTTTCGAGACCTCATGACCCTTCGACAGAACTCTTCCCATCCTGTGCTGCCCCATAACACTGTGAACCCAGTCATTGTGATCCCATTCTGTGCTGCCCCATAACACAGTGAACCCAGTCAGTGTGATCCCATTCTGTGCTGCCCCATAACACTTTGAAGCCAGTCAGTGTGATCCCATTCTGTGCTGCCCCATAACACAGTGAACACAGTCATTGTGATCACATCCTGTGCTGCCCCATATCACTGTGATCCCAGTCAGTGTGATCCCATTCTGTGCTCCCTCATAACACTGTGATCCCAGTCACAGTGCGATCCCATTCTGTGCTGCCCCAAAACACAGTGATGCCTTTTCACAGTACAATCCCATCCTGTGCTGCCCCATAACACAATGATCCCAATCAGCGTGATCCTATTCTGTGCTGCTTCATAAAACTGTGATCCCAGAAAGTGTGATCCTATTCTGTGATGCTTCATAACACAGTGATCCCAGTCAGCATGATCCTATTCTGTGCTGCTTCATAACACTGTGATCCCAGTCAGTGCGATCCCATCCTGTTCTGTCCCATAACACTGTGATCCCAGTCGGTGTGATTCCATCGTGTGCTGCACCATAACACAGTGATCCCAGTCGGTGTGATCCCATTGGGTGCTGCAACATAACACTGTGATCCCAGTCAGTGTGATACTATTCTGTGCTGTCCTATAAAACAGTGATCCCATTACACAGTATGATCCCATTCTGTAATGTCCTATAACACAGCGATCACCGTCACAGCACAATCCCATTCTGTGCTGCCCCATAATGCAGTGATCCCTGTCAGTTTGATCCCATTCTGTGCTGCCCCATAACAATGTGATCCCAGTCACAGTGCGATCCTGTTCTGTGCTGCACCATAACACTGCGATACCTGTCAGTGTGATCCCATTCTGTGCAGCACCATAACATAGTGAACACAGTCAGCGTGATCCCATCCTGTGCTGCCCCATAACACTGTGATACCAGTCAGTGTGATCCCATTCTGTGCAGCCCCATAACACAGTGAACACAGTCAGTGTGATCCCATCCTCTGCTGCCCCATAACACAGTGATCCCTGTCAGTGTGTTCCCATTCTATGCTGCCCCATAACACAGTGAACAAAGTCAGTGTGATCCCATTCTGTGCTGCCCCATAACACATTGAACACAGTCAGTGTGATCCCATCATCTGCTGCCCCATAACACAGTGATCTCTGTCAGTGTGATCCCATTCTGTGCTGCCCCATAACACAGTGAACACAGTCAGTGTGATCCCATCCTAATAAAAACAAAAAAATTGCGAATGATGGAAATCCAGAACAAAAACAGAATTACCTGGAAAAAATCAGCAGGTCTGGCAGCATCGGCGGAGAAGAAAAGAGTTGACGTTTCGACTCATCATGACCCTTCGACAGAACTCGTAACATCCTGTGTAGCCCCATAACACTGTGATCCCAGTCAGTGCGATCCCATCCTGTTCTGTCCCATAACACTGTGACCCTAGTCGGTGTGATCCCATCGTGTGCTGCACAATAACACTGTGATCCCAGTCAGTTTGATCCCATCCTGTGCTGCCCCATAACACTGTGATACCAGTCAGTGTGATCCCATTCTGTGCTGCCCCGTAACAAAATGATCACAGTCAGTGTGATCCTGTCCTGTGCTGTCCCATAACACAGTGATCCCAGTCAGTGTTATCGAATTCTGTGCTGCCCCATAACACAATGATCACAGTCAGTGTGATCCCATCCTGTGCTGCCCCATAACATAGTTATCCCAGTCAGCGTGATCCCATTCTGTGCTGCCCCATAACACAGTGAACACAGTCAGTGTGATCCCAAACTAATAAAAACAAAAAAACTGCGGAAGCAAAACAAAAACAGAATAACCTGGAAAAATTCAGCAGGTCTGGCAGCATCGGCGGAGAAGAAAAGAGTTGACGTTTCGAGACCTCATGACCCTTCGACAGAACTCTTCCCATCCTCTGCTGCCCCATAACACTGTGATCCCAGTCAGTGTGATCCCATTCTGTGCTGCCCCATAACACAGTGAACCCAGTCAGTGTGATCCCATTCTGTGCTGCCCAATAACACAGTGAACACAGTCATTGAGATCCCATCATGTGCTGCCCCATATCACTGTGATCCCAGTCAGTGTGATCCCATTCTGTGCTCCCTCATAACACTGTGATCCCAGTCACATTGCGATCCCATTCTGTGCTGCACCATAATACAACGATCTCAGTCAGTTCGATCCCATTCTGTGCTGCCCATAACACAGTGGTCCCAGTCACTGTGCGAACCCATTCTGTGCTGCCCCATAACAAAGTGAACACAGTCAGTGTGATCCAATCCTGTGCTGCCCCATTACAATAATCCAAATCACAATGCAATCCCATTCTTTGCTGCCGCATAACACTCTGATCCAAGTCACAGTGCGATCCCATTCCGTGCTGCCCCATAACACAGTGATCCCAGTCAGTGTGATCCCAACTTGTGCTCTCCCATAACACTGTGATCCCAGTCAGTGTGATCCTGTTCTCTGCTGCGCCATAACACAGTGATCACAGTCAAAATGTGACCCCATTCTGCACTGCCCTGTAACAGTGATCTCATTAGTGTTATCCCATTCTATGGTGCTCTAGGACACCGCTATCCCAGTCAGTCTGATCTCAGTCAGTACTGCCCCGAACAGTGTTCTCATTAGACAATGTGATCCCATTCTGTACTGTGATATTACACATTGACCCCAGTCACAGTGTGATCCCATTCTGTATTGTCCTATAAGAAAGTAATCCCATTACACAGTACGATCCCATTCTGTAATGTCCCATAACACAGTGATCCGAGTCACAGCGCAATCTCATTCTGTGCTGCCCCATAATACAGTGATCCCAATCAGTGCGATCCCATTCTGCGCTGCCCCATAACACAGTGATCCCCGTCAGTGTGATCCCATCCTGTGCAACCCCATAACAGTGATCCCAGTCACAGTGCGATCCCATTCTGTGCTGCACCATAACACTGTGATCCCAGGCGATGTGTTCCCATTCCCTACTGCCCCATGATACGGTGTTCCCAGTCGGTGTGATCCCATCGTGCGCTGCACCATAACATAATGATCCCAGTCAGTGTGATCCTAATCTGTGCTGCCCCATAACACAATGATCACAGTCACAATGTGACCCCATTCAGCACTGCCCTATAACAGTGATCTCATTAGTGTTATCCCATACTGTGGTGCTCTAGGACACTGTGATCCCAGTCAGTCTGATCTCAGTCTTTACTGCCCCTAACACTGTTCTCATTACACAATGTGATCCCACTCAGTACTGTCGTATTACACAGTGATCCCAGTAAAAGTGTGATCCCATTCTGTACTGTCCTATAAAACAGTGATCCCATTACACAGTATGATCCTATTCTGTAATGTCCTATAACACAGTGATCAAAGTCACAGCACAATCCCATTCTGTGCTGCCCCATAACACAGTGAACACAGTCAGTGTGATCCCATTCTGTGCTGCTTCATAACACTGTGATCCCAGTCACAGTGCGATCCCATTCTGTGCTGCCCCATAACACAGTGAACACAGTCAGTGTGATCCCATCCTGTGCTGCACCATAACACTGTGATACCAGTCAGTGTGATCCCATTCTGTGCAGCCCCATAACATAGTGAACACAGTCAGGGTGATCCCATCCTGTGCTGCCCCATAACACTGTGATACCAGTCAGTGTGATCCCATTCTGTGCAGCCCCATAACACAGTGAACACAGTCAGTGTGATCCCATCCTCTGCTGCCCCATAACAGAGTGATCCCTGACAGTGTGATCCCATTCTGTGCTGCCCCATAACACAGCGAACACAGTCAGTGTGATCCCATCCTCTGCTGCCCCATAACACAGTGAACACAGTCAGTGTGATCCCATCCTAATAAAAACAAAAAAACTGCGGATGAGGAAATCCAAAACAAAAACAGAATTACCTGGAAAAAATCAGCAGGTCTGGCAGCATCGGCGGAGAAGAAAAGAGTTGACGTTTCGAGTCATCATGACCCTTCGACAGAACTCGTAACATCCTGTGCTGCCCCATAACACTGTGATCCCAGTCAGTGCGATCCCATCCTGTTCTGTCCCATAACACTGTGACCCTAGTCGGTGTGATCCCATCGTGTGCTGCACCATAACACTGTGATTCCAGTCAGTGTGATCCCATCCTGTGCTGCCCCATAACACTGTGATACCAGTCAGTGTGATCCCATTCTGTGCTGCCCCATAACAAAATGATCACAGTCAGTGTGATCCCGTCCTGTGCTGTCCCATAACACAGTGATCCCAGTCAGTGTTATCGAATTCTGTGCTGCCCCATGACACAATGATCACAGTGAGTGTGATCCCATCCTGTGCTGCCCCATAACATAGTTATCCCAGTCAGTGTGATCCCATTCTATGCTGCCCCATAACACAGTGAACACAGTCAGTGTGATCCCATCGTTTACTGCTCCGTAACACAGTGATCCCTGTCAGTGTGATCCCATTCTGTGCTGCCCCATAACACATTGAACACAGTCAGTGTAATCCCATCCTCTGCTGCCCCATAACACAGTGATCTCTGTCAGTGTGATCCCATTCTGTGCTGCCCCATAACACAGTGAACACAGTCAGTGTGATCCCATCCTAATAAAAACAAAAAAACTGCGGATGATGGAAATCCAAAACATAAACAGAATTACCTGGAAAAAATCAGCAGGTCTGGCAGCATCGGCGGAGAAGAAAAGAGTTGATGTTTCGAGTCATCATGACCCTTCGACAGAACTCGTAACATCCTGTGCTGCCCCATAACACTGTGATCCCAGTCAGTGCGATCCCATCCTGTTCTGTCCCATAACACTGTGACCCTAGTCGGTGTGATCCCATCGTGTGCTGCACCATAACACTGTGATCACAGTCAGTGTGATCCCATCCTGTGCTGCCCCATAACACTGTGATACCAGTCAGTGTTATCGAATTCTGTGCTGCCCCATAACACAATGATCACAGTCAGTGTGATCCCATCCTGTGCTGCCCTATAACATAGTTATCCCAGTCAGCGTGATCCCATTCTGTGCTGCCCCATAACACAGTGAACACAGTCAGTGTGATCCCATCCTAATAAAAACAAAAAAACTGCGGATGCTGGAAATCCAAAACAAAAACAGAATTACCTGGAAAAATTCAGCAGGTCTGGCAGCATCGGCGGAGAAGAAAAGAGTTGACGTTTCGAGACTTCATGACCCTTCGACAGAACTCTTCCCATCCTGTGCTGCCCCATAACACTGTGAACCCAGTCAGTGTGATCCCATTCTGTGCTGCCCCATAACACAGTGAACCCAGTCAGTGTGATCCCATTCTGTGCTGCCCCATAACACAGTGAACACAGTCATTGTGATCCCATCCTGTGCTGCCCCATATCACTGTGATCCCAGTCAGTGTGATCCCATTCTGTGCTCCCTCATAACACTGTGATCCCAGTCACAGTGCGATCCCATTCTGTGCTGCCCCAAAACACAGTGATGCCTTTTCACAGTACAATCCCATCCTGTGCTGCCCCATAACACAATGATCCCAATCAGCGTGATCCTATTCTGTGCTGCTTCATAAAACTGTGATCCCAGAAAGTGTGATCCTATTCTGTGATGCTTCATAACACAGTGATCCCAGTCAGCATGACCCTATTCTGTGCTGCTTCATAACACTGTGATCCCAGTCAGTGCGATCCCATCCTCTTCTGTCCCATAACACTGTGATCCCAGTCGGTGTGATCCCGTCGTGTGCTGCACCATGAAACAGTGATCCCAGTCGGTGTGATCGCATTGGGTGCTGCAACATAACACTGTGATCCCAGTCAGTGTGATACTATTCTGTGCTGTCCTATAAAACAGTGATCCAATTACACAGTATGATCCCATTCTGTAATGTCCTATAACACAGCGATCACCGTCACAGCACAATCCCATTCTGTGCTGCCCCATAATGCAGTGATCCCTGTCAGTTTGATCCCATTCTGTGCTGCCCCATAACACTGTGATCCCAGTCACAGTGCGATCCCATTCTGTGCTGCACCATAACACTGTGATACCAGTCAGTGTGATCCCATTCTGTGCAGCCCCATAACATAGTGAACACAGTCAGTGTGATCCCATCCTGTGCTGCCCCATAACACTGTGATACCAGACAGTGTGATCACATTCTGTGCAGCCCCATAACACAGTGAACACAGTCAGTGTGACCCATCCTCTGCTGCCCCATAACACAGTGATCCCTGTCAGTGTGATCCCATTCTGTGCTGCCCCATAACACAGTGAACACAGTCAGTGTGATCCCATCGTTTGCTGCCCCATAACACAGTGATCCCTATCAGTGTGATCCCATTTTGTGCTGCCCCATAACACAGTGAACACAGTCAGTGTGATCCCATCCTAATAAAAACAAAAAAACTCCGGATGCTGGAAATCCAAAACAAAAACAGAATTACCTGGAAAAAATCAGCAGGTCTGGCAGCATCGGCGGAGAAGAAAAGAGTTGATGTTTCGAGTCATCATGACCCTTCGACAGAACTCGTAACATCCTGTGCTGCCCCATAACACTGTGATCCCAGTCAGTGCGATCCCATCCTGTTCTGTCACATAACACTGTGACCCTAGTCGGTGTGATCCCATCGTGTGCTGCACCATAACACTGTGATCTCAGTCAGTGTGATCCCATCCTGTGCTGCCCCATAACACTGTGATACCAGTCAGTGTGATCCCATTCTGTGCAGCCCCGTAACAAAATGATCACAGTCAGTGTGATCCCGTCCTGTGCTGTCCCATAACACAGTGATCCCAGTCAGTGTTATCGAATTCTGTGCTGCCCCCTAACACAATGATCACAGTCAGCGTGATCCCATTCTGTGCTGCCCCATAACACAGTGAACACAGTCAATGTGATCCCAATAAATAAAAACAAAAAAACTGCGGATGCTGGAAATCCAAAACAAAAACAGAATTACCTGGAAAAAATCAGCAGGTCTGGCAGCATCGGCGGAGAAGAAAAGAGTTGATGTTTCGACTCATCATGACCCTTCGACAGAACTCGTAACATCCTGTGCTGCCCCATAACACTGTGATCCCAGTCAGTGCTATCCCTTCCTGTTCTGTCCCATAACACTGTGACCCTAGTCGGTGTGATCCCATCGTGTGCTGCACCATAACACTGTGATCCCAGTCAGTGTGATCCCATTCTGTGCAGCCCCATAACACAGTGAACACAGTCAGTGTGATCCCATTCTGTGCAGCCCCATAACACAATGAACACAGTCAGTGTGATCCCATTTTGCGCAGCCCCATAACACAGTGAACACAGTCTGTGTGATCCCATTCTGTGCATCCCCATAACACAATGAACACAGTCAGTGTGATCCCATTCTGTGCAGCCCCATAACACAGTGAACACAGTCAGTGTGATCCCATCCTCTGCTGCCCAATAACACTGTGATCCCAGTCATTGTGATCCCATTCTGTGCTGCCCCATAACACAGTGAACACAGTCAGTGTGATCACATCCTGTGCTGTCCCATAACAAAGTGATCCCAGTCAGTGTTATCGAATTCTGTGCTGCCCCATAACACAATGATCACAGTCAGTGTGATCCCATCCTCTGCTGCCCCATAACACTGTGATCCCAATCATTGTGATCCCATTCTGTGCTGCCCCATAACACAGTGAACACAGTCAGTGTGATCCCATCCTAATAAAAACAAAAAAACTGCGGATGCTGGAAATCCAAAACTAAAACAGAATTACCTGGAAAAACTCAGCAGGTCTGGCAGCATCGGCGGAGAAGAAAAGAGTTGACGTTTCGAGTCATCGTGACCCTTCGACAGAACTCGTCCCATCCTGTGCGGCACCATCACACAGTGAACACAGTCGGTGTGATCCCATCCTGTGCTGCCCCATAACACTGTGATCCCAGTCAGTGTGATCCCATTCTGTGCTGCCCCATAACACTGTGATGCCTTTTCACAGTACAATCTCATCCTGTGCTGCCCCATAACACAGTGATCCCAGTCAGCATGATCCTATTCTGTGCTGCTTCATAACACTGTGATCCCAGTCGGTGTGATCTCATCGTGTGCTGCACCATAACACTGTGATCCCAGTCAGTGTGATCCTATTCTGTGCTGCCCCATAACACTGTGATCCTAGTCGGTGTGATCCCATCGTGTGCTGCACCACAACACTGTGATCCCAGTCAGTGTGGTCCTATTCTGTGCTTCTCCATAACACAGTGATCTCAGTCATAATGTGACACCATTCTGGACTGCCCTATAACAGTGATCTCATTAGTGTTATCCCATTCTGTGGTGCTCTAGGACAACGTGATCCCAGGCGGTCGGATCTCAGTCTTTACTGCCCCTAACACTGTTCTCATTACACAATGTGATCCCACTCAGTACTGTCGTATTACACAGTGATTCCAGTCACAGTGTGATCACATTCTGTACTCTCCTATAAAACAGTAATCCCATTACACAGTACGAACCCATTCTGAAATGTCCTATAACACGGTGATGCCCATCACAGCGCAATCCCATTCTGTGCTGCCCCATAACACAGTGATCCGAGTCAGTTTCGTCCCATTCTGTGCTGCCCCATAACACTGTGATCCCAGTCACAGTGCGATCCCATTCTGTGCTGCCCCATAACACGGTGATCCCAGTCAGTGTGATCCCATTCTGTGCTGCCCCATAACACTGTGATCCCAGTCAGTGCGATCCCATTCTGTGCTGCCCCATAACATAGTGATCCCTTTACACAGTACAATCCCATCCTGTGCTGCCGCATAACACTGTGATCCCAGTCAGTGTGGTCCCATTCTGTGCTGCCACATAAAACAGTGATCCCAGTCAGCGTGATCCCATTCTGTGCTGCCCCATAACACTCTGATCCCAGTCACAGTGCGATCCTATTCGGTGTTGCCCCATAACACAGTGATCCCAGTTAAAGTGCGATCCCATTGTGTGCGGCACCATAACAAATCGATCCCAAACAGCGTGATCCTATTCTGTGCTGCCTCATAACACTGTGATCCCAGTTAGTGCAATTCCATCCTGTTCTGTACCATAGCAGTGCGATCCCAGTCAGTGCGATCCCATCCTGTTCTCTCCCATAGCAGTGTGATCCCAGTCAGTGCGATCCCATCCTGTTCTGTCCCATAACACTGTGATCCCAGTCGGTGTGATCCCATCGTCTGCTGCACCATAATACTGTGATCCCAGTCGGTGTGATCCCATCGTGTGCTGCACCATAACATTGTGATCTCAGTCAGTGTGATCCTATTCTGAGCTGCCCATAACACAGTGATCACAGTCACAATGTGACCCCATTCGGCACTGCCCTATAACAGTGATCTCATTAGCGTTATCCCATTCTGTGGTGCTCTAGGACACCGTGATCCCAATCAGTCTGATCTCAGTCGGTCGTGCCCCTAACACTGTTCTCATTACACAATGTGATCACACTCAGTACTGTCATATTACACAGTGATCCCAGTCACAGTGAAATCCCATTCTGTACTGTCCTATAAAAGAGTGATCCCATTACACAGTACGATCCCTTGCTGTAATGTCTATAACACAGTGATCCCAGTCACAGCACAACCCCATTCTGTGCTGCACCATAATACAACGATCTCAGTCAGTTTGATCCCATTCTGTGCTGCCCATAACACAGTGGTCCCAGTCACTGTGCGAACCCATTCTGTGCTGCCCCATAACACAGTGAACACAGTCAGTGTGATCCAATCCTGTGCTGCCCCATTACAATAATCCAAATCACAATGCAATCCCATTCTTTGCTGCCGCATAACACTCTGATCCAAGTCACAGTGCGATCCCATTCCGTGCTGCCCCATAACACAGTGATCCCAGTCAGTGTGAACCTATTCTATGCTGCCCCATAACACTGTGATCCCAGTCAGTGTGATCCCAACTTGTGCTCTCCCATAACACTGTGATCCCAGTCAGTGTGATCCTGTTCTCTGCTGCGCCATAACACAGTGATCACAGTCAAAATGTGACCCCATTCTGCACTGCCCTGTAACAGTGATCTCATTAGTGTTATCCCATTCTATGGTGCTCTAGGACACCGTTATCCCAGTCAGTCTGATCTCAGTCAGTACTGCCCCGAACAGTGTTCTCATTAGACAATGTGATCCCATTCTGTACTGTGATATTACACATTGACCCCAGTCACAGTGTGATCCCATTCTGTATTGTCCTATAAGAAAGTAATCCCATTACACAGTACGATCCCATTCTGTAATGTCCCATAACACAGTGATCCGAGTCACAGCGCAATCCCATTCTGTGCTGCCCCATAATACAGTGATCCCAATCAGTGCGATCCCATTCTGCGCTGCCCCATAACACAGTGATCCCCGTCAGTGTGATCCCATCCTGTGCAACCCCATAACAGTGATCCCAGTCACAGTGCGATCCCATTCTGTGCTGCACCATAACACTGTGATCCCAGGCGATGTGATCCCATTCCCTACTGCCCCATGATACGGTGTTCCCAGTCGGTGTGATCCCATCGTGTGCTGCACCATAACACTGTGATCCCAGTCAGTGTGATCCTAATCTGTGCTGCCCCATAACACAATGATCACAGTCACAATGTGACCCCATTCAGCACTGCCCTATAACAGTGATCTCATTAGTGTTATCCCATACTGTGGTGCTCTAGGACACTGTGATCCCAGTCAGTCTGATCTCAGTCTTTACTGCCCCTAACACTGTTCTCATTACACAATGTGATCCCACTCAGTACTGTCGTATTACACAATGATCCCAGTAACAGTGTGATCCCATTCTGTACTGTCCTATAAAACAGTGATCCCATTACACAGTATGATCTTATTCTGTAATGTCCTATAACACAGTGATCAAAGTCACAGCACAATCCCATTCTGTGCTGCCCCATAACACTGTGATACCAGTCAGTGTGATCCCATCCTTTGCTATCCCACAACACTGTGAACCCAGTCAGTGTGATCCCATTCTGTGCAGCCCCATAACACAGTGAACACAGTCAGTGTGATCCCATTCTGTGCAGCCCCATAACACAATGAACAGAGTCAGTGTGATCCCATTCTGCGCAGCCCCATAACACAGTGAACACAGTCTGTGTGATCCCATTCTGTGCATCCCCATAACACAATGAACACAGTCAGTGTGATCCCATCCTCTGCTGCCCCATAACACTGTGATCCCAGTCATTGTGATCCCATTCTGTGCTGCCCCATAACACAGTGAACACAGTCAGTGTGATCCCATCCTAATAAAAACAAAAAAACTGCGGATGCTGGAAATCCAATACAAAAACAGAATTACCTGGAAAAACTCAGCAGGTCAGGCAGCATCGGCGGAGAAGAAAAGAATTGACGTTTCGAGTCCTCATGACACTTCGACAGAACTCGTCCCATCCTGTGCTGCCCCATAACACTGTGAAGCCAGTCACTGTGATCCCATTCTGTGCTGCCCCATAACACAGTGAACACAGTCAGTGTGATCCCATCCTGTGCTGCCCCATATCACAGTGATCCCAGTCAGTGTGATCCCATTCTGTACTGCCTCATAACACTGTGATCCCAGTCACAGTGCGATCCCATTCTGTGCTGCCCCAAAACACAGTGATGCCTTTTCACAGCACAATCCCATCCGGTGCTGCCCCATAACACAGTGATCCCAGTCAGCATGACCCTATTCTGTGCTGCTTCATAACACAGTGATCCCAGTCAGCATGATCCTATTCTGTGCTGCTTCATAACACTGTGATCCCAGTCAGCGTGATCCTATTCTGTGATGCTTCATAACACTGTGATCCCAGTCAGCGTGATCCTATTCTGTGCTGCTTCATAACACTGTGATCCCAGTCAGTGCGATCCCATCCTCTTCTGTCCCATAACACTGTGATCCCAGTCGGTGTGATCCCATCGTGTGTTGCACCATAACACAGTGAACCCAGTCGGTGTGATCCCATTGGGTGCTGCAACATAACACTGTGATCCCAGTCAGTGTGATACTATCCTGTGCTGTCCTATAAAACAGTGATCCCATTACACAGTATGATCCCATTCTGTAATGTCCTATAACAAAGTGATGACCGTCACAGCACAATCCCAAACTGTGCTGCACCATAATGCAGTGATTCCTGTCAGTTTGATCCCATTCTGTGCTGCCCCATAACACTGTGATCCCAGTCACAGTGCGATCCCATTCTGTGCTGCACCATAACATTGTGATACCAGTCAGTGTGATCCCATTCAGTGCTGCCCCATAACACAGTGAACACAGTCAGTGTGATCCCATCCTAATAAAAACAAAAAAACTGCGCATGCTGGAAATCCAAAACAAAAACAGAATTACCTGGAAAAACTCAGCAGGTCTGGCAGCATCGGCGGAGAAGAAAAGAGTTGACGTTTCGAGTCCTCATGACACTTCGACAGAACTCGTCCCATCCTGTGCTGCCCCATAACACTGTGAACCATGTCACTGTGATCCCATTCTGTGCTGCCACATAACACAGTGAACCCAGTCAGTGTGATCCCATTCTGTGCTGCCCCATAACACAGTGAACACAGTCAGTATGATCCCATCCTGTGCTGCCCCATATCACTGTGATCCCAGTCAGTGTGATCCCATTCTGTGCTGCCTCATAACACTGTGATCCCAGTCCCAGTGCGATCCCATTCTGTGCTGCCCCATAACACAGTGATGCCTTTTCACAGTACAATCCCATCCTGTGCTGCCCCATAACACAGTGATCCCTGTCAGCATTATCCTTTTCTGTGCTGCTTCATAACACTGTGATCCCAGTCAGCATGATCCTATTCTGTGCTGCTTCATAACACAGTGATCCCAGTCAGCGTGATCCTATTCTGTGCTGCTTCATAACACTGTGATCCCAGTCAGTGCGATCCCATCCTCTTCTGTCCCATAACACTGTGATCCCAGTCGGTGTGATCCCATCGTGTGTTGCACCGTAACACAGTGAACCCAGTCGGTGTGATCCCATTGGGTGCTGCACCATAACACTGTGATCCCAGTCAGTGTGATACTATCCTGTGCTGTCCTATAAAAACAGTGATCACATGACACAGTATGATCCCATTCTGTAATGTCCTATAAAAAAGTGATCACCGTCAATGCACAATCCCAAACGGTGCTGCCCCATAATGCAGTGATCCCTGTCAGTGTGATCCCATTCTGTGCTGCCCCATAACACAGTGAACACAGTCAGTATGATCCCATCCTAATAAAAACAAAAAAACTGCGGATGCTGGAAATCCAAAACAAAAACAGAATTTCCTGGAAAAACTCAGCAGGTCTGGCAGCATCAGCGGAGAAGAAAAGAGTTGACGTTTCGAGTCCTCATGACCCTTCGACAGAACTCGTCCCATCCTGTGCTGCCCCATAACACTGTGATCCCAGTCAGTGTGATCCCATTCTGTGCTGCCCCATAACACTGTGATCCCAGTCATTGTGATCCCATTCTGTGCAGCCCCATAACACTGTGATCCCAGTCACAGTGCGATCCCATTCTGTGCTGACACAAAACACAGTGATGCCTTTTCACAGTACAATCCCATCCTGTGCTGCCCCCTAACATAGTTATCCCAGTCAGCGTGATCCTATTCTGTGCTGCTTCATAACACTGTGATCCCAGTCAGCGTGATCCTATTCTGTGATGCTTCATAACACAGTGATCCCAGTCAGCTTGATCCTATTCTGTGCTGCTTCATAACACTGTGATCCCAGTCGGTGTGATCCCATCGTGTGCTGCACCATAACACAGTGATCCCAGTCGGTGTGATCCCATCGGGTGCTGCAGCATAACACTGTGATCCCGGTCAGTGTGATACTATTCTGTGCTGTCCTATAAAACAGTGATCCCATTACACAGTATGATCCCATTCTGTAATGTCCTATAACACAGTGATCACCGTCACAGCACAATCCCATTCTGTGCTGCCCCATAATACAGTGATCCCTTTCAGTTTGATCCCATTCTGTGCTGCCCCATAACACTGTGATCCCAGTCACAGTGCGATCCCATTCTGTGCTGCACCATAACACTGTGATACCAGTCAGTGTGATCCCATTCTGTGCAGCCCCATAACACAGTGAACACAGTCAGTGTGATCCCATCCTGTGCTGCCCCATAACACTGTGATACCAGTCAGTGTGATCCCATTCTGTGCAGCCCCATAACACAGTGAACACAGTCAGTGTGATCCCATCCTCTGCTGCCCCATAACACAGTGATCCCTGTCAGTGTGATCCCATTCTGTGCTGCCCCATAACACAGTGAACACAGTCAGTGTGATCCCATCGTGTGCTGCCCCATAACACAGTGGACACAGTCAGTGTGATCCCCTCTTGTGCTGCCCCATAACACTGTTATCCCTGTCATTGTGATCCCATTCTTTGCTGCCCCATAACACAGTGAACACAGTCAGTGTGATCCCATCCTAATAAAAACAAAAAAACTGCGGATGCTGGAAATCCAAAACAAAAACAGAATTACCTGGAAAATCTCAGCAGGTCTGGTAGCATCGGCGGAGAAGAAAAGAGTTGACGTTTCGAGTCATCATGACCCTTCGACAGAACTCGTCCCATCCTGTGCTGTCCCATAACACTGTGATCCTAGTCAGTGTGATCCCATCGTGTGCTGCACCATAACACTGTGATCCCAGTCAGTGTGATCCTATTCTGTGCTGTCCTAAACAACAGTGATCCCATTACACAGTACGATCCCATTCTGTAATGTCCTATAACACAGTGATCACCGTCACAGCACAATCCCATTCTGTGCTGCCCCATAATGCAATGATCCCTGTCAGTTTGAACCCATCCTGTGCTGCCGCAAAACACTGTGATCCCAGTCACAGTGCGATCCCATTCTGTGCTGAACCATAACACAGTTATCCTAGTCAGTGTGATCCCATCCTCTGCTGCACCATAACACAGTGAACACAGTCAGTGTGATCCCATCCTAATAAAAACAAAAAAACTGCGGATGCTGGAAATCCAAAACAAAAAAGGAATTACCTGGAAAAACTCAGCAGGTCTGGCAGCATCGGCGGAGAAGAAAAGAGTTGACGTTTCAAGTCCTCATGACCCTTCGACAGAACTCGTCCCATCCTGTGCGGCCCCATCACACAGTGAACAAAGTAAGTGTGATCCCATCCTGTGCTGCCCCATAACACTGTGATCCCAGTCAGTGTGATCCCATTCTGTGCTGCCCCATAACATAGTGATCCCTTTACACTGTACAATCCCATCCTGTGCTGCCGCATAACACTGTGATCCCAGTCAGTGTGATCCCATTCTGTGCTGCCACATAACACAGTGATCCCAGTCAGCGTGATCCCATTCTGTGCTGCCCCAAAACACAGTGATCCCAGTCACAGTGCGATCCTATTCGGTGTTGCCCCATAACACAGTGATCCCAGTTAAAGTGCGATCCCATTGTGTGTGGCACCATAACAAATCGATCCCAAACAGCGTGATCCTATTCTGTGCTGCCTCATAACACTGTGATCCCAGTTAGTGCAATTCCATCCTGTTCTGTACCATAGCAGTGTGATCCCAGTCAGTGCGATCCCATCCTGTTCTGTCCCATAACACTGTGATCCCAGTCGGTGTGATCCCATCGTCTGCTGCACCATAATACTGTGATCCCAGTCGGTGTGATCCCATCGTGTGCTGCACCATAACATTGTGATCTCAGTCAGTGTGATCCTATTCTGTGCTGCCCCATAACACAGTGATCACAGTCAAAATTTGACCCCATTAGGCACTGCCCTATAACAGTGATCTCATTAGCGTTATCCCATTCTGTGTTGCTCTAGGACACCATGATCCCAATCAGTCTGATCTCAGTCTGTAGTGCCCCTAACACTGTTCTCATTACACAATGTGATCACACTCAGTACTGTCATATTACACAGTGATCCCAGTCACAGTGAAATCCCAATCTGCACTGTCCTATAAAAGAGTGATCCCTTTACACAGTACGATCCCTTGCTGTAATTTCTATAACACAGTGATCCCAGTCACAGCGCAACCCCATTCTGTGCTGCACCATAATACAACGATCTCAGTCAGTTTGATCCCATTCTGTGCTGCCCATAACACAGTGGTCCCAGTCACTGTGCGATCCCATTCTGTGCTGCCCCATAACACAGTGAACACAGTCAGTGTGATCCAATCCTGTGCTGCCCCATTACAATAATCCAAATCACAATGCAATCGCATTCTTTGCTGCCGCATAACACTCTGATCCAAGTCACAGTGCGATCCCATTCCGTGCTGCCCCATAACACAGTGATCCCAGTCAGTGTGAACCTATTCTGTGCTGTCCCATAACACTGTGATCCCAGTCAGTGTGATCCCAACTTGTGCTCTCCCATAACACTGTGATCCCAGTCAGTGTGATCCTGTTCTCTGCTGCGCCATAACACAGTGATCACAGTCAAAATGTGACCCCATTCTGCACTGCCCGATAACAGTGATCTCATTAGTGTTATCCCATTCTATGGTGCTCTAGGACACCGTGATCCCAGTCAGTCTGATCTCAGTCGGTACTGCCCCAAACAGTGTTCTCATTAGACAATGTGATCCCATTCTGTACTGTGATATTACACTTTGACCCCAGTTACAGTGTGATCCCATTCTGTATTGTCCTATAAGAAAGTAATCCCATTACACAGTACAATCCCATTCTGTAATGTCCCATAACACAGTGATCCGAGTCACAGCGCAATCCCATTCTGTGCTGCCCCATAATACAGTGATCCCAATCAGTGTGATCCCATTCTGTGCTGCCCCATAACACAGTGATCCCCATCAGTGTGATCCCATCCTGTGCTACCCCATAAAAGTGTTCCCAGTCCCAGTGCGAACCCATTACGTGCTGCACCATAACACTGTGATCCTAGTCGGTGTGATCCCATCGTGTGCAGCACCATAACACTGTGATCCCAGTCTGTGTGATCCTATTCTGTGCTGCCCCATAACACTGTGATCCCAGTCACAGTGCGATCACATTCCGCGCTGCCCCATAACACAGTGTTCCCAGTCAGTGTGATCCCATTCTGTGCTGCCCCATAACACAGAGATCCTAGTCAGTGTGATCCCATCCTGTGCTGCCTCATAACACATTGATCCCAGTCAATATGATCCCATCCTGTGCTGCCCCATAACACTGTGATCCCAGGCACAGTGCGATCCCATTCTGTGCTGCCCAATAACACAGTGATCACAGTCAGTGTGATCCTATTCTGTGCTGTCCCATAACATAGTGATCCCAGTCAGCATGATCCTATTCTGTGCTGCACCAAAACACTGTGATCCCAGTCAAAGTGCGATCCCATTCTGTGCTGCCCCATAACACAGTGATCACAGTCACAATGTGATCCCATTCTGCACTGCCCTATAACAGTGATCTCATTACTATTATCTCATTCTGTGGTGCTCTAGGACACCGTAATCCCAGTCAGTCTGATCTCAGTCTGTACTTCCCCTAACAGAGTTCTAATTACACAAGGCGATCCCACTCTGTACTGTCCTTTAAAACAGTGATCCCATTAAACAGTACGATCCCATTCTTTAATGTCCTATAACACAGTGATCCCAGTCAGAACGCAATCCCATTCTGTGCTGCCCCATAACACTGATCCCAGTCACAATATGATTCCATTCTGTGCTGCCCCATAACACTGTGGTCCCAAGCGGTGCGATCCCATTCCGTATTGCCACATAACACAGTGTTCCCAGTCGGTGTGATCCCATTCTGTGCTGTCCAGTAACCCAGTGATCACAGTCACAGTGCGATGACATTCTGTGCTGCACCATAACACTATGATCCAATTAGTGTTATCTCATGCTCTGCTGCCCCATAACCCAGTGATCACAGTCACAGTGTGACCCCATTCTGTGCTGCCCCATAACACTATGTTCCAATCAGTGTAATCCCATTATGTGCTGCCCCATAACACAGAGTTCCTCGTCAGTGTGATCCTATACTGTGCTGCCCCATAATACTGTGATCCCAGTCACAGTGCGATCCCATTCTGTGCTGCCCCATAACACTGTGATCCCAGTCAGTGTGATCCTATTCTGTGCTGCCCCATAACATAGTGATCCCAGTCAGCGTGATCCTATTTTGTGCTGCACCAAAACACTGTGATCCCAGTCAAAGTGCGATCCCATTCTGTGCTGCCCCATAACACAGTGATCACAGTCACAATGTGATCCCATTCTGCACTGCCCTATAACAGTGATGTCATTAGTATTATCCCATCCTGTGCTGCCCCATAACACTATGATCCCAGTCACAGTGCGATCCCATTCTGTGCTGCCCCATAACACTGTGATCCCAGTCAGTGTGATCCTATTCTGTGCTGCCCCATAACATAGTGATCCCAGTCAGCGTGATCCTATTTTGTGCTGCACCAAAACACTGTGATCCCAGTCAAAGTGCGATCCCATTCTGTGCTGCCCCATAACACAGTGATCACAGTCACAATGTGATCCCATTCTGCACTGCCCTATAACAGTGATGTCATTAGTATTATCCCATCCTGTGCTGCCCCATAACACTATGATCCCAGTCACAGTGCGATCCAATTCTGTGCTGCCACATAACACAGTGATCCCAGTCAGTATGATCCTATTCTGTGCTGCCCCATAACACTGTGATCCCAGTCGGTGTGATCCCATCCTGTCCTGCCCCATAACACAGTGATCCCAGTCACAGTGCAATTCCATTCTGTGCTGTCCCACAAGACTGTGATCCCAGTCAGTGCGATCCCATACTGTGCCGCCCCATAACACTGTGATCCCAGTCAGTGTGATCTCATTCTGTGCTGTCCAGTAACCCAGTGATCACAGTCACAGTGCGATGACATTCTGTGCTGCACCATAACACTATGATCCAATTAGTGTTATCTCATGCTCTGCTGCCCCATAACCCAGTGATCACAGTCACAGTGTGACCCCATTCTGTGCTGCCCCATAACACTATGTTCCAATCAGTGTAATCCCATTATGTGCTGCCCCATAACACAGAGTTCCTCGTCAGTGTGATCCTATACTGTGCTGCCCCATAATACTGTGATCCCAGTCACAGTGCGATCCCATTCTGTGCTGCCCCATAACACTGTGATCCCAGTCAGTGTGATCCTATTCTGTGCTGCCCCATAACATAGTGATCCCAGTCAGCGTGATCCTATTTTGTGCTGCACCAAAACACTGTGATCCCAGTCAAAGTGCGATCCCATTCTGTGCTGCCCCATAACACAGTGATCACAGTCACAATGTGATCCCATTCTGCACTGCCCTATAACAGTGATGTCATTAGTATTATCCCATCCTGTGCTGCCCCATAACACTATGATCCCAGTCACAGTGCGATCCAATTCTGTGCTGCCACATAACACAGTGATCCCAGTCAGTATGATCCTATTCTGTGCTGCCCCATAACACTGTGATCACAGTCAGTGTGATCCTATTCTGTGCTGCCACATAACAATGTGATCCCAGTCAAAGTGAGATCCCATTCTGTGCTACCCCTAACACTGTGATCCCTGTCGGTGTGATTCCATCGTCTGCTGCCCCATAACATAGTGATCCCAGTCAGCGTGATCCTATTTTGTGCTGCACCAAAACACTGTGATCCCAGTCAAAGTGCGATCCCATCCTGTGCTGCCCCATAACACAGTGATCCCAGTCAGTGATCCCATTCGGTGCTGCCCCATAACACTGTGATCCCAGTCAGTGTGATCCCATTTTGTGCTGAACAATTAAACTGTGATCCCAGTCGGTGTGTTCCCATCCTGTGCTGTTCCATAACATTGTGATCCCATTCAGTGTGATCCCACTCTGTGAGGCCCCATAACACAGTGATACCAGTCAGTATGATCCCGTCCAGGGCTGTCCTATAACATTGTGATCCCAGTCGGTGTGATCACATTCCATGCTGCCCCATAACACTGTGATCCCAGTCAGTGTGATCCTGTTCTCTGCCGCGCTATAACACTGTGATAACAGTCACAATGTGACCCCATTCTGCACTGCCCTATAACAGTGATCTCATTAGTATTGTCCCGTTTTTGGAGCTCTAGGACACCGTGATCCCAGTCAGTCTGATCTCAGTCTGTACTGCCCCTAACAGTGTTCTCATTACACAACGTGATCCCATTCTGTACTGTCATATTACACAGTGATCCCAGTCACAGTCTGATCCCATTCTGTACTGTCCTATAATAGTGATCCCATTACACAGCACAATCCTCTTCTGTACTGTCCTATAACACTGTGATCCCAGTCACAGTGCGATCCCATTCTTTGCTGCCCCATAACAAAGTGAACCCAGTCAGCGAGATCCTATTCTGTGCTGTCCCATAACACTGTGATCCCAGTCGGTGTGATCCCATCCTGTCCTGCCCCATAACACAGTGATCCCAGTCACAGTGCAATTCCATTCTGTGCTGTCCCACAAGACTGTGATCCCAGTCAGTGCGATCCCATACTGTGCCGCCCCATAACACTGTGATCCCAGTCAGTGTGATCTCATTCTGTGCTGTCCAGTAACCCAGTGATCACAGTCACAGTGCGATGACATTCTGTGCTGCACCATAACACTATGATCCAATTAGTGTTATCTCATGCTCTGCTGCCCCATAACCCAGTGATCACAGTCACAGTGTGACCCCATTCTGTGCTGCCCCATAACACTATGTTCCAATCAGTGTAATCCCATTATGTGCTGCCCCATAACACAGAGTTCCTCGTCAGTGTGATCCTATACTGTGCTGCCCCATAATACTGTGATCCCAGTCACAGTGCGATCCCATTCTGTGCTGCCCCATAACACTGTGATCCCAGTCAGTGTGATCCTATTCTGTGCTGCCCCATAACATAGTGATCCCAGTCAGCGTGATCCTATTTTGTGCTGCACCAAAACACTGTGATCCCAGTCAAAGTGCGATCCCATTCTGTGCTGCCCCATAACACAGTGATCACAGTCACAATGTGATCCCATTCTGCACTGCCCTATAACAGTGATGTCATTAGTATTATCCCATCCTGTGCTGCCCCATAACACTATGATCCCAGTCACAGTGCGATCCAATTCTGTGCTGCCACATAACACAGTGATCCCAGTCAGTATGATCCTATTCTGTGCTGCCCCATAACACTGTGATCACAGTCAGTGTGATCCTATTCTGTGCTGCCACATAACAATGTGATCCCAGTCAAAGTGAGATCCCATTCTGTGCTACCCCTAACACTGTGATCCCTGTCGGTGTGATTCCATCGTCTGCTGCACCATAACATAGTGATCACAGTCACAGTGTGACCCCATTCTGTGCTGCCCCATAATACTGTGACACGAGTCAGTGTGATCCCATCCTGTGCTCACCCGTAACCCAGTGATCACAGTCACAGTGCGATCCTATTCTGCACTGCCCCATAACACAGTGATCCCAGTCACAGTTCAATTCCATTCTGTGTTGCCCCAAAACACTGCGATCCAAGTCACAGCGCGATCCCATTCGGTGCTGCCCCATAACACAGTGATCCCAGTCAGTGTGATCCTATTCTGTGCTGCCCCATAACACTGTGATCCCAGTCACAGTGCGATCCTATTCGGTGCTGCCCCACAACACTGTGATCACAGTCACAGAGCGATCCCATTCCATGCTGCCCCATAACACACTAATCCCAGTCAGTGTGAACATATTCTGTGCTGCAACATAACACTGTGATCCCAGTCAGTGTGATCCTGTTCTCTGCTGAGCCATAACACCGTGATCACAGTCACAATGTGACCCCATGCTGCACTGCCCTATAACAGTGATCTCATTAGTGTTATCCCATTCAATGGTGCTCTAGGACACCGTGATCCCAGTCAGTCTGATCTCAGTCTGTTCTGCCCCTAACAGTGTTCTCATTACAAATGTGATCCCACTCTGTACTGTCATATTACACAGTGATCCCAGTCACAGTGTGATCCCATTCTGTACTGTCCTATAAAACAGTGATCCCATTACACAGTACGATCCCATTCTGTACTGTCCTATAACACAGTGATCCCAGTCACAGCGCAATCCCATTCTGTGCTGCCCCATAATACAGTGATCCCAGTCAGTGTGATCCCATTCTGTGCTGCGCCATAACACAGTCATCCCAGTCATTGTGACCCCATCCTGTGCTGCCCCATAACAGTGATCCCAGTCACATTGCGATCCCATTCTGTGCTGCCCCTTAACACTGTGATCCCAGTCGGTGTGATCCCATCATGTGCTGCAGCATAACACTGTGATCCCATGCGATGTGATCCCATTCTGTGCTGCCCCATAACATAGTGATCACAGACGCAGTGAGACCCCATTATGTGCTGCCCCATAACACTGTGATCCTAGTCGGTGTGATCCCATCGTGTGCTGCACCATAACACTGTGATCCCAGTCATTGTGATCCCATCCTGTGCTGCCCCATAACAGTGATCCCAGTCACATTGCGATCCCATTCTGTGCTACCCCATAAAACTGTGATCCCAGTCGGTGTGATCCCATCATGTGCTGCAGATTAACACTGTGATCCCAGGTGATGTGATCCCATTCTGTGCTGCCCCATAACATAGTGATCACAGCCGCAGTGAGACCCCATTATGTGCTGCCCCATAACACTGTGATCCTAGTCGGTGTGATCCCATCGTGTGCTGCACCATAACACTATGATCCGAGTCTGTGTGATCCTATTCTGTGCTGCCCCATAATACTGTGATCCCAGTCACAGTGCGATCACATTCCGTGCTGCCCCATAACACAGTGTTCTCAGTCAGTGTAATCCCATTCTGTGCTGCCCCATAACACAGAGATCCTAGTCAGTGTGATCCCATCCTGTGCTGCCCCATAACACATTGATCCCATTCAATGTGATCCCATCGTGTGCTGCACCATAACAATGTGATCCCAGTCATTGTGATCCCATCCTGTGCTGCTCCATAACAGTGATCCCAGTCACATTGCGATCCCATTCTGTGCTATCCCATAAAACTGTGATCCCAGTCGGTGTGATCCCATCATGTGCTGCAGATTAACACTGTGATCCCAGGTGATGTGATCCCATTCTGTGCTGCCCCATAACATAGTGATCACAGCCGCAGTGAGACCCCATTATGTGCTGCCCCATAACACTGTGATCCTAGTCGGTGTGATCCCATCGTGTGCTGCACCATAACACTGTGATCCCAGTCTGGGTGATCCTATTCTGTGCTGCTCCATAATACTGTGATCCCAGTCACAGTGCGATCACATTCCGTGCTGCCCCATAACACAGTGTTCTCAGTCAGTGTGATCCCATTCTGTGCTGCCCCATAACACAGAGATCCTAGTCAGTGTGATCCCATCCTGTGCTGCCCCATAACACATTGATCTCAGTCAATGTGATCCCATCCTCTGCTGCCCCATAACACTGTGATCCCAGTCACAGTGCGATCCCATTCTGTGCTGCCCCATAACACTGTGATCCCAGTCAGTGTGATCCTATTCTGTGCTGCCCCATAACATAGTGATCCCAGTCAGCGTGATCCTATTCTGTGATGCACCAAAACACTGTGATCCCAGTCAAAGTGCGATCCCATTCTGTGCTGCCCCATAACACAGTGATCACAGTCACAATGTGATCCCATTCTGCACTGCCCTATAACAGTGATCTCATTACTATTATCCCATTCTGTGGTGCTCTAGGACACCGTAATCCCAGTCAGTCTGATCTCAGTCTGTACTTCCCCTAACAGAGTTCTAATTACGCAAGGTGATCCCACTCTGTACTGTCCTTTAAAACAGTGATCCCATTAAACAGTACGATCCCATTCTTTACTGTCCTATAACACAGTGATGCCAGTCAGAACGCAATCCCATTCTGTGCTGCCCCATAACACTGATCCCAGTCACAGTACGATTCCATTCTGTGCTGCCCCATAACACTGTGGTCCCAAGCGGTGTGATCCCATTCCGTATTGCCACATAACACGGTGTTCCCAGTCGGTGTGATCCCATTCTGTGCTGTCCAATAACCCAGTGATCACAGTCACAGTGCGATGACATTCTGTGCTGCACCATAACACTATGATCCAATTAGTGTTATCTCATCCTCTGCTGCCCCATAGCCCAGTGATCACAGTCACAGTGTGACCCCATTCTGTGCTGCCCCATAACACTATGTTCCAATCAGTGTGATCCCATTCTGTGCTGCCCCATAACACAGAGTTCCTCGTCAGTGTGATCCTATCCTGTGCTGCCCCATAACACTGTGATCCCAGTCACAGTGCGATCCCATTCTGTGCTGCCCCATAACACAGTGATCCCAGTCAGTGTGATCCTATTCTGTGCTGCCCCATAACATAGTGATCCCAGTCGGCGTGATCCTATTCTGTGATGCACCAAAATACTGTGATCCCAGTCAAAGTGCGATCCCATTCTGTGCTGCCCCATAACACAGTGATCACAGTCACAATATGATTCCATTCTGCACTGCCCTATAACAGTGATCTCATTAGTATTATCCCATTCTGTCGTGCTCTAGGACACCGTAATCCCAGTCAGTCTGATCTCAGTCTGTACTTCCCCTAACAGAGTTCTAATTACACAAGGTGATCCCACTCTGTACTGTCCTTTAAAACAGTGATCCCATTAAACAGTACGATCCCATTCTGTACTGTCCTATAACACAGTGATCCCAGTCACATCGCAATCCCATTCTGTGCTGCCCCATAATACAGTGATCCCAGTCAGTGTGATCCGATTCTGTGCTGCCCCATAACACAGTGATCCCAGTCATTGTGACCCCATCTTGTGCTGCCCCATAACACTGATCGCAGTCACAGTACGATTCCATTCTGTGATGCCCCATAACACTGTGGTCCCAAGCGGTGTGATCCCATTCCATATTGCCACATAACACGGTGTTCCCAGTCGGTGTGATCCCATTCTGTGCTGTCCCATAACCCAGTGATCACAGTCACAGTGCGATGCCATTCTGTGCTGCACCATATCACTGTGATCCCAGTCAGTGTGATCCCATCTTGTGCTGTCCCATAACCCAGTGATCACAGTCACAGTGTGACCCCATTCTGTGCTGCATCATAACACTATGATCCAATCAGTGTAATCGCATCCTGTACTGCCCCATAACCCAGTGATCACAGTCACAGTGCGATGCCATTCTGTGCTGCACCATACCACTGTGATCCCAGTCGGTGTGATCCCATCCTGTGCTGCCCCATAACCCAGTGATCACAGTCACAGTGCGATGCCATTCTGTGCTGCACCATATCACTGTGATCCCAGTCAGTGTGATCCTATTCTGTGCTGGCCCAAAACACAGAGATCCGAGTCAATGTGATCCCATCCTGTGCTGCCCCAAAACACTGGGATCCCAGTCACAGTGCGATCCCATTCTGTGCTGCCACATAACACAGTGATCCCAGTCAGTATGATCCTATTCTGTGCTGCCCCATAAAACTGTGATCACAGTCAGTGTGATCCTATTCTGTGCTGCCACATAACAATGTGATCCCAGTCAAAGTGAGATCCCATTCTGTGCTACCCCTAACACTGTGATCCCCGTCGGTGTGAACCCATCGTCTGCTGCACCATAACATAGTGATCACAGTCACAGTGTGACCATATTCTGTGCTGCCCCATAACACTGTGACACGAGTCAGTGTGATCCCATCCTGTGCTCACCCATAACCCAGTGATCACAGTCACATTGCGATCCCATTCTGCACTGCCCCATAACACAGTGATCCCAGTCACAGTGCAATTCCATTCTGTGCTGCCCCAAAACACTGCGATCCAAGTCACAGCGCGATCCCATTCTGTGCTGCCCCATAACACTGTGATTACAGTCACAGAGCGATCCCATTCCATGCTGCCCCACAACACGCTAATCCCAGTCAGTGTGAACATATTCTGTGCTGCAATATAACACTGTGATCCCAGTCAGTGTGATCCTGTTCTCTGCTGAGCCGTAACACAGTGATCACAGTCACAATGTGACCCCATGCTGCACTGCCCTATAACAGTGATCTCATTAGTGTTATCCCATTCTATGGTGCTCTAGGACACCGTGATCCCAGTCAGTCTGATCTCAGTCTGTTCTGCCCCTAACAGTGTTCTCATTACAAATGTGATCCCACTCTGTACTGTCATATTATACAGTGATCCCAGTCACAGTGTGATCCCATTCTGTACTGTCCTATAAAACAGTGATCCCAGTCACAGCGCAATCCCATTCTGTGCTGCCCCATAATACAGTGATCCCAGTCAGAGTGATCCCATTCTGTGCTGCGCCATAACAGTGATCCCAGTCACATTGCAATCCCATTCTGTGCTGCCCCATAACACTGTGATCCCAGTCGGTGTGATCCCATCATGTGCTGCAGCATAACACTGTGATCCCAGGCGATATGACCCCATTCTGTGCTGCCCCATAACATAGTGATCACAGCCACAGTGAGACCCCATTATGTGCTGCCCCATAACACTGTGATCCTAGTCGGTGTGATCCCATCGTGTGCTGCACCATGACATTGTGATCCCAGTCTGTGTGATCTTATTATGTGCTGCGCCGTAACACCGTGATCACAGTCACAATGTGACACCATTCTGCACTGCCCTATAAAAGTGATCTCATTACTGTTATCCCATTCTGTGGTGCTCTAGGACACCGTGATCCCAGTCAGTTTGATCTCAGTCTTTAATGCCCCAAACACTGTTCTCATTACACAATGTGATCCCACTCAGTACTGTCGTATTAAACAGTGATCCCAGTCACAGTGTGATCCCATTCTGTACTGTCCTATAAAACAGTGATCCCATTACACAGTACGATCCCATTCTGTAATGTCATATAACACAGTGATCCCTGTCACAGCGCAATCCCATTCTGTGCTGCCCCGTAACAGTGATCCCAGTCAGTTTGCTCCCAATCTGTGCTGCCCCATAACACTGTGATCCCAGTCACAGTGCGATCCCATTCTGTGCTGCCCCATAACACTCTGATCCCAGTCAGTGCGATCCCATTCTGTGCTGCCCATAACACAGTGATCACTTTACACAGTACAATCCCATCCTGTGCTGCCTCATAACACTGTGATCCCAGTCAGTGTGATCCTGTTCTCTGCTGAGCCATAACACAGTGATCACAGTCACAATGTGATCCCATTCTGCACTGCCCTATAACAGTGATCTCATTAATATTATCCCATTCTGTGGTGCTCTAGGACACCGTAATCCCAGTCAGTCTGATCTCAGTCTGTACTTCCACTAACAGAGTTCTAATTACACAAGGTGATCCCACTCTGTACTGTCCTTTAAAACAGTGATCCCATTAAACAGTACGATCCCAATCTGCGTTGTCCCATAACCCAGTGATCACAGTCACAGTGCGATGCCATTTTGTGCTGCCCCATAACAGTGATCCCAGTCAGTTTGCTCCCATTCTGTGCTGCCCCATAACACAGTGATCCCAGTCACAGTGCAATCCCATTCTGTGCTGCCCCATAACACTGTGATCCCTTTACAAAGTACAATCCCATCCTGTGCTGCCTCACAACACTGTAATCCCAGTCAGTGTGAACATATTCTGTGCTGCAACATAACACTGTGATCCCAGTCAGTGTGATCCTGTTCTCTGCTGAGCCATAACACAGTGATCACAGTCACAATGTGATCCCATTCTGCACTGCCCTATAACAGTGATCTCATTAGTGTTATCCCATTCTATGGTGCTCTAGGACACCGTGATCCCAGTCAGTCTGATCTCAGTCTGTTCTGCCCCTAACAGTGTTCTCATTACAAATGTGATCCCACTTTGTACTGTCATATTACACAGTGATCCCAGTCACAGTGTGTTCCCATTCTGTACTTTCCTATAAAACAGTGATCCCATTACACAGTACGATGTCATTCTGTACTGTCCTATAACACAGTGAACCCAGTCACATCGCAATCCCATTCTGTGCTGCCCCATAATACAGTGATCCCAGTCAGTGTGATCCGATTCTGTGCTGCCCCATAACACAGTGATCCCAGTCATTGTGACCCCATCCTGTGCTGCCCCATAACAGTGATCCCAGTCACATTGCGATCCCATTCTGTGCTGCCCCATAACACTGTGATCCCAGTCGGTGTGATCCCATCATGTGCTGCAGATTAACACTGTGATCCCAGGCGATGTGATCCCAATCTGTGCTGCCCCATAACATAGTGATCACAGCCACAGTCAGACCCCATTATGTGCTGCACCATAACACTGTGATCCTGGTCGGTGTGATCCCATCGTGTGCTGCACCATAACACTGTGATCCCAGTCTGTGTGATCCTATTCTGTGCTGCCCCATAACACTGTGATCCCAGTCATTGTGACCCCATCCTGTGCTGCCCCATAACAGTGATCCCAGTCACATTGCGATCCCATTCTGTGCTGCCCCATAACACTGTGATCCCAGTCGGTGTGATCCCATCATGTGCTGCAGATTAACACTGCGATCCCAGGCGATGTGATCCCATTCTGTGCTGCCCCATGACATAGTGATCACAGCCACAGTCAGACCCCATTATGTGCTGCACCATAACACTGTGATCCTGGTCGGTGTGATCCCATCGTGTGCTGCACCATAACACTGTGATCCTAGTCTGTGTGATCCTATTCTGTGCTGCCCCATAACACTGTGATCCCAGTCACAGTGCGATCCCATTCCGTGTTGCCCCATAACACAGTTTTCCCAGTCAGTGTGATCCCATTCTGTGCTGCCCCATAACACAGAGATCCTAGTCAGTGTGATCCCATCCTGTGCTGCCCCATAACACACTGATCCCAGTCAATGTGATCCCATCCTCTGCTGCCCCATAACACTGTGATCCCAGTCATAGTACGATCCCATTCTGTGCTGCCCCATAACACAGTGATCCCAGTCAGTGTGATACTATTCTGTGCTGCCGCATAATATAGTGATCCCAGTCAGTGTGATCCTATTCTGTGATGCACCAAAACACTGTGATCCCAGTCAAAGTGCGATCTCATTCTGTGCTGCCCCATAACATAGTGATCACAGTCACAATGTGACCCCATGCTGCACTGCCCTATAACAGTGATCTCGTTAGTGTTATCCCATTCAATGGTGCTCTAGGACACCGTGATCCCAGTCAGTCTGATCTCAGTCTGTTCTGCCCCTAACAGTGTTCTCATTACAAATGTGATCCCACTCTGTACTGTCATATTACACAGTGATCCCAGTCACAGTGTGATCCCATTCTGTACTGTCCTATAAAACAGTGATCCCATTACACAGTACGATCCCATTCTGTACTGTCCTATAACACAGTGATCCCAGTCACAGCGCAATCCCATTCTGTGCTGCCCCATAATACAGTGATCCCAGTCAGTGTGATCCCATTCTGTGCTGCGCCATAACACAGTCATCCCAGTCATTGTGACCCCATCCTGTGCTGCCCCATAACAGTGATCCCAGTCACATTGCGATCCCATTCTGTGCTGCCCCTTAACACTGTGATCCCAGTCGGTGTGATCCCATCATGTGCTGCAGCATAACACTGTGATCCCATGCGATGTGATCCCATTCTGTGCTGCCCCATAACATAGTGATCACAGACGCAGTGAGACCCCATTATGTGCTGCCCCATAACACTGTGATCCTAGTCGGTGTGATCCCATCGTGTGCTGCACCATAACACTGTGATCCCAGTCATTGTGATCCCATCCTGTGCTGCCCCATAACAGTGATCCCAGTCACATTGCGATCCCATTCTGTGCTACCCCATAAAACTGTGATCCCAGTCGGTGTGATCCCATCATGTGCTGCAGATTAACACTGTGATCCCAGGTGATGTGATCCCATTCTGTGCTGCCCCATAACATAGTGATCACAGCCGCAGTGAGACCCCATTATGTGCTGCCCCATAACACTGTGATCCTAGTCGGTGTGATCCCATCGTGTGCTGCACCATAACACTGTGATCCGAGTCTGTGTGATCCTATTCTGTGCTGCCCCATAATACTGTGATCCCAGTCACAGTGCGATCACATTCCGCGCTGCCCCATAACACAGTGTTCTCAGTCAGTGTAATCCCATTCTGTGCTGCCCCATAACACAGAGATCCTAGTCAGTGTGATCCCATCCTGTGCTGCCCCATAACACATTGATCCCAGTCAATGTGATCCCATCGTGTGCTGCACCATAACAATGTGATCCCAGTCATTGTGATCCCATCCTGTGCTGCTCCATAACAGTGATCACAGTCACAGTGCGATGCCATTCTGTGCTGCACCATATCACTGTGATCCCAGTCGGTGTGATCCTATTCTGTGCTGGCCCAAAACACAGAGATCCGAGTCAATGTGATCCCATCCTGTGCTGCCCCAAAACACTGGGATCCCAGTCACAGTGCGATCCCATTCTGTGCTGCCACATAACACAGTGATCCCAGTCAGTATGATCCTATTCTGTGCTGCCCCATAAAACTGTGATCACAGTCAGTGTGATCCTATTCTGTGCTGCCACATAACAATGTGATCCCAGTCAAAGTGAGATCCCATTCTGTGCTACCCCTAACACTGTGATCCCCGTCGGTGTGATCCCATCGTCTGCTGCACCATAACATAGTGATCACAGTCACAGTGTGACCATATTCTGTGCTGCCCCATAACACTGTGACACGAGTCAGTGTGATCCCATCCTGTGCTCACCCATAACCCAGTGATCACAGTCACAGTGCGATCCCATTCTGCACTGCCCCATAACACAGTGATCCCAGTCACAGTGCAATTCCATTCTGTGCTGCCCCAAAACACTGCGATCCAAGTCACAGCGCGATCCCATTCTGTGCTGCCCCATAACACTGTGATTACAGTCACAGAGCGATCCCATTCCATGCTGCCCCACAACACGCTAATCCCAGTCAGTGTGAACATATTCTGTGCTGCAATATAACACTGTGATCCCAGTCAGTGTGATCCTGTTCTCTGCTGAGCCGTAACACAGTGATCACAGTCACAATGTGACCCCATGCTGCACTGCCCTATAACAGTGATCTCATTAGTGTTATCCCATTCTATGGTGCTCTAGGACACCGTGATCCCAGTCAGTCTGATCTCAGTCTGTTCTGCCCCTAACAGTGTTCTCATTACAAATGTGATCCCACTCTGTACTGTCATATTATACAGTGATCCCAGTCACAGTGTGATCCCATTCTGTACTTTCCTATAAAACAGTGATCCCAGTCACAGCGCAATCCCATTCTGTGCTGCCCCATAATACAGTGATCCCAGTCAGAGTGATCCCATTCTGTGCTGCGCCATAACAGTGATCCCAGTCACATTGCAATCCCATTCTGTGCTGCCCCATAACACTGTGATCCCAGTCGGTGTGATCCCATCATGTGCTGCAGCATAACACTGTGATCCCAGGCGATATGACCCCATTCTGTGCTGCCCCATAACATAGTGATCACAGCCACAGTGAGACCCCATTATGTGCTGCCCCATAACACTGTGATCCTAGTCGGTGTGATCCCATCGTGTGCTGCACCATGACATTGTGATCCCAGTCTGTGTGATCTTATTATGTGCTGCGCCGTAACACCGTGATCACAGTCACAATGTGACACCATTCTGCACTGCCCTATAAAAGTGATCTCATTACTGTTATCCCATTCTGTGGTGCTCTAGGACACCGTGATCCCAGTCAGTTTGATCTCAGTCTTTAATGCCCCAAACACTGTTCTCATTACACAATGTGATCCCACTCAGTACTGTCGTATTAAACAGTGATCCCAGTCACAGTGTGATCCCATTCTGTACTGTCCTATAAAACAGTGATCCCATTACACAGTACGATCCCATTCTGTAATGTCATATAACACAGTGATCCCTGTCACAGCGCAATCCCATTCTGTGCTGCCCCGTAACAGTGATCCCAGTCAGTTTGCTCCCAATCTGTGCTGCCCCATAACACTGTGATCCCAGTCACAGTGCGATCCCATTCTGTGCTGCCCCATAACACTCTGATCCCAGTCAGTGCGATCCCATTCTGTGCTGCCCATAACACAGTGATCACTTTACACAGTACAATCCCATCCTGTGCTGCCTCATAACACTGTGATCCCAGTCAGTGTGATCCTGTTCTCTGCTGAGCCATAACACAGTGATCACAGTCACAATGTGATCCCATTCTGCACTGCCCTATAACAGTGATCTCATTAATATTATCCCATTCTGTGGTGCTCTAGGACACCGTAATCCCAGTCAGTCTGATCTCAGTCTGTACTTCCACTAACAGAGTTCTAATTACACAAGGTGATCCCATTCTGTACTGTCCTTTAAAACAGTGATCCCATTAAACAGTACGATCCCAATCTGCGTTGTCCCATAACCCAGTGATCACAGTCACAGTGCGAAGCCATTTTGTCCTGCCCCATAACAGTGATCCCAGTCAGTTTGCTCCCATTCTGTGCTGCCCCATAACACAGTGATCCCAGTCACAGTGCAATCCCATTCTGTGCTGCCCCATAACACTGTGATCCCTTTACAAAGTACAATCCCATCCTGTGCTGCCTCACAACACTGTAATCCCAGTCAGTGTGAACATATTCTGTGCTGCAACATAACACTGTGATCCCAGTCAGTGTGATCCTGTTCTCTGCTGAGCCATAACACAGTGATCACAGTCACAATGTGATCCCATTCTGCACTGCCCTATAACAGTGATCTCATTAGTGTTATCCCATTCTATGGTGCTCTAGGACACCGTGATCCCAGTCAGTCTGATCTCAGTCTGTTCTGCCCCTAACAGTGTTCTCATTACAAATGTAATCCCACTTTGTACTGTCATATTACACAGTGATCCCAGTCACAGTGTGTTCCCATTCTGTACTTTCCTATAAAACAGTGATCCCATTACACAGTACGATGCCATTCTGTACTGTCCTATAACACAGTGATCCCAGTCACATCGCAATCCCATTCTGTGCTGCCCCATAACACTGTGATCCCAGTCGGTGTGATCCCATCATGTGCTGCAGATTAACACTGTGATCCCAGGCGATGTGATCCCAATCTGTGCTGCCCCATAACATAGTGATCACAGCCACAGTCAGACCCCATTATGTGCTGCCCCATAACACTGTGATCCTGGACGGTGTGATCCCATCGTGTGCTGCACCATAACACTGTGATCCCAGTCTGTGTGATCCTATTCTGTGCTGCCCCATAACACTGTGATCCCAATCATTGTGACCCCATCCTGTGCTGCCCCATAACAGTGATCCCAGTCACATTGCGATCCCATTCTGTGCTGCCCCATAACACTGTGATCCCAGTCGGTGTGATCCCATCATGTGCTGCAGATTAACACTGTGATCCCAGGCGATGTGATCCCATTCTGTGCTGCCCCATGACATAGTGATCACAGCCACAGTCAGACCCCATTATGTGCTGCACCATAACACTGTGATCCTGGTCGGTGTGATCCCATCGTGTGCTGCACCATAACACTGTGATCCTAGTCTGTGTGATCCTATTCTGTGCTGCCCCATAACACTGTGATCCCAGTCACAGTGCGATCCCATTCCGTGTTGCCCCATAACACAGTTTTCCCAGTCAGTGTGATCCCATTCTGTGCTGCCCCATAACACAGAGATCCTAGTCAGTGTGATCCCATCCTGTGCTGCCCCATAACACACTGATCCCAGTCAATGTGATCCCATCCTCTGCTGCCCCATAACACTGTGATCCCAGTCATAGTACGATCCCATTCTGTGCTGCCCCATAACACAGTGATCCCAGTCAGTGTGATCCTATTCTGTGCTGCCACATAATATAGTGATCCCAGTCAGTGTGATCCTATTCTGTGATGCACCAAAACACTGTGATCCCAGTCAAAGTGCGATCTCATTCTGTGCTGCCCCATAACACAGTGATCACAGTCACAATGTGATCCCATTCTGCACTGCCCTATAACAGTGATCTCATTACTATTATCCCATTCTGTGGTGCTCTAGGACACCGTAATCCCAGTCAGTCTGATCTCAGTCTGTACTTCCCCTAACAGAGTTCTAATTACACAAGGTGATCCCACTCTGTACTGTCCTTTAAAACAGTGATCCCATTAAGCAGTACGATCCCATTCTGTGTTGTCCCATAACCCAGTGATCACAGTCACAGTGCGATGCCATTCTGTGCTGCACCATATCACTGTGATTCCAGTCAGTGTGATCCCATCCTGTGTTGTCCCATAACCCAGTGATCACAGTCACAGTGTGACCCCATTCTGTGCTGCCCCATAACACTATGATCCAATCAGTGTAATCTCATCCTCTGCTGCCCCATAACCCAGTGATCACAGTCACAGTGTGACCCCATTCTGTGCTGCCCCATAACACTATGATCCAATCAGTGTAATCCCATCCTGTGCTGCCCCATAACCCAGTGATCACAGTCACAGTGCGATGCCATTCTGTGCTGCACCATATCACTGTGATCCCAGTCAGTGTGATCCTATTCTGTGCTGCCCCAAAACACAGTGATCCGAGTCAATGTGATCCCATCCTGTGCTGCCCCATAACACTGTGATCACAGTCACAGTGCGATCCCATTCTGTGCTGCCACATAACACAGTGATCCCAGTCAGTATGATCCTATTCTGTGCTGCCCCATAACACTGTGATCACAGTCAGTGTGATCCTATTCTGTGCTGCCACATAACAATGTGATCCCAGTCAAAGTGAGATCCCATTCTGTGCTACCCCTAACACTGTGATCCCCGTCGGTATGATCCCATTGTCTGCTGCACCATAACATAGGGATCACAGTCACAGTGTGACCCCATTCTGTGCTGCCCCATAACACTGTGACACGAGTCAGTGTGATCCCATCCTGTGTTCACCCATAACCCAGTGATCACAGTCACAGTGCGTTCCCATTCTGCACTGCCCCATAACACAGTGATCCCAGTCACATGAAATTCCTTTCTGTGCTGCCCCAAAACACTGTGATCCCAGTCACAGTGCGATCCTATTCTGTGCTGCCCCATAACACTGTGATCACAGTCACAGAGCGATCCCATTCCATGCTGCCCCATAACACACTAATCCCAGTCAGTGTGAACATATTCTGTGCTGCAACATAACACTGTGATCCCAGTCAGTGTGATCCTGTTCTCTGCTGCGCCATAACACAGTGATCACAGTCACAATGTGACCCCATGCTGCACCACCCTATAACAGTGATCTCATTAGTGTTATCCCATTCTATGGTGCTCTAGGACACCGTGATCCCAGTCAGTCTGATCTCAGTCTGTTCTGCCCCTAACAGTGTTCTCATTACAAATGTAATCCCACTTTGTACTGTCATATTACACAGTGATCCCAGTCACAGTGTGTTCCCATTCTGTACTTTCCTATAAAACAGTGATCCCATTACACAGTACGATGCCATTCTGTACTGTCCTATAACACAGTGATCCCAGTCACATCGCAATCCCATTCTGTGCTGCCCCATAATACAGTGATCCCAGTCAGTGTGATCCGATTCTGTGCTGCCCCATAACACAATGATCCCAGTCATTGTGACCCCATCCTGTGCTGCCCCATAACAGTGATCCCAGTCACATTGCGATCCCATTCTGTGCTGCCCCATAACACTGTGATCCCAGTCGGTGTGATCCCATCATGTGCTGCAGATTAACACTGTGATCCCAGGCGATGTGATCCCAATCTGTGCTGCCCCATAACATAGTGATCACAGCCACAGTCAGACCCCATTATGTGCTGCCCCATAACACTGTGATCCTGGTCGGTGTGATCCCATCGTGTGCTGCATCATAACACTGTGATCCCAGTCTGTGTGATCCTATTCTGTGCTGCCCCATAACACTGTGATCCCAGTCATTGTGACCCCATCCTGTGCTGCCCCATAACAGTGATCCCAGTCACATTGCGATCCCATTCTGTGCTGCCCCATAACACTGTGATCCCAGTCGGTGTGATCCCATCATGTGCTGCAGATTAACACTGTGATCCCAGGCGATGTGATCCCATTCTGTGCTGCCCCATGACATAGTGATCACAGCCACAGTCAGACCCCATTATGTGCTGCACCATAACACTGTGATCCTGGTCGGTGTGATCCCATCGTGTGCTGCACCATAACACTGTGATCCTAGTCTGTGTGATCCTATTCTGTGCTGCCCCATAACACTGTGATCCCAGTCACAGTGCGATCCCATTCCGTGTTGCCCCATAACACAGTTTTCCCAGTCAGTGTGATCCCATTCTGTGCTGCCCCATAACACAGAGATCCTAGTCAGTGTGATCCCATCCTGTGCTGCCCCATAACACACTGATCCCAGTCAATGTGATCCCATCCTCTGCTGCCCCATAACACTGTGATCCCAGTCATAGTACGATCCCATTCTGTGCTGCCCCATAACACAGTGATCCCAGTCAGTGTGATCCTATTCTGTGCTGCCACATAATATAGTGATCCCAGTCAGTGTGATCCGATTCTGTGATGCACCAAAACACTGTGATCCCAGTCAAAGTGCGATCTCATTCTGTGCTGCCCCATAACACAGTGATCACAGTCACAATGTGATCCCATTCTGCACTGCCCTATAACAGTGATCTCATTACTATTATCCCATTCTGTGGTGCTCTAGGACACCGTAATCCCAGTCAGTCTGATCTCAGTCTGTACTTCCCCTAACAGAGTTCTAATTACACAAGGTGATCCCACTCTGTACTGTCCTTTAAAACAGTGATCCCATTAAGCAGTACGATCCCATTCTGTGTTGTCCCATAAACCAGTGATCACAGTCACAGTGCGATGCCATTCTGTGCTGCACCATATCACTGTGATTCCAGTCAGTGTGATCCCATCCTGTGCTGTCCCATAACCCAGTGATCACAGTCACAGTGTGACCCCATTCTGTGCTGCCCCATAACACTATGATCCAATCAGTGTAATCTCATCCTCTGCTGCCCCATAACCCAGTGATCACAGTCACAGTGTGACCCCATTCTGTGCTGCCCCATAACACTATGATCCAATCAGTGTAATCCCATCCTGTGCTGCCCCATAACCCAGTGATCACAGTCACAGTGCGATGCCATTCTGTGCTGCACCATATCACTGTGATCCCAGTCAGTGTGATCCTATTCTGTGCTGCCCCAAAACACAGTGATCCGAGTCAATGTGATCCCATCCTGTGCTGCCCCATAACACTGTGATCACAGTCACAGTGCGATCCCATTCTGTGCTGCCACATAACACAGTGATCCCAGTCAGTATGATCCTATTCTGTGCTGCCCCATAACACTGTGATCACAGTCAGTGTGATCCTATTCTGTGCTGCCACATAACAATGTGATCCCAGTCAAAGTGAGATCCCATTCTGTGCTACCCCTAACACTGTGATCCCCGTCGGTATGATCCCATTGTCTGCTGCACCATAACATAGGGATCACAGTCACAGTGTGACCCCATTCTGTGCTGCCCCATAACACTGTGACACGAGTCAGTGTGATCCCATCCTGTGTTCACCCATAACCCAGTGATCACAGTCACAGTGCGTTCCCATTCTGCACTGCCCCATAACACAGTGATCCCAGTCACATGAAATTCCTTTCTGTGCTGCCCCAAAACACTGTGATCCCAGTCACAGTGCGATCCTATTCTGTGCTGCCCCATAACACTGTGATCACAGTCACAGAGCGATCCCATTCCATGCTGCCCCATAACACACTAATCCCAGTCAGTGTGAACATATTCTGTGCTGCAACATAACACTGTGATCCCAGTCAGTGTGATCCTGTTCTCTGCTGCGCCATAACACAGTGATCACAGTCACAATGTGACCCCATGCTGCACCACCCTATAACAGTGATCTCATTAGTGTTATCCCATTCTATGGTGCTCTAGGACACCGTGATCCCAGTCAGTCTGATCTCAGTCTGTTCTGCCCCTAACAATGTTCTCATTACAAATGTGATCCCACTCTGTACTGTCATATTACACAGTGATCCCAGTCACAGTGTGATCCCATTCTGTACTGTCCTATAAAACAGTGATCCCATTACACAGTACGATGCCATTCTGTACTGTCCTATAACACAGTGATCCCAGTCACAGCGCAATCCCATTCTGTGCTGCCCCATAATACAGTGATCCCAGTCAGTTTGATCCCATTCTGTGCTGCGCCTTAACACAGTGATCCCAGTCATTGTGAACCCATTCTGTGCTGCCCCATAACAGTGATTCCAGTCACATTGCGATCCCATTCTGTGCTGCCCCATAACACTGTGATCCCAGGTGATGTGACCCCATTCTTTGCTGCCCCATAACATAGTGAGCACAGCCACAGTGAGACCCCATTATGTGCTGCCCCATAACACTGTGATCCTAGTCGGTGTGATCCCATCGTGTGCTGCACCATAACACTGTGATCCCAGTCTGTGTGATCTTATTCTGTGCTGCCCCATAACACCGTGATCACAGTCACAATGTGACACTATTCTGCACTGACCTATAAAAGTGATCTCATTACTGTTATCCCATTCTGTGGTGCTCTAGGATACCGTGATCCCAGTCAGTCTGATCTCAGACTTTAATGCCTCAAACACTGTTCTCATTACACAATGTGATCCCACTCAGTATTGTCGTATTACACAGTGATCCCAGTCACAGTGTAATCCCATTCTGTACTGTCCTATAAAACAATGCTCCCATTACACAGTACGATCCCATTCTGTAATGTCATATAACAACAGTGATCCCCGTCACAGCGCAATCCTATTCTGTGCTGCCCCATAACAGTGATCCCAGTCTGTTTGCTCCCAATCTGTGCTGCCCCATAACACTGTGATCCCAGTCGGTGTGATCCCATTCTGTGCTGCCCAGAACACTGTGATCCCTTTACACGGTACAATCCCATCCTGTGCTGCCCCATATCACTGTGATCCCAGTCAGTGTGAACATATTCTGTGCTGCAACATAACACTGTGATCCCAGTCAGTGTGATCCTGTTCTCCGCTGAGCCATAACACAGTGATCACAGTCACAATGTGATCCCATTCTGCACTGCCCTATAGCAGTGATCTCATTAGTGTTATCCCATTCTATGGTGCTCTAGGACACCGTGATCCCAGTCAGTCTGATCTCAGTCTGTTCTGCCCCTAACAGTGTTCTCATTACAAATGTGATCCCACTTTGTACTGTCATATTACACAGTGATCCCAGTCACAGTGTGTTCCCATTCTGTACTTTCCTATAAAACAGTGATCCCATTACACAGTACGATGCCATTCTGTACTGTCCTATAACACAGTGATCCCAGTCACATCGCAATCCCATTCTGTGCTGCCCCATAATACAGTGATCCCAGTCAGTGTGATCCGATTCTGTGCTGCCCCATAAAACAGTGATCCCAGTCATTGTGACCCCATCCTGTGCTGCCCCATAACAGTGATCCCAGTCACATTGCGATCCCATTCTGTGCTGCCCCATAACACTGTGATCCCAGTCGGTGTGATCCCATCATGTGCTGCAGATTAACACTGTGATCCCAGGCGATGTGATCCCAATCTGTGCTGCCCCATAACATAGTGATCACAGCCACAGTCAGACCCCATTATGTGCTGCACCATAACACTGTGATCCTGGTCGGTGTGATCCCATCGTGTGCTGCACCATAACACTGTGATCCCAGTCTGTGTGATCCTATTCTGTGCTGCCCCATAACACTGTGATCCCAGTCATTGTGACCCCATCCTGTGCTGCCCCATAACAGTGATCCCAGTCACATTGCGATCCCATTCTGTGCTGCCCCATAACACTGTGATCCCAGTCGGTGTGATCCCATCATGTGCTGCAGATTAACACTGTGATCCCAGGCGATGTGATCCCATTCTGTGCTGCCCCATGACATAGTGATCACAGCCACAGTCAGACCCCATTATGTGCTGCACCATAACACTGTGATCCTGGTCGGTGTGATCCCATCTTGTGCTGCACCATAACACTGTGATCCTAGTCTGTGTGATCCTATTCTGTGCTGCCCCATAACACTGTGATCCCAGTCACAGTGCGATCCCATTCCGTGTTGCCCCATAACACAGTGTTCCCAGTCAGTGTGATCCCATTCTGTGCTGCCCCATAACACAGAGATCCTAGTCAGTGTGATCCCATCCTGTGCTGCCCCATAACACACTGATCCCAGTCAATGTGATCCCATCCTCTGCTGCCCCATAACACTGTGATCCCAGTCATAGTACGATCCCATTCTGTGCTGCCCCATAACACAGTGATCCCAGTCAGTGTGATCCTATTCTGTGCTGCCGCATAATATAGTGATCCCAGTCAGTGTGATCCTATTCTGTGATGCACCAAAACACTGTGATCCCAGTCAAAGTGCGATCTCATTCTGTGCTGCCCCATAACACAGTGATCACAGTCACAATGTGATCCCATTCTGCACTGCCCTATAACAGTGATCTCATTAATATTATCCCATTCTGTGGTGCTCTAGGACACCGTAATCCCAGTCAGTCTGATCTCAGTCTGTACTTCCCCTAACAGAGTTCTAATTACACAAGGTGATCCCACTCTGTACTGTCCTTTAAAACAGTGATCCCATTAAACAGTACGATCCCATTCTGTGTTGTCCCATAAACCAGTGATCACAGCCACAGTGCGATGCCATTCTGTGCTGCACCATATCACTGTGATCCCAGTCAGTGTGATCCCATCCTGTGCTGTCCCATAACCCAGTGATCACAGTCACAGTGTGACCCCATTCTGTGCTGCCCCATAACACTATGATCCAATCAGTGTAATCTCATCCTCTGCTGCCCCATAACCCAGTGATCACAGTCACAATGTGACCCCATTCTGTGCTGCCCCATAACACTATGATCCAATCAGTGTAATCCCATCCTGTGCTGCCCCATAACCCAGTGATCACAGTCACAGTGCGATGCCATTCTGTGCTGCACCATATCACGGTGATCCCAGTCAGTGTGATCCTATTCTGTGCTGCCCAAAAACACAGTGATCCGAGTCAATGTGATCCCATCCTGTGCTGCCCCATAACACTGTGATCACAGTCACAGTGCGATCCCATTCTGTGCTGCCACATAACACAGTGATCCCAGTCAGTATGATCCTATTCTGTGCTGCCCCATAACACTGTGATCACAGTCAGTGTGATCCTATTCTGTGCTGCCACATAACAATGTGATCCCAGTCAAAGTGAGATCCCATTCTGTGCTACCCCTAACACTGTGATCCCCGTCGGTATGATCCCATTGTCTGCTGCACCATAACATAGGGATCACTGTCACAGTGTGACCCCATTCTGTGCTGCCCCATAACACTGTGACACGAGTCAGTGTGACCCCATCCTGTGCTCACCCATAACCCAGTGATCACAGTCACAGTGCGTTCCCATTCTGCACTGCCCCATAACACAGTGATCCCAGTCACATGAAATTCCTTTCTGTGCTGCCCCAAAACACTGTGATCCCAGTCACAGTGCGATCCTATTCTGTGCTGCCCCATAACACTGTGATCACAGTCACAGAGCGATCCCATTCCATGCTGCCCCATAACACACTAATCCCAGTCAGTGTGAACATATTCTGTGCTGCAACATAACACTGTGATCCCAGTCAGTGTGATCCTGTTCTCTGCTGCGCCATAACACAGTGATCACAGTCACAATGTGACCCCATGCTGCACCACCCTATAACAGTGATCTCATTAGTGTTATCCCATTCTATGGTGCTCTAGGACACCGTGATCCCAGTCAGTCTGATCTCAGTCTGTTCTGCCCCTAACAATGTTCTCATTACAAATGTGATCCCACTCTGTACTGTCATATTACACAGTGATCCCAGTCACAGTGTGATCCCATTCTGTACTGTCCTATAAAACAGTGATCCCATTACACAGTACGATGCCATTCTGTACTGTCCTATAACACAGTGATCCCAGTCACAGCGCAATCCCATTCTGTGCTGCCCCATAATACAGTGATCCCAGTCAGTTTGATCCCATTCTGTGCTGCGCCATAACACAGTGATCCCAGTCATTGTGAACCCATCCTGTGCTGCCCCATAACAGTGATTCCAGTCACATTGCGATCCCATTCTGTGCTGCCCCATAACACTGTGATCCCAGGTGATGTGACCCCATTCTTTGCTGCCCCATAACATAGTGAGCACAGCCACAGTGAGACCCCATTATGTGCTGCCCCATAACACTGTGATCCTAGTCGGTGTGATCCCATCGTGTGCTGCACCATAACACTGTGATCCCAGTCTGTGTGATCTTATTCTGTGCTGCCCCATAACACCGTGATCACAGTCACAATGTGACACTATTCTGCACTGACCTATAAAAGTGATCTCATTACTGTTATCCCATTCTGTGGTGCTCTAGGATACCGTGATCCCAGTCAGTCTGATCTCAGACTTTAATGCCTCAAACACTGTTCTCATTACACAATGTGATCCCACTCAGTATTGTCGTATTACACAGTGATCCCAGTCACAGTGTAATCCCATTCTGTACTGTCCTATAAAACAATGCTCCCATTACACAGTACGATCCCATTCTGTAATGTCATATAACACAGTGATCCCCGTCACAGCGCAATCCTATTCTGTGCTGCCCCATAACAGTGATCCCAGTCTGTTTGCTCCCAATCTGTGCTGCCCCATAACACTGTGATCCCAGTCGGTGTGATCCCATTCTGTGCTGCCCAGAACACTGTGATCCCTTTACACGGTACAATCCCATCCTGTGCTGCCCCATATCACTGTGATCCCAGTCAGTGTGAACATATTCTGTGCTGCAACATAACACTGTGATCCCAGTCAGTGTGATCCTGTTCTCCGCTGAGCCATAACACAGTGATCACAGTCACAATGTGATCCCATTCTGCACTGCCCTATAGCAGTGATCTCATTAGTGTTATCCCATTCTATGGTGCTCTAGGACACCGTGATCCCAGTCAGTCTGATCTCAGTCTGTTCTGCCCCTAACAGTGTTCTCATTACAAATGTGATCCCACTTTGTACTGTCATATTACACAGTGATCCCAGTCACAGTGTGTTCCCATTCTGTACTTTCCTATAAAACAGTGATCCCATTACACAGTACGATGCCATTCTGTACTGTCCTATAACACAGTGATCCCAGTCACATCGCAATCCCATTCTGTGCTGCCCCATAATACAGTGATCCCAGTCAGTGTGATCCGATTCTGTGCTGCCCCATAACACAGTGATCCCAGTCATTGTGACCCCATCCTGTGCTGCCCCATAACAGTGATCCCAGTCACATTGCGATCCCATTCTGTGCTGCCCCATAACACTGTGATCCCAGTCGGTGTGATCCCATCATGTGCTGCAGATTAACACTGTGATCCCAGGCGATGTGATCCCAATCTGTGCTGCCCCATAACATAGTGATCACAGCCACAGTCAGACCCCATTATGTGCTGCACCATAACACTGTGATCCTGGTCGGTGTGATCCCATCGTGTGCTGCACCATAACACTGTGATCCCAGTCTGTGTGATCCTATTCTGTGCTGCCCCATAACACTGTGATCCCAGTCATTGTGACCCCATCCTGTGCTGCCCCATAACAGTGATCCCAGTCACATTGCGATCCCATTCTGTGCTGCCCCATAACACTGTGATCCCAGTCGGTGTGATCCCATCATGTGCTGCAGATTAACACTGTGATCCCAGGCGATGTGATCCCATTCTGTGCTGCCCCATGACATAGTGATCACAGCCACAGTCAGACCCCATTATGTGCTGCACCATAACACTGTGATCCTGGTCGGTGTGATCCCATCTTGTGCTGCACCATAACACTGTGATCCTAGTCTGTGTGATCCTATTCTGTGCTGCCCCATAACACTGTGATCCCAGTCACAGTGCGATCCCATTCCGTGTTGCCCCATAACACAGTGTTCCCAGTCAGTGTGATCCCATTCTGTGCTGCCCCATAACACAGAGATCCTAGTCAGTGTGATCCCATCCTGTGCTGCCCCATAACACACTGATCCCAGTCAATGTGATCCCATCCTCTGCTGCCCCATAACACTGTGATCCCAGTCATAGTACGATCCCATTCTGTGCTGCCCCATAACACAGTGATCCCAGTCAGTGTGATCCTATTCTGTGCTGCCGCATAATATAGTGATCCCAGTCAGTGTGATCCTATTCTGTGATGCACCAAAACACTGTGATCCCAGTCAAAGTGCGATCTCATTCTGTGCTGCCCCATAACACAGTGATCACAGTCACAATGTGATCCCATTCTGCACTGCCCTATAACAGTGATCTCATTAATATTATCCCATTCTGTGGTGCTCTAGGACACCGTAATCCCAGTCAGTCTGATCTCAGTCTGTACTTCCCCTAACAGAGTTCTAATTACACAAGGTGATCCCACTCTGTACTGTCCTTTAAAACAGTGATCCCATTAAACAGTACGATCCCATTCTGTGTTGTCCCATAAACCAGTGATCACAGCCACAGTGCGATGCCATTCTGTGCTGCACCATATCACTGTGATCCCAGTCAGTGTGATCCCATCCTGTGCTGTCCCATAACCCAGTGATCACAGTCACAGTGTGACCCCATTCTGTGCTGCCCCATAACACTATGATCCAATCAGTGTAATCTCATCCTCTGCTGCCCCATAACCCAGTGATCACAGTCACAATGTGACCCCATTCTGTGCTGCCCCATAACACTATGATCCAATCAGTGTAATCCCATCCTGTGCTGCCCCATAACCCAGTGATCACAGTCACAGTGCGATGCCATTCTGTGCTGCACCATATCACGGTGATCCCAGTCAGTGTGATCCTATTCTGTGCTGCCCAAAAACACAGTGATCCGAGTCAATGTGATCCCATCCTGTGCTGCCCCATAACACTGTGATCACAGTCACAGTGCGATCCCATTCTGTGCTGCCACATAACACAGTGATCCCAGTCAGTATGATCCTATTCTGTGCTGCCCCATAACACTGTGATCACAGTCAGTGTGATCCTATTCTGTGCTGCCACATAACAATGTGATCCCAGTCAAAGTGAGATCCCATTCTGTGCTACCCCTAACACTGTGATCCCCGTCGGTATGATCCCATTGTCTGCTGCACCATAACATAGGGATCACTGTCACAGTGTGACCCCATTCTGTGCTGCCCCATAACACTGTGACACGAGTCAGTGTGATCCCATCCTGTGCTCACCCATAACCCAGTGATCACAGTCACAGTGCGTTCCCATTCTGCACTGCCCCATAACACAGTGATCCCAGTCACATGAAATTCCATTCTGTGCTGCCCCAAAACACTGTGATCCCAGTCACAGTGCGATCCTATTCTGTGCTGCCCCATAACACTGTGATCACAGTCACAGAGCGATCCCATTCCATGCTGCCCCATAACACACTAATCCCAGTCAGTGTGAACATATTCTGTGCTGCAACATAACAAAGTGATCCCACTCAGTACTGTATTACACAGTGATCCCAGTCACAGTGTGATCCCATTCTGTCCTGTACAATAAAACAGTGATCCCGTTACACAGTACGATCCCATTGTGTAATGTCATATAACACAGTGATCCCCGTCACAGTGCGATCCCATTCTGTGCTGTGCCATAACACTCTGAGCCCAGTCAGTGCGATCCCATTCTGTGCTGCCCAGAACACAGTGATCCCTTTACACAGTACAATCCCATCATGTGCTGCCCCATATCACTGTGATCCCAGTCAGTGTGAACATATTCTGTGCTGCAACATAACACTGTGATCCCAGTCAGTGTGATCCTGTTTTCTGCTGAGCCATAACACAGTGATCACAGTCACATTGTGACCCCATTCTGCACTGCCCTATAACAGTGATCTCATTAGTGTTATCCCATTCTATGGTGCTCTAGGACACCGTGATCCCAGTCAGTCTGATCTCAGTCTGTACTTCCCCTAACAGAGTTCTAATTACACAAGGTGATCCCACTCTGTACTGTCCTTTAAAACATTGATCCCATTAAACATTACGATCCCATTCTGTGTTGTCCCATAACCCAGTGATCCCAGTCACAGTGCAATTCCATTCTGTGCTGCCCCATAACACAGTGATCCCAGTCAGTGTGATCCTATTCTGTGCTGCCCCATAACACTGTGATCCCAGTCACAGTGCGATACTATTCGGTGCTACCCCATAACACTGTGATCACAGTCACAGAGCGATCCCATTCCATGCTGCCCCATAACACACTAATCCCAGTCAGTGTTAACATATTCTGTGCTGCAACATAACACTGTGATCCCAGTCAGTGTGATCCTGTTCTCTGCTGCGCCATAACACAGTGATCACAGTCACAATGTGACCCCATGCTGCACCACCCTATAACAGTGATCTCATTAGTGTTATCCCATTCTATGGTGCTCTAGGACACCGTGATCCCAGTCAGTCTGATCTCAGTCTGTTCTGCCCCTAACAGTGTTCTCATTACAAATGTGATCCCACTCTGTACTGTCATATTACACAGTGATCCCAGTCACAGTGTGATCCCATTCTGTACTTTCCTATAAAACAGTGATCCCATTACACAGTACGATGCCATTCTGTACTGTCCTATAACACAGTGATCCCAGTCACAGCGCAATCCCATTCTGTGCTGCCCCATAATACAGTGATCCCAGTCAGTTTGATCCCATTCTGTGCTGCGCCATAACACAGTGATCCCAGTCATTGTGACCCCATCCTGTGCTGCCCCATAACAGTGATCCCAGTCACATTGCGATCCCATTCTGTGCTGCCCCATAACACTGTGATCCCAGTCGGTGTGATCCCATCATGTGCTGCAGCATAACACTGTGATCCCAGGTGATGTGACCCCATTCTTTGCTGCCCCATAACATAGTGATCACAGCCACAGTGAGACCCCATTATGTGCTGCCCCATAACACTGTGATCCTAGTCGGTGTGATCCCATCGTGTGCTGCACCATAACACTGTGATCCCAGTCTGTGTGATCTTATTCTGTGCTGCCCCATAACACTGTGATCACAGTCACAATGTGACACCATTCTGCACTGACCTATAAAAGTGATCTCATTACTGTTATCCCATTCTGTGGTGCTCTAGGATACCGTGATCCCAGTCAGTCTGATCTCAGACTTTAATGCCTCAAACACTGTTCTCATTACACAATGTGTTCCCACTCAGTATTGTCGTATTACACAGTGATCCCAGTCACAGTGTAATCCCATTCTGTACTGTCCTATAAAACAATGCTCCCATTACACAGTACGATCCCATTCTGTAATGTCATATAACACAGTGATCCCCGTCACAGCGCAATCCTATTCTGTGCTGCCCCATAACAGTGATCCCAGTCTGTTTGCTCCCAATCTGTGCTGCCCCATAACACTGTGATCCCAGTCGGTGTGATCCCATTCTGTGCTGCCCAGAACACAGTGATCCCTTTACACAGTACAATCCCATCCTGTGCTGCCCCATATCACTGTGATCCCAGTCAGTGTGAACATATTCTGTGCTGCAACATAACACTGTGATCCCAGTCAGTGTGATCCTGTTCTCCGCTGAGCCATAACACAGTGATCACAGTCACAATGTGACCCCATTCTGCACTGCCCTATAGCAGTGATCTCATTAGTGTTATCCCATTCTATGGTGCTCTAGGACACCGTGATCCCAGTCAGTCTGATCTCAGTCTGTACTGCCCCTAACAGTGTTCTCATTACAAATGTGATCCCACTCTGTACTGTCATATTACACAGTGATCCCAGTCACAGTGTGTTCCCATTCTGTACTTTCCTATAAAACAGTGATCCCATTACACAGTACGATCCCATTCTGTACTGTCCTATAACACAGTGATCCCAGTCACAGCGCAATCCCATTCTGTGCTGCCCCATAATACAGTGATCCCAGTCATTGTGACCCCATCCTGTGCTGCCCCATAACAGTGATCCCAGTCACATTGCGATCCCATTCTGTGCTGCCCCATAACACTGTGATCCCAGTCGGTGTGATCCCATCATGTGCTGCAGCATAACACTGTGATCCCAGTCAGTGTGATCCCATTCTGTGCTGCCCCATAACACAGAGATCCTAGTCAGTGTGATCCCATCCTGTGCTGCCCCATAACACATTGATCCCAGTCAATGTGATCCCATCCTCTGCTGCCCCATAACACTGTGATCCCAGTCACAGTGCGATCCCATTCTGTGCTGCCCCATAACACAGTGATCCCAGTCAAAGTGCGATCCCAATCTGTGCTGCCCCATAACACAGTGATCACAGTCACAATGTGATCCCATTCTGCACTGCCCTGTAACAGTGATCTCATTACTATTATCCCATTCTTTGGTGCTCTAGGACACCGTAATCTAAGTCAGTCTGATCTCAGGCTGTACTTCCCCTAACAGAGTTCTAATTACACAATGTGATCCCACTCTGCACTGTCCTTTAAAACAGTGATCCCATTAAACAGTACGATCCCATTCTGTAATGTCCTATAACACAGTGATCCCAGTCAGAATGCAATCCCATTCTGTTCTGCCCCATAACAGTGATCCCAGTCACTGTACGATTACATTCTGTGCTGCCCCACAATACTGTGGTCCCAAGCGGTGTGATCCCATTCCGTATTGCCACATAACACGGTGTTCCCAGTCGGTGTGATGCCATTCTGTGCTGTCCCATAACCAAGTGATCACAGTCACAGTGCGATGCCATTGTGTGCTGCACCATAACACTATGATCCAATCAGTGCAATCTCATCCTCTGCTGCCCCATAACCCAGTGATCACAGTCACAGTGTGACCCCATTCTGTGCTGCCCCATAACACTATGATCCAATCAGTGTGATCCCATTCTGTGCTGCCCCATCACACTGTGATCCCAGTCACAGTGTGATCCCATTCTGTGCTGTCCGATAACACAGTGTTCCCAATCAGTGTGAAACCATACTGTGCTGCCCCATAACACTGTGATCCCAGTCACAGTGTGATCCCGTTCTGTGCTGCCCCATAACACTGTGATCCCAGTCAGTGTGTTCCCATCGTGTGCTGCCCCATAACACTGTGATCCCAGTTGGCGTGATCCCATCTTGTGCTGCACCATAACTCTGTGATCCCAGTCAGTGGGATCCCGTTCTGTGCTGCCCCATAACACTGTGATCCCAATTGGCGTGATCCCATCGTGTGCTGCACCATAACACTATGATCCCAGTCAGTGCAATCCCATTCTGTGCTGCCCCATAACACTGTGATCCCAGTCTGTGTGACCCCATTTTGTGCTGAACAATAACACTGTGATCCCAATCAGTGTGATCCCATCCTGTGCTGTCCCATAACACTCTGATCCCAGTCAGTGTGATCCTGTTCTGTGCTGCACCATAACACAGCGATCACAGTCACAATGTGATCCCATTCTGCAATGCCCTTTAATAGTGAACTCATTAGTGTTATCCCATTCTGTGGTGCTCTAGGACACCATGATCCCAGTCAGTCTGATCGCAGTTTGTACTGCCCATAACAGTGTTCTTATTACACAATGTGATCCCATTCTGTACTGTCGTATTACACAGTGATCCCAGTCGCAGTGTGATCCCATACTGTACTGTCCTATAACACAGTGATCCCTGTCACAGTGCAATCCCATTCTGTTCTGCCCCATGACAAAGTGATCCCAGTCAGCATGATCCTATTCTCTGCTGCCCTATAACACAGTGATCCCAGACAGTGTGATCCCATCCTGTGCTGTCCCATAACACTGTGATCCCAGTCTGTGTGATCCCATTCCATACTGCCCCATAACACTGTGATCCCAGTCAGTGTGATCCTGATCTGTGCTGCCCCATAACACAGTGATTACAGTCACAATGTGATCCCATTCTGCAATGCCCTTTAATAGTGATCTCGTTAGTGTTATCCCATTCTGTGGTGCTCTAGCACACCGTGATCCCAGTCAGTCTGATCTAAGTCTGCACTGCCCATAACAGTGTTCTCATTACACAATGTGATCCCATTCTGTACTGTCGTATTACACAGTGATCCCTGTCAGTGTGATCCCATTCTGTGCTGCCCGATAACACAGTGTTCCCAGTCAGTGTGAAACCATACTGTGCTGCCCCATAACAGTGATCCCAGTCACAGTGTGATCCCGTTCTGTGCTGCCCCACAACACTGTGATCTCAGTCAGTGTGTTCCCATCGTGTGCTGCCCCATAACACTGTGATCCCAGTTAGCGTGATCCCATCTTGTGCTGCACCATAACACAGTGATCCCAGTCGGTGTAATCCCATCGTGTGCTGCACCCTAACACTGTGATCCCAGTCGGTGTGATGCCATCCTGTGCTGCCCCATAACAGTGATCCCAGTCACAGTGCGATCCCATTCTTTGCTGCCCCATAACACTGTGATCCCAGTGGGTGTGTTCCCATCGTGTGCTGCACCATAACACAGTGATCCCAGTCAGTGCGATCCCATTCTGTGCTGCCCCATTACACAGTGATCCCAGCCACAGTGCGATCCCATTCTGTGCCGCACAATAACGCTGTGATCCCAGTTGGTGTGATCCCATCGTGTGCTGCCCCATAACACTGTGATCCCAGTCACAGTGCGATCCCATTCTGTGCTGCCCGATAACACAGTGTTCCCAGTCAGTGTGAAACCATACTGTGCTGCCCCATAACAGTGATCCCAGTCACAATGTGATCCTGTTCTGTGCTGCGCAATAACACAGTGATCCCAGTCGGTGTGTTCCCATCGTGTGCTGCACCATAACACAGTGATCCCAGTCGGTGAGATCCCATTCTCTGCTGCCCCATAGCACAGTGATCCCAGTCTCAGCGCAATCCCATTCTGTGCTGCCCCATAATACAGTGATCCCAGGTGGTGTAATCCCATCATGTGCTGCACAATAACACTGTGATCCCAGGTGGTGTGATCCCATTCCGTATTGCCCCATAACACTGTGTTCCCAGTCGGTGTGATCCCATTCTGTGCTGCCCCGTAACACTGTGATCCCAGTGACAGTGCAATCACATTCTGAGCTGACCCATATCACAGTGTTCCCAGTCAGTGCGATCCCATTCTGTGCCGCACAATAACGCTGTGATCCCAGTTGTTGTGATCCCATCGTGTGCTGCACCATAACACAGTGATCCCAGTCATAGTGTGATCCCATTCTGTGCCGCACAATAACACTGTGATCCCAGTCGGTGTGATCCCATTCCGTACTGCCCCATAACACTGTGATCCCAGTCAGTGTGATCCTGCTCTGTGCTGCCCCATAACACAGTGATCATAGTCACAATGTGATCCCATTCTGCACTGCCCTTTAACAGTGATCTCATTAGTATTATCCCATTCTGTGGTGCTCTAGGACACCGTGACCCCAGTGAGTCTGATCTCAATCTGTACTGCCCATAACAGTGTTCTCATTACACAATGTGATCCCATTCAGTACTGTCGTATTACACAGTGATCCCTGTCAGTGTGATCCCATTCTGTGTTGCCCCATAACACTGTGATCCCAGTCAAAGTGCGATCCCATTCTGTGCTGCCTGATAACACAGTGTTCCCAGTCAGTGTGAAACCATACTGTGCTGCCCCATAACAGTGATTCCAGTCACAGTCCGATCCCGTTCTGTACTTCCCCATAACACAGTGATCCCAGTCGGTGTGTTCCCATCGTGTGCTGCACCATAACACAGTGATCCCAGTCGGTGAGATCCCATTCTGTGCTGCCCCATAACACTGTGATCCCAGTTGGCATGATCCCATCGTGTGCTGCACCATAACACAGTGATCCCAGTAGGTGAGATCCCATTCTGCGCTGCCCCATAACACTGTGATCCCAGTCACAGTGCGGTCCCATTCTGCACTGCCCCATAACACTGTGATACCAGTCGGTGTGATCCCATTCTGTGCTGCCCCATAACACTGTGATCCCAGTCAGTGTGATCCCATCCTGTGCTGCCCCATTAAAATGATCCCAGTCACAGTGCGATCCTATTCTGTGCTGCCCCATAACTCTGTGCTCCCAGTCAGTGTGATCCTGTTCTCTGCTGCGCCATAACACAGTGATCACAGTCACAATGTGACTCCATTCTGCACTGCCCTATAACAGTGATCTCATTAGTGTTATCCCATTCTGTGGTGCTCTAGGACACCGTGATCCCAGTCAGTCTGATCTCAGTCTGTACTGCCCCTAAAATGTTCTCATTACAAATGTGATCCCACTCTGTACTGTCATATTACACAGTGATCCCAGTCACAGTGTGATCCCATTCTGTACTGTCCTATAAAACAGTGATCCCATTACACAGTACGATCTGATTCTATACTGTCCTATAACACTGTGACCCCAATCTGTGTGATCCCATCCCGTGCTTTCCAATAACACAGTGATTCCAGTCAGTGTGATCCCATTTCGTACTGCCCCATAACACTGTGATCCCAGTCAATGTCATCCTGTTCTGTGCTGCCCCATAACACAGTGAACACAGTCACAATATGATCCCATGCTGCACGGACATTTAACAGTGATCTCATTAGTGTTATCCCATTCAGTCTGATCTCAGTCTGTACTGCCCCTAAACGTGTTCTCATTACACAATACGATCCCATTCTGTACTGTCCTTTAAAACAGTGATCCCATTACACATTACAATCCCATTCTGTACTGTTCTACAACGCAGTGATCCCAGTCAGTGCAATCCCATTCTGTGCTGCCCCATAACACAGTGTACCCAGTCAGTGTGACCCCATGCTATGCTGCCCCATAACACTGTGATCCCTGTCGGTGTAATCCCATCGTATGCTGCACCTTAACACTGTGATCCCAGTCGGTGTGATCCCATCCTGTGCTGCCCCATAACAGTGATCCCAGTCAAAGTGCGATCCCATTATGTGCTGCCCCATAACACTGTGATCCCAGTTGGTGTGTTCCCATCGTGTGCTGCACCATAACACTGTGATCCCAGTCGGTGTGATCCCATTCTGTGCTGCCCCATAACACAGTGATCCCAGTCAGTGCGATCCCATACTGTGCTGCCCCATAGCACAGTGATCCCAGTCAGTGTGATCCCATTCTGTGCTACCCCATAACACAGTGATCCCAGTCACAGTGTGATCCCATTCTGTACTGCCCCATAATACAGTGATCCCAATCACAGTTCGATTCCATTCTGTGCTATCCCATAGCACAATGATCCCAGTCAGTGCGATCCCATACTGTGCTGACCCATAACACAGTGATCCCAGTCGGTGTGACCCCATCCTGTGCTGTCCCATAACATTGCGATCCCATTCAGTGTGATACCACTCTGTGCGGCCCCATAACACAGCGATACCAGTCAGTATGATCCCGTCCTGTGCTGTCCCATAACATTGTGATCCCAGTCGGTGTGATCCCATCGTGTGAGGCACCATAACACTGTGATCCCTGTCGGTGTGATCCCATTCTGTGCTGCCCCATAACACAGTGATCCCAGTCACAGTACGATCCCATTCTGCGCTGCACAATAACAATGTGATCCCAGTCGGTGTGATCCCATCATGTGCTGCACCATAACACAGTGATCCCAGTCCGTGTGATCCCATTCTGTGGTATCCCATAACACAGTGATCCCAGTCAGTGCGATCCCATACTGTGCTGCCCCATAACACAGTGATCCCAGTCGGTGTGATGCCATCCTGTGCTGCCCCATAACAGTGATCCCAGTCACAATGCGATCCCATTCTGTGTTGCCCCATAACACTGTGATCCCAGTCGGTGTGTTCCCAACGTGTGCTGCATCATATCACTGATCCCACTCGGTGTGATCCCAGTCACAGAGCAATCCCATTCTGTGCTGCACACATAACACAGTGATCCCAGTCGCAGTTCGATTCCATTCTGTGCTATGCCATAGCACAGTGATCCCAGTCAGTGAGATCCCATACTGTGCTGCCCCATAACACAGTGATCCCAGTCGGTGTGATTCCATTCTGTGCTGCCCCATAACACAGTGATCCCAGTCACAGTACGATCCCATTCTGTGCTGCACAATAACAATGTGATCCCAGTCGGTGTGATCCCATCGTGTGCTGTACCATAACACAGTGATCCCAGTCTGTGTGATCCCATTCTGTGCTATCCCATAACACAGTGATCCCAGTCAGTGCGATCCCATACTGTGCTGCCCCATAACACAGTGATCCCAGTCAGTGTGATCCCACTCTGTGCTGCCCCATAACACTGTGATCCCAGTTGGTGTGATCCCATTCTGTGCTGCCCCGTAACACAGTGATCCCAGTCGGTATAATCCCATCGTGTGCTGCCCCATAACACAGTGATCACAGTCGGGGTGATCCCATCCTGTGCTGCCCCATAACACTGTGATCCCAGTCGGTGTGATCCCATCCTGTGCTGCCCAATAACATTGATCCCAGTCACAGTGCAATCCCATTCTGTGCTGTCCGATAACACTGTGATCCCAGTCGGTGTGATCCCATTCTGTGCTGCCCAATAACACAGTGATCCCAGTCACAGTGCCATACCATTCTGTGCTGTCCCACAACACTGTGATCCCAGTCAGTGCGGTCCCATTCTGTGCTGCACCATAACACTGTGATCCCAGTCGGTGTGTTCCCATTGTGTGCTGCACCATAACACTGTGATCCCGGTTGGTGTGATCCCATTCTGTGCTGCCCCATAACACAGTGATCCCTGTCAATGTGATCCCGTACTGTGCAGCCCCATAGCACAGTGATCCCAGTCAGTGCGATCCCATTCTGAGCTATCCCATAACACAGTGATCCCAGTCAGTGCGATCCCATACTGTGCTGCCCCATAACACAGTAATCCCAGTCGGTATAATCCCATCGTGTGCTGCCCTATAACACAGTGATCACAGTCGAGGTGATCCCATCCTGTGCTGCCCCATAACACTGTGATCCCAGTCACAGTGCGATCACATTCCGCGCTGCCCCATAACACAGTGTTCCCAGTCAGTGTGATCCCATTCGGTGCTGCCCCATAACACAGTGATCACAGTCACAATGTGATCCCATGCTGCACTGCCCTATAACAGTGATCTCATTATTGTTATCCCATTCTGTGGGGATCTAGGACACCGTGATCCCAGTCAGGCTGATCTCAGGCTGTACTGCCCATAACAGTGTTCTCATTACACAATGTGATCCCATTCTGTACTGTCGTATTATACAGTGATCCCAGTCACAGTGTGATCCCATTCTGTACTGTCCTTTAAAACAGTGATCCCATTACACAGTACGATCCCATTCTGTACTGTTAAATAACACAGTGATCCCAGTCACAGCGCAATACCATTCTGTGCTGCCCCATAATACAGTGATCCCAGTCAGTGTGATCCATTCTGTGCTTCCCCATAACACTGTGATCCCAGTCACGTTCGATCCCATTCTGTGCTGTCCCATAACACAGTGATCCCAGTCAGTGTGATCCCATCCTTTGCTGCCCCATAACAGTGATCCCAGTCACAATGCGATCCCATTCTGTGCTGCCCCATAACAATGTGATCCCAGTCGGTGTGATCCCATCGTGTGCTGTACCATAACACAGTGATCCCAGTCCGTGTGATCCCATTCTGTGCTATCCCATAACACAGTGATCCCAGTCAGTGCGATCCCATACTGTGCTGCCCCATAACACAGTGATCCCAGTCAGTGTGATCCCACTCTGTGCTGCCCCATAACACTGTGATCCCAGTCGGTGTGATCCCATTCTGTGCTGCCCCGTAACACAGTGATCCCAGTCGGTATAATCCCATCGTGTGCTGCCCCATAACACAGTGATCACAGTCGGGGTGATCCCATCCTGTGCTGCCCCATAACACAGTGATCCTAGTCACAATGCAATCCCATTCTGTGCTGCCCCATAACACTGTGATCCCAGTCGGTGTGTTCCCAGCGTGTGCTGCACCATATCACTGTGATCCCAGTCGGTGTGATCCCAGACACAGAGCAATCCCATTCTGTGCTGCCCCATAACACAGTGATCCCAGTCGCAGTTTGATTCCATTCTGTGCTATCCCATAGCACAGTGATCCCAGTCAGTGAGATCCCATACTGTGCTGCCCCATAACACAGTGAACCCAGTCGGGGTGATCCCATCCTGTGCTGCCCCATAACACAGTGATCCCAGTCAGTGATCCCATTCGGTGCTGCCCCATAACACTGTGATCCCAGTCAGTGTGATCCCATTTTGTGCTGAACAATTAAACTGTGATCCCAGTCGGTGTGTTCCCATCCTGTGCTGTTCCATAACATTGTGATCCCATTCAGTGTGATCCCACTCTGTGAGGCCCCATAACACAGTGATACCAGTCAGTATGATCCCGTCCAGGGCTGTCCTATAACATTGTGATCCCAGTCGGTGTGATCACATTCCATGCTGCCCCATAACACTGTGATCCCAGTCAGTGTGATCCTGTTCTCTGCCGCGCTATAACACTGTGATAACAGTCACAATGTGACCCCATTCTGCACTGCCCTATAACAGTGATCTCATTAGTATTGTCCCGTTTTTGGAGCTCTAGGACACCGTGATCCCAGTCAGTCTGATCTCAGTCTGTTCTGCCCCTAACAGTGTTCTCATTACACAACGTGATCCCATTCTGTACTGTCATATTACACAGTGATCCCAGTCACAGTCTGATCCCATTCTGTACTGTCCTATAATAGTGATCCCATTACACAGCACAATCCTCTTCTGTACTGTCCTATAACACTGTGATCCCAGTCACAGTGCGATCCCATTCTTTGCTGCCCCATAACAAAGTGAACCCAGTCAGCGAGATCCTATTCTGTGCTGTCCCATAACACTGTGATCCCAGTCGGTGTGATCCCATCCTGTCCTGCCCCATAACACAGTGATCCCAGTCACAGTGCAATTCCATTCTGTGCTGTCCCACAAGACTGTGATCCCAGTCAGTGCGATCCCATACTGTGCCGCCCCATAACACTGTGATCCCAGTCAGTGTGATCTCATTCTGTGCTGCCCCATAACACAGTGATCCCAGTCACAGTGCGATCCCATTCTGCACTGTCCTATAACAGTGATCCCAGTCACAGTGTGATCCCATCGTGTGCTGCAACATAACACTGTGATCCCAGTCAGTGTGATCCCATCCTGTGCTGCCCCATAACAGTGATCCCAGTCACAGTGCGATCCCATTCTGTGCTGCCTATAACACTATGATGCCAGTCGGAGTGATCCCATTCTGTGCTGCCCCATAACACTGTAATCCCAGTCACAGAGCGATTCCATTCTGTTCTGTCCCATAACACATTGATCCCAGTCAGTGTGATCCCATTCTGTGCTGCCCCGTAACACTGTGATCCCAGTCAGTGTGATCCAATTCTGCACTGCCCCATAACAGTGATTTCATTAGTGTTATCCCATTCTGTGGTGCTCTAGGACACCGTGATCCCAGTCAGTCTGATCTGTCTGTACTGCCCCTAACAGTGTTCTCATTACACAACGTGATCCCATTCTGTACTGTCATATTACACAGTGATCCCAGTCACAATCTGATCCCATTCTGTACTGTCCTATAATAGTGAGCCCATTACACAGCACAATCCCATTCTGTACTGTCCTATAACACTGCGATCCCAGTCACAGTGCGATCCCATTCTTTGCTGCCCCATAACAAAGTGAACCCAGTCAGCGTGATCCTATTCTGTGCAGTCCCATAACACTGTGATCCCAGTCGGTGTGATCCCATCCTGTCCTGCCCCATAACACAGTGATCCCAGTCACAGTGCAATTCCATTCTGTGCTGTCCCACAAGACTGTGATCCCAGTCAGTGCGATCCCATTCTGTGCTGCCCCATAACACTATGATGCCAGTCGGTGTGATCCCCTTCTGTGCTGCCCCATAACACTGTAATCCCAGTCACAGAGTGATTCCATTCTGTTCTGTCCCATAACACTGTGATCCCAGTCAGTGTGATCCCATCCTGTGCTGCCCCATAACAGTGATCCCAGTCACAGTGCAATCCCATTCTGTGCTGCCCTATAACACTATGATGCCAGTCGGTGTGATCCCATTCTGTGCTGCCCCATAACACTGTAATCCCAGTCACAGAGCGATTCCATTCTGTTCTGTCCCATAACACATTGATCCCAGTCAGTGCGATCCCATTCTGTGCTGCCCCGTAACACTGTGATCACAGTCAGTGTGATCCAATTCTGCACTGCCCTATAACAGCGATCTCATTAGTGTTATCCCATTCTGTGGGGCTCTAGGACATCGTGATCCCAGTCAGTCTGATCTCATTCTGTACTGCCCCTAACAGTGTTCTCATTACACAATGTGATCCCATTCTGTACTGTCGTATTACAGAGTGATTCCAGTCACAATGTGATCCCATTCTGTACTGTCCTATAAAACAGTGATCCCATTACACAGTACAATCCCATTCTGTACTGTACTATAACACTGTGATCTCAGTCACAGTGCGATCCCATTCTGTGCTGCCCCATAACCCTGTGATCCCAGCCGGTGTGATCCCATTCCGTACTGCACCATAACACTGTGATCCCAGTCAGTGTGATCCTGTTCTGTGCTGCGCCATAATACAGTGATCACAGTCACAATGTGATCCCATTCTGCACTACCCTTTAATTGTGATCTCATTAGTGTTATCCCATTCTGTGGTGCTCTAGGACACCGTGATCCCAGTCAGTCTGATCTTAGTCTGTACTGCCCATGATAGTGTTCTCATTACACAATGTGATCCCATTCTGTACTGTCGTATTACACAGTGATCCCAGTCACAGTGCAATCCCATTCTGTACTGTCCTTTAAAACAGTGATCCCATTACACAGTACGATCCCATTCTGTACTGTTCTATAACACCGTGATCCCAGTCACAGCGCAATCCCATTCTGTGCTGTCCCATAACACCGAGCCCAGTCACAGTGTGATCCCATCCTGTGCTGCCCCATAACACAGTGAACACAATCAGTGTGATCCCATCCTGTGCTGCCCCATAACAGTGATCCCAGTCACAGTGCGATCCCATTCTGCACTGTCCTATAAGTGATCCCAGTCAGTGTGATCCTAATCTGCACTGCCCTATCATACAGTGAACCTATTACAGTGTGATCACATTCTGTACTGCCCCCTAACACAGTCATCCCAGTATCAGCATGATCCCATTTTCTACCCCTTATTACAGTGACCCCATTACACAGTATGATCTCATTCTGTACTGCCCTATAACAGTGAATCCAGTCACAACGTGATCTCATCATATACTCCCCTGTTAACACAGCGATCCCAAGAACTTTGTGTTCCCATTTTATACTGCCCCATAAGACAGGAATGACTTTACAGGGGAGATGGGGAGGGGGAGGGGCTGCGGGATTTGCAGAGGCCGGTTCCGGTGGAAGTGGGCCGCAGACGGAAGTGAGTGCCGCGTGGCGTTACTATGGTGATGGAGTGATCTCAGCGCCTGGGCAGCGGCATGAACCGGAGCAAGGTCAGGGGGCTGGGCTGACCCCTTCTCACACCCCCCCCCCGCCCCACCGCATTCCCCACCCACCCCTCACCCCCCCACCGCATTCCCCACCTCTCACCCCCCACACCGCACTCCTCCACCCCCCTACCACCGCACTCCCCCACCCCTCACCCCACTACCCCACCCCTCACCCCATTCCCCACCCACCCCTCACCCCCCCACCGCATTCCCCACCTCTCAACCCCCCCACCGCTCTCCTCCACCCCACCCACCGCACTCCCCCACCCCTCACCCCCCCACCCCACCCCCCCACCTCTCACCCCCCCCCGCCGCACTCCCCCACTGCTCACCCCCCCACCGCTCACCCCCCCCACCCCACTCCCCCACCCCTCACACCCCCCCACCGCACTCCCCCACCCCTCACCACCCCCATCGCACTCCCCCACCCCCCACTCCCCTACCCCTCACTCCCCCACCGCACTCCCCCACTTCTCACCCCCCTCACCACACTCCCCCGCCTCTGACCCCCCCATCGCAATCCCCCGCCTCTCACACCCACCACCGCACTCCCCCACCCCTCATCCCCCACCGCACTCCCCCGCCTCTCCCCCCCCACCACCGCACTCCCCCACCCCTCATCCCCCACCGCACTCCCCCGCCTCTCCCCACCCACCACCGCACTCCCCCACCCCTCATCCCCCACCGCACTCCCCCGCCTCTCCCCCCCCCACCGCAGTCCCCGACCCCTCACCCCCCCACCGCAGTCCCTGTCCCCTCACCCCCCCACCGCAGTCCCCGACCCCTCACCCCCCCACCGCACTCCCCAGCCTCTCACCACCCCCACCGCACTCCCCCACCTCTCACCACCCCCACCGCACTCCCTCACCCCCCACCGCACTCCCCCCACTTCTCTCCCCCCCACCACACTCCCCCGCCCCTCACCCCCCCCACCGCACTCCCCCGCCTCTCACACCCACCACCGCACTCCGCCACCACCGCACTCCGCCACCACCGCACTCCGCCACCACCGCACTCCGCCACCACCGCACTCCGCCACCACCGCACTCCGCCACCACCGCACTCCCCCGCCACTCACCCCCTACCACCGCACTCCCCCGCCACTCACCCCCTACCACCGCACTTCCCCACCCCTCAACCCCCACCACACTTCCCCACCCCTCAACCCCCACCTCTCTCACCCGCCCCACCGCACTCCCCCGCCTCTCACCCGCCCCACCGCACTCCCCCGCCTCTCACCCGCCCCACCGCACTCCCCCGCCTCTCACCCGCCCCACCGCACTCCCCCGCCTCTCACCCGCCCCACCGCACTCCCCCGCCTCTCACCCGCCCCACCGCACTCCCCCGCCTCTCACCCGCCCCACCGCACTCCCCCGCCTCTCACCCGCCCCACCGCACTCCCCCGCCTCTCACCCGCCCCACCGCACTCCCCCGCCTCTCACCCGCCCCACCGCACTCCCCCGCCTCTCACCCGCCCCACCGCACTCCCCCGCCTCTCACCCCGCCCCACCGCACTCCCCCGCCTCTCACCCGCCCCACCGCACTCCCCCGCCTCTCACCCGCCCCACCGCACTCCCCACCCACCCCTCACCCCCCCACCGCATTCCCCGCCTCTCACACCCACCACCGCACTCCGCCACCACCGCACTCCGCCACCACCGCACTCCGCCACCACCGCACTCCGCCACCACCGCACTCCGCCACCACCGCACTCCCCCACCACCGCACTCCCCCACCACCGCACTCCCCCACCACCGCACTCCCCCACCACCGCACTCCCCCACCACCGCACTCCCCCACCTCTCCCCCCCCCACCACACTCCCTCACCCCCCCACCGCACTCCCTCTCCCACCCCCCACCGCACTCCCCCGCCTCTCCCACCCCCCACCGCACTCCCCCGCCTCTCCCACACCCGCACCGCACTCCCCCGCCTCTCCCACCCCCTCCACCGCACTCCCCCACCCCTCACCCCCCCACCGCACTCCCCCACTTCTCACCCCCCCCACCGCACTCCGCAACGTCTCACCCCCCCTCACCGAACTCCCCCACTGCACTCCCCCGCCTCTCCCCCCCCACCACCGCACTCCCCCACTTCTCACCCCCCACCGCACTCCCCCACCTCTCCCAACCCCACCGCACTCCCCCCGCCTCTCACTCCCCCACCGCACTCCCCCACCTCTCACCCCCCCCCACCGCACTCACCCACCTCTCTCCCCTACCGCACTCCCCCACCATTCCCACCGCCCCACCGCACTGCCCCATGCCTCACCCACCCCACCGCACTCCCTCACCCCTCACCCCCACCACCGCACTCCCCCACCTCTGGCCCACCCCACCACCGCAATCCCCCACCCCTCACCCACCCCACCGCACTCCCCCAACCTTCACCCCCCCACCGCATTCCCACACCTCTCCCCCACCCCCCACCACTCTTCCCCACCTCTCACCCCCCACCGCTCTACCCCACCTCTCATTCCCCCACCGCACTCCCCCTCTCATTCCCCCACCGCAGTCCCCCACCCATCACCACCCCCATCGCACTCCCCCACCCCCCACCCCCCTACCCCTCACTCCCCCACCGCACTCCCCCACTTCTCACGCCCCTCACCACACTCCCCCGCCTCTGACCCCCCCATCGCAATCCCCCGCCTCTCCCCCCCACCACCGCACTCCCCCACCCCTCATCCCCCACTGCACTCCCCCGCCTCTCCCCCCCCCCCCCACCGCAGTCCCCGACCCCTCACACCCCCACCGCAGTCCCCGACACCTCACCCCACCACCGCACTCCCCCACTTCTCACCCCCACACCGCACTCCCCAACCCCTCTCACCCCCCCACCGCACTCCCCAGCCTCTCACCACCCCCACCGCACTCCCCCACCTCTCACCACCCCCACCGCACTCCCTCACCCGCCACCGCATTCCCCCGCCTCTCACCCGCCCCACCGCACTCCCCCGCCTCTCACCCGCCCCACCGCACTCACCCGCCCCACCGCACTCCCCCGCCTCTCACCCGCCCCACTGCACTCCCCCGCCTCTCACCCGCCCCACCGCACTCCCCCGCCTCTCACCCGCCCCACCGCACTCCCCCGCCTCTCACCCGCCCCACCGCACTCCCCCGCCTCTCACCCGCCCCACCGCACTCCCCCGCCTCTCACCCGCCCCACCGCACTCCCCCGCCTCTCACCCGCCCCACCGCACTCCCCCGCCTCTCACCCCGCCCCACCGCACTCCCCCGCCTCTCACCCGCCCCACCGCACTCCCCCGCCTCTCACCCGCCCCACCGCACTCCCCCGCCTCTCACCCGCCCCACCGCACTCCCCCGCCTCTCACCCGCCCCACCGCACTCCCCCGCCTCTCACCCGCCCCACCGCACTCCCCCGCCTCTCACCCGCCCCACCGCACTCCCCCGCCTCTCACCCGCCCCACCGCACTCCCCCGCCTCTCACCCGCCCCACCGCACTCCCCCGCCTCTCACCCGCCCCACCGCACTCCCCCGCCTCTCACCCGCCCCACCGCACTCCCCCGCCTCTCACCCGCCCCACCGCACTCCCCCGCCTCTCACCCGCCCCACCGCACTCCCCCGCCTCTCACCCGCCCCACCGCACTCCCCCGCCTCTCACCCGCCCCACCGCACTCCCCCGCCTCTCACCCGCCCCACCGCACTCCCCCGCCTCTCACCCGCCCCACCGCACTCCCCCGCCTCTCACCCGCCCCACCGCAGTCCCCCACCCCTCAGCCCCCCTCACCGCACTCCCCCACCCCTCACCCCCACCGCACTCCCCCACCTCTCCCCCCCCACCGCACTCCCCCACCTCTCCCCCCCCACCGCACTCCCCCCTCTCATCCACCCCACCATCACACTCCCCCACGCCTAACCTCCCCCACCGCACTACCCCACCTCTCCCCCCCCACTGCACTCCCCCCTCTCATCCCCCCACTGCACTCCCCCCTCTCATCCCCCCCACCGCACTCCCCCACCCCTCACCGCCCCCACTGCAATCCCCACCCCCCCACCGCACTCCCTCACTTCACCTCCCCACCATCACACTCCTCCACACCTCACCCCCCCCCCACTGCACTCCCCCACCTCTCACCTGCCCCACCGCACACCCCCGCCTCTCCCACCCCCCACCGCACTCCCCCGCCTCTCACCCCCCCACCGCACTCCACCGCCTCTCACCCCCCCACCGCACTCCCCCGCCTCTCACCCCCCCCACCGCACTCCCCCCCCCTCTCTCCCGCCCCAGCGCACTCCCCCACTCCTCACGCCCCCACCACACTTCCCCCCTCTCATCCCCCCCACTGCACTCTCCCCTCTCTTCCCCCCCACCGCACTCCCCCCTCTCTTCCCCCCCACCGCACTCCCCCTCTCTTCCCCCCCACCGCACTCCCCCTCTCTTCCCCCCCACCGCACTCCCCCCTCTCATCCCCCCCACCTCACTCCCCCCTCATCCCCCCCCACCGCACTCCCCCCTCTCATCCCCCCAACGCACCCCCCCCTCATCCCCCCCACCGCACTCCCCCCTCTCATCCCCCCCACAGCACTCCCCCACCCCTCACCGCCCCCACCGCACTCCCCCACCTCTCACCCACACCCCCACCGCACTCCTCCTCAACTCAACCCCCCACCACCGCACTCCCCTGCCTCTCTCCCGCCCCACCACACTCGCCCTCCATTCACCCCCCCACCGCACTCACCCATCTCTCACCCCCACCGCACTCCCCCACGCCTCACCCCTCCCCACCGCACTCCCCCACGCCTCACCCCTCCCCACCGCACTCCCCCACCCCTCACCCCTCTCCTCCGCACTCCCCCACCCCTCACCCCTCCCCGCCGCACTCCCCCACCCCTCACCCCCACCCACCGCACTCCCCCACCGCTCCGCCCCACGGCACTCCCCCACGCCTCACCCCCCCCCACTGCAGTCCCCCACCCCTCACCCCCCCCTCCGCACTCCCCCACCTCTCACCACCCCACCGCACTTCCCACCTCTCACACGCCCCACCGCACTCCCCCGCCTCTCACCCCACGCCACCGCACTCCCCCGCCCCACCGCACTTCCCCGCCCCTCACCCCCCCCACCGCTCTCACCTGCCCCACCGCACTCCCCCGCCCCTCACCCCCACCGCACTCCCCCACCATTCACCCCCCCTACCGCAATCACCCACGTCTCACCCCCACCGCCCTCCACCACGCCACACGCCCCCACCGCACTCCCCCACCCCTCAACCCTCCCCACCGCACTCCCCCACCCCTCACCCCCCCACCGCACTCCTCCCTCTCATCCCCCCCACCACACTCCCCCAATCCTCACCCCCCCCACCGCACTCCCCCACCCCTCTCCTCCCCACCACCGCACTCCCCCACCCCTCACCCCCCCACCGCACTCCCCCCCCCATCCCCCCCACCGCACTCACCCCTCTCATCCCCCGCACCGCACTCCCCCACCCCTCACCGCCCCCACCGCAATCCCCCACCTCTCACCACCCCACCACACTCCCCCGCCTCTCCCCCTCCCCACCGCACTCCCCTGCCTCTCACCACCCCCCCACCGCACTCCCCTGCCTCTCACACCCCTCCACCGCACTCCCCCACCCCTCACACCCCCACCGCACTCCCCCAGTGCTCACCCCAACCCACCGCACTCCCCCACTTTTTCCCCCCGCAACGCTCTCCCCCATGCCTCTCACACCCCCACCGCACTCCCCCACTGCTCACCCCCCCACCACACTGCCCCACCCCTCACCCCACCCCAACGCACTCCCCCACCCCTCACCCCTCCGCACCGCGCTCCCCCACCCCTCACTCCCCCCTCCGCACTCCTCCACCGCTCACCCCCCCACCGCACTCCCCCACACTCCCCCCCCAACGCACTCCCCCACGCCTCTCCCCCCACCACCGCACTCTCCCACCCCTCATCCCCCACCGCACTCCCCCACTTTCCACCCCCCAGCGCACTCCCCCACCTCACCCCCTTCACCGCACTCCCCCGCCTCTCCCCCCCCACCACCGCACTCCCCCACTTCTCACCCGCCCACCGCACTCCCCCACCTCTCTCACCCCCCACCGCACTCCCCTACCTCTCTCACCCCCACCGCACTCCCCCACCTCTCACCCCCCCCACTGCACTTCCCCGCCTCTCACCACCCCCACCGCACTCCCCCACCTCTCACCCCGCCCATCGCACTCCCCCACCTCTCACCCCCCCCCACCGCACTCCCCCACCTCTCACCCCCCCCCACCGCACTCCCCCACGCCTCACACCCACCACCGCACTCCCCCACCCCTCACCCCCCACCGCACTCCCCCCACTTCTCTCCCCCCCACCACACTCCCCCACCACCGCACTCCCCCAGCCCCGCACTCCCCCAGCCCCGCACTCCCCCAGCCCCCGCACTCCCCCAGCCCCCGCACTTCCCCCAGCCCCCGCACTCCCCCCAGCCCCCGCAGTCCCCCAGCCCCCGCAGTCCCCCAGCCCCCCGCAGTCCCCCAGCCCCCGCAGTCCCCCAGCCCCCGCAGTCCCCCAGCCCCCGCAGTCCCCCAGCCCCCGCAGTCCCCCAGCCCCCGCAGTCCCCCAGCCCCCGCAGTCCCCCAGTCCCCCAGCCCCCGCAGTCCCCCAGCCCCCGCAGTCCCCCAGCCCCCGCAGTCCCCCAGCCCCCGCAGTCCCCCAGCCCCCGCAGTCCCCCAGCCCCCGCAGTCCCCCAGCCCCCGCAGTCCCCCAGCCCCCGCAGTCCCCCAGCCCCCGCAGTCCCCCAGCCCCCGCAGTCCCCCAGCCCCCGCAGTCCCCCAGCCCCCGCAGTCCCCCAGCCCCCGCACTCCCCCAGCCCCCGCACTCCCCCAGCCCCCGCACTCCCCCAGCCCCCGCACTCCCCCAGCCCCCGCACTCCCCCAGCCCCCGCACTCCCCCAGCCCCCGCACTCCCCCGCCCCTCACCCCCCCACCGCACTCCCCCCGCCCCTCACCCCCTACCACCGCACTCCCCCATCCCTCAACCCCCACCGCACTCCCCTACCCCTCAACCCCCACCTCTCTTACCACCCCACCGCACTCCCCTACCCCTCAACCCCCACCTCTCTCACCACCCCACCGCACTCCCCCGCCTCTCACCCGCCCCACCGCACTCCCCCGCCTCTCACCCGCCCCACCGCACTCCCCCGCCTCTCACCCGCCCCACCGCACTCCCCCGCCTCTCACCCGCCCCACCGCACTCCCCCGCCTCTCACCCGCCCCACCGCACTCCCCCGCCTCTCACCCGCCCCACCGCACTCCCCCGCCTCTCACCCGCCCCACCGCACTCCCCCGCCTCTCACCCGCCCCACCGCACTCCCCCGCCTCTCACCCGCCCCACCGCACTCCCCTGCCTCTCACCCGCCCCACGGCACTCCCCCGCCTCTCCACCGCCCCACCGCACTCCCCCGCCTCTGACCCCCCCATCGCAATCCCCCGCCTCTCCCCCCCACCACCGCACTCCCCCACCCCTCATCCCCACTGCACTCTCCTCCCGCCTCTCCCCCCCCCCCCCCACCGCAGTCCCCGACCCCTCACACCCCCACCGCAGTCCCCGACCCCTCACCCCACCACCGCACTCCCCCACTTCTCACCCCCACACCGCATTCCCCAACCCCTCTCACCCCCCCACCGCACTCCCCCCGCCTCTCACCCGCCCCACCGCACTCCCCCACCTCTCACCCGCCCCACCGCACTCCCCCGCCTCTCACCCGCCCCACCGCACTCCCCCGCCTCTCACCCGCCCCACCGCACTCCCCCGCCTCTCACCCGCCCCACGGCACTCCCCCGCCTCTCCACCGCCCCACCGCACTCCCCCGCCTCTGACCCCCCCATCGCAATCCCCCGCCTCTCCCCCCCACCACCGCACTCCCCCACCCCTCATCCCCCACTGCACTCTCCCGCCTCTCCCCCCCCCCCCCACCGCAGTCCCCGACCCCTCACACCCCCACCGCAGTCCCCGACCCCTCACCCCACCACCGCACTCCCCCACTTCTCACCCCCACACCGCATTCCCCAACCCCTCTCACCCCCCCCACCGCACTCCCCAGCCTCTCACCACCCCCCCCACCGCACTCCCCTGCCTCTCACACCCCTCCACCGCACTCCCCCACCCCTCACACCCCCACCGCACTCCCCCAGTGCTCACCCCAACCCACCGCACTCCCCCACTTTTTCCCCCCGCAACGCTCTCCCCCATGCCTCTCACACCCCCACCGCACTCCCCCACTGCTCACCCCCCCACCACACTGCCCCACCCCTCACCCCACCCCAACGCACTCCCCCACCCCTCACCCCTCCGCACCGCGCTCCCCCACCCCTCACTCCCCCCTCCGCACTCCTCCACCGCTCACCCCCCCACCGCACTCCCCCACACTCCCCCCCAACGCACTCCCCCACGCCTCTCCCCCCACCACCGCACTCTCCCACCCCTCATCCCCCACCGCACTCCCCCACTTTCCACCCCCCAGCGCACTCCCCCACCTCACCCCCTTCACCGCACTCCCCCGCCTCTCCCCCCCCACCACCGCACTCCCCCACTTCTCACCCGCCCACCGCACTCCCCCACCTCTCTCACCCCCCACCGCACTCCCCTACCTCTCTCACCCCCACCGCACTCCCCCACCTCTCACCCCCCCCACTGCACTTCCCCGCCTCTCACCACCCCCACCGCACTCCCCCACCTCTCACCCCGCCCATCGCACTCCCCCACCTCTCACCCCCCCCACCGCACTCCCCCACCTCTCACCCCCCCCACCGCACTCCCCCACGCCTCACACCCACCACCGCACTCCCCCACCCCTCACCCCCCACCGCACTCCCCCCACTTCTCTCCCCCCCACCACACTCCCCCACCACCGCACTCCCCCAGCCCCGCACTCCCCCAGCCCCGCACTCCCCCAGCCCCCGCACTCCCCCAGCCCCCGCACTCCCCCAGCCCCCGCACTCCCCCAGCCCCCGCAGTCCCCCAGCCCCCGCAGTCCCCCAGCCCCCGCAGTCCCCCAGCCCCCGCAGTCCCCCAGCCCCCGCAGTCCCCCAGCCCCCGCAGTCCCCCAGTCCCCCAGCCCCCGCAGTCCCCCAGCCCCCGCAGTCCCCCAGCCCCCGCAGTCCCCCAGCCCCCGCAGTCCCCCCAGCCCCCGCAGTCCCCCAGCCCCCGCAGTCCCCCAGCCCCCGCAGTCCCCCAGCCCCCGCAGTCCCCCAGCCCCCGCAGTCCCCCAGCCCCCGCAGTCCCCCAGCCCCCGCAGTCCCCCAGCCCCCGCACTCCCCCAGCCCCCGCACTCCCCCAGCCCCCGCACTCCCCCGCCCCTCACCCCCCCACCGCACTCCCCCGCCCCTCACCCCCTACCACCGCACTCCCCCATCCCTCAACCCCCACCGCACTCCCCTACCCCTCAACCCCCACCTCTCTTACCACCCCACCGCACTCCCCTACCCCTCAACCCCCACCTCTCTCACCACCCCACCGCACTCCCCCGCCTCTCACCCCGCCCCACCGCACTCCCCCGCCTCTCACCCGCCCCACCGCACTCCCCCGCCTCTCACCCGCCCCACCGCACTCCCCCGCCTCTCACCCGCCCCACCGCACTCCCCCGCCTCTCACCCGCCCCACCGCACTCCCCCGCCTCTCACCCGCCCCACCGCACTCCCCCGCCTCTCACACCGCCCCACCGCACTCCCCCGCCTCTCACCCGCCCCACCGCACTCCCCCGCCTCTCACCCGCCCCACCGCACTCCCCTGCCTCTCACCCGCCCCACGGCACTCCCCCGCCTCTCCACCGCCCCAACGCACGTCCCCCGCCTCTGACCCCCCCATCGCAATCCCCCGCCTCTCCCCCCCACCACCGCACTCCCCCACCCCTCATCCCCCACTGCACTCTCCCGCCTCTCCCCCCCCCCCCCCCACCGCAGTCCCCGACCCCTCACACCCCCACCGCAGTCCCCGACCCCTCACCCCACCACCGCACTCCCCCACTTCTCACCCCCACACCGCATTCCCCAACCCCTCTCACCCCCCCACCGCACTCCCCCGCCTCTCACCCGCCCCACCGCACTCCCCCACCTCTCACCCGCCCCACCGCACTCCCCCGCCTCTCACCCGCCCCACCGCACTCCCCCGCCTCTCACCCCGCCCCACCGCACTCCCCCGCCTCTCACCCGCCCCACGGCACTCCCCCGCCTCTCCACCGCCCCACCGCACTCCCCCGCCTCTGACCCCCCCATCGCAATCCCCCGCCTCTCCCCCCCACCACCGCACTCCCCCACCCCTCATCCCCCACTGCACTCTCCCGCCTCTCCCCCCCCCCCCCACCGCAGTCCCCGACCCCTCACACCCCCACCGCAGTCCCCGACCCCTCACCCCACCACCGCACTCCCCCACTTCTCACCCCCACACCGCATTCCCCAACCCCTCTCACCCCCCCACCGCACTCCCCAGCCTCTCACCACCCCCACCGCACTCCCCAGCCTCTCACCACCCCCACCGCACTCCCCCACCTCTCCCCCCCCACTGCACTCCCCCCTCTCATCCCCCCACTGCACTCCCCCCTCTCATCCCCCCACTGCACTCCCCCCTCTCATCCCCCCCACCGCACTCCCCCACCCCTCACCGCCCCCACTGCAATCCCCACCCCCCCACCGCACTCCCTCACTTCACCTCCCCACCATCACACTCCTCCACACCTCACCCCCCCCCACTGCACTCCCCCACCTCTCACCTCCCTACCGCACTCCCCCGCCTCTCACCTGCCCCACCGCACACCCCCGCCTCTCCCACCCCCCACCGCAGTCCCCCGCCTCTCACCCCCCCACCGCACTCCACCGCCTGTCACCCCCCCCGCCTCTCACCCCCCCCACCGCACTCCCCCCCCCCCTCTCTCCCGCCCCAGCGCACTCCCCCACCCCTCACCGCCCCCACCACACTTCCCCCCTCTCATCCCCCCCACTGCACTCTCCCCTCTCTTCCCCCCCACCGCACTCCCCCTCTCTTCCCCCCCACCGCACTACCCCCTCTCATCCCCCCCACCTCACTCCCCCCTCTCATCCCCCCAACGCACCCCAACTCTCATCCCCCCCACCGCACTCCCCCACCCCTCACCCCCCCACCGCACTCCCCCGCCTCTCACCCCCTACCACCGCACTTCCCCACCCCTCAACCCCCACCGCACTCCCCCACCCCTCAACCCCCACCGCACTCCCCCACCCCTCATCCCCCACCTCTCTCACCACCCCACCGCACTCCCCCGCCCCACCGCACTCCCCCGCCTCTCTCCCGCCCCACCGCACTCCCCTGCCTCTCTTCCCCCCCACCGCACTCCCCCCTCTCATCCCCCCCACCGCACTCCCCCCTCTCATCCCCCCAACGCACCCCAACTCTCATCCCCCCCACCGCACTCCCCCCTCTCATCCCCCCCCACCGCACTCCCCCACGCCTCACCGCCCCCACCGCACTCCCCCACCTCTCACCCACACCCCCACCGCACTCCTCCTCAACTCAACCCCCCACCACTGCACTCCCCTGCCTCTCTCCCGCCCCACCACACTCGCCCTCCATTCACCCCCCCACCGCACTCACCCATCTCTCACCCCCACCGCACTCCCCCACGCCTCACCCCTCCCCACCGCACTCCCCCACGCCTCACCCCTCCCCACCACACTCCCTCACCCCTCCCCTCCGCACTCCCCCACCCCTCACCCCTCCCCGCCACACTCCCCCACGCCTCACCCCTCCCCACCGCACTCCCCCACGCCTCACCCCTCCCCACCACACTCCCTCACCCCTCCCCTCCGCACTCCCCCACCCCTCACCCCTCCCCGCCACACTCCCCCACCCCTCACCCCCACCCACCGCACTCCCCCACCTCTCCGCCCCACGGCACTCCCCCACGCCTCACCCTCCCCCCCACTGCAGTCCCCCACCCCTCACCCCCCCCCCCGCACTCCCCCACCTCTCACCCCACGCCACCGCACTCCCACGCCCCTCACCCCCCCACCGCACTCCCCCACTTCTCACCCCCCCACCGCACTCCCCCACCTCTCTCACCCCCCACCGCACTCCCCCACCTCTCCCCCCCCCCCACTGCACTTCACCGCCTCTCACCCCGCCCATCGCACTCCCCCATCCCTCACCCCCCACCCCCCACCGCACTCCCCCCACTTCTCTCCCCCCCACCACACTCCCCCGCCCCTCAACCCCCCACCGCACTCCCCCGCCTCTCACACCCACCACCGCACTCCCCCACCACCGCACTCCCCCACCACCGCACTCCCCCACCACCGCACTCCCCCACCACCGCACTCCCCCACCACCGCACTCCCCCACCACCGCACTCCCCCACCACCGCACTCCCCCACCACCGCACTCCCCCACCACCGCACTCCCCCACCACCGCACTCCCCCACCACCGCACTCCCCCACCACCGCACTCCCCCACCACCGCACTCCCCCACCACCGCACTCCCCCACCACCGCACTCCCCCACCACCGCACTCCCCCACCACCGCACTCCCCCACCACCGCACTCCCCCACCACCGCACTCCCCCACCACCGCACTCCCCCACCACCGCACTCCCCCACCACCGCACTCCCCCACCACCGCACTCCCCCACCACCGCACTCCCCCACCACCGCACTCCCCCACCACCGCACTCCCCCCACCACCGCACTCCCCCACCACCGCACTCCCCCACCACCGCACTCCCCCACCACCGCACTCCCCCACCACCGCACTCCCCCACCACCGCACTCCCCCACCACCGCACTCCCCCACCACCGCACTCCCCCACCACCGCACTCCCCCACCACCGCACTCCCCCACCACCGCACTCCCCCACCACCGCACTCCCCCACCACCGCACTCCCCCACCACCGCACTCCCCCACCACCGCACTCCCCCACCACCGCACTCCCCCACCACCGCACTCCCCCACCACCGCACTCCCCCACCACCGCACTCCCCCACCACCGCACTCCCCCACCACCGCACTCCCCCACCACCGCACTCCCCCACCACCGCACTCCCCCACCACCGCACTCCCCCACCACCGCACTCCCCCACCACCGCACTCCCCCACCACCGCACTCCCCCACCACCGCACTCCCCCACCACCGCACTCCCCCACCACCGCACTCCCCCACCACCGCACTCCCCCACCACCGCACTCCCCCACCACCGCACTCCCCCACCACCGCACTCCCCCACCACCGCACTCCCCCACCACCGCACTCCCCCACCACCGCACTCCCCCACCACCGCACTCCCCCACCACCGCACTCCCCCACCACCGCACTCCCCCACCACCGCACTCCCCCACCACCGCACTCCCCCACCACCGCACTCCCCCACCACCGCACTCCCCCACCACCGCACTCCCCCACCACCGCACTCCCCCACCACCGCACTCCCCCACCACCGCACTCCCCCACCACCGCACTCCCCCACCACCGCACTCCCCCACCACCGCACTCCTCCACTCCTCACCCCCCCCCACCTCTCCGCCCCACTGCAGTCCCCCACCCCTCACCCCACCCTCCGCACTCCCCCACCTCTCACCACCCCACCGCACTTCCCACCTCTCACACGCCCCACCGCACTCCCCCGCCTCTCACCCCCCGCCACCGCACTCCCCCGCCTCTCTCACCCCCCACCGCACTCCCCCGCCTCTCTCACCCCCCACCGCACTCCCCCGCCCCTCACCCCCCCACCGCACTCCCCCGCCCCTCACCCCCCACCGCACTCCCCCCGCCCCTCACCCCCCCATCGCACTCCCCCGCCCCTCACCCCCCCATCGCACTCCCGCGCCCCTCACCCCCCAATCGCACTCCCCCGACCCTCACCGCCCCACCGCATCCCCCGCCCCTCACCCCCCCACCGCACTCACCCGCCCGTCACACCCCCACCGCTCTCACCCGCCCCACCGCACTCCCCCGCCCCTCACCCCCCCACCATCACACTCGTCCACACCTCCCCCCCCCACCGCACTCCCCCACCTCTCTTCCCCACCGCACTCCCCCACCATTCACCCCCCCTACCGCAATCACCCACCTCTCACCCCCACCGCCCTCCCCCATGCCGCACGCCCCCACCGCACTCCCCCACCCCTCAACCCTCCCCACCGCACTCCCCCAATCCTCAGCCCCCCCACCGCACACCCCCACCCCTCTCCCCCCCACCACCGCACTCCCCCACCCCTCACCCCCCCACCGCACTCCCCCCCCTCTCATCCCCCCCACCGCACTCACCCCTCTCATCCCCTCCACCGCACTCCCCCACCCCTCTCCCCCCCACCACCGCACTCCCCCACCCCTCACCCCCCCACTGCACTCCCCCACCACTCACCACCCCACCGCACTCCCCCCCCTCTCATCCCCCCCACCGCACTCACCCCTCTCATCCCCCCCACCGCACTCCACCACCCCTCACCGCCCCCACCGCACTCCCCCACCTCTCACCACCCCACCGCACTCCCCTGCCTCTCACCCCCCCCCACCGCACTCCCCTGCCTCTCACACCCCTCCACCGCACTCCCCCACCCCTCACACCCCCACCGCACTCCCCCAGTGCTCACCCCAACCCACCGCACTCCCCCACTTTTTCCCCCCGCAGCGCTCTCCCCCATGTCTCTCACCCCCCCACCGCACTCCCCCACCCCTCACCCCTCCGCACCGCACTCCCCCACCCCTCACTCCCCCCACCGCACTCCTCCACCGCTCACCCCCCCCACCGCACTCCCCCACATTCCCCCCCAACGCACTCCCCCACGCCTCTCCCCCCACCACCGCACTCTCCCACCCCTGATCCCCCACCGCACTCCCCCACTTTCCACCCCCCAGCGCACTCCCCCACCTCACCCCCTTCACCGCACTTCCCCGCCTCTCCCCCCCCACCACCGCACTCCCCCACTTCTCACCCGCCCCACCGGACTCCCCCGCCTCTCACCCGCCCCACCGGACTCCCCCGCCTCTCACCCGCCCCACCGCACTCCCCCGCCTCTCACCCGCCCCACCGGACTCCCCCGCCTCTCACCCGCCCCACCTCACTCCCCCGCCTCTCACCCGCCCCACCGCACTCCCCCGCCTCTCACCCGCCCCACCGCACTCCCCCACTCCTCACGCCCCCACCACACTTCCCCCCTCTCATCCCCCTCACCGCACTCCCCCCTCTCTTCCCCCCCACCGCACTCCCACCTCTCTTCATCCCCGTTGCACTCCCTCCTCTCTTCCCCCCCACCGCACTCCCCCCTCTCTTCCCCCCCACCGCACTCCCCCCTCTCATCCCCCCCACCGCACTCCCCCCTCTCATCCCCCCCACCGCACTCCCCCCTCTCATCCCCCCACCGCACTCCCCCCTCTCATCCCCCCACCGCACTCCCCCCTCTCATCCCCCCACCGCACTCCCTCCTCTCATCCCCCCGCAACGCACTCCCCCCTCTCATCCCCCCCACCGCACTTCCCCACCCCTCACCGCCCCCACCGCACTCCCCCACCTCTCACCCACACCCCCACCGCACTCCTGCTCAACTCAACCCCCCACCACCGCACCCCCGTGCCTCTCTCCCGCCCCACCACACTCGCCCTCCATTCACCCCCCCCACCGCACTCACCCATCTCTCACCCCCACCGCACTCCCCCACGCCTCACCCCTCCCCACCGCACTCCCCCACCCCTCAACCCTCCCCACCGCACACCCCCACCCCTCACCCCCCCACCGCACTCCTCCCTCTCATCCCCCCCACCGCACTCCCCCAATCCTCAGCCCCCCCACCGCACACCCCCACCCCTCTCCCCCCCACCACCGCACTCCCCCACCCCTCATCCCCCCACCGCACTCCCCCCCCCTCATCCCCCCCACCGCACTCACCCCTCTCATCCCCCCCACCGCACTCCCACACCCCTCTCCCCCCCACCACCGCACTCCCCCACCCCTCACCGCCCCCACCGCAATCCCCCACCTCTCACCACCCCACCACACTCCCCCGCCTCTCCCCCCCCCCCCACCGCACTCCCCCTGCCTCTCACCCCCCTCCACCGCACTCCCCTGCCTCTCACACCCCTCCACCGCACTCCCCCACCCCTCACACCCCCACCGCACTCCCCCAGTGCTCACCCCAACGCACCGCACTCCCCCACTTTTTCCCCCCGCAGCGCTCTCCCCCCATGTCTCACACCCCCACCGCACTCCCCCACTGCTCACCCCCCCACCGCACTACCCCACCCCTCACCCCTCCCCACCGCACTCCCCCACCCCTCACCCCTCCGCACCGCACTCCCCCACCCCTCACTCCCCCCACCGCACTCCTCCACCGCTCACACCCCCCACCGCACTCCCCCACGCCTCTCCACCCACCACCGCACTCTCCCACCCCTCATCCCCCACCGCACTCCCCCACTTTCCACCCCCCAGCGCACTCCCCCACCTCACCCCCTTCACCGCACTCCCCCGCCTCTCACCCCCTACCACCGCACTTCCCCACCCCTCAACCCCCACTGCACTCCCCCACCCCTCACCCGCCCCACCGCACTCCCCCGCCTCTCACCCGCCCCACCGGACTCCCCCGCCTCTCACCCGCCCCACCTCACTCCCCCGCCTCTCACCCGCCCCACCGCACTCCCCCGCCTCTCACCCGCCCCACCGCACTCCCCCACTCCTCACGCCCCCACCACACTTCCCCCCTCTCATCCCCCCCACCGCACTCCCCCCTCTCTTCCCCCCACCGCACTCCCCCCTCTCTTCATCCCCATTGCACTCCCCCCTCTCTTCCCCCCCACCGCACTCCCCCCTCTCTTCCCCCCCACCGCACTCACCCCTCTCTTCCCCCCCACCGCACTCCCCCCTCTCATCCCCCCCACCGCACTCCCCCCTCTCATCCCCCCCACCGCACTCCCCCCTCTCATCCCCCCACCGCACTCCCCCCTCTCATCCCCCCACCGCACTCCCTCCTCTCATCCCCCCTAACGCACTCCCCCCTCTCATCCCCCCCACCGCACTCCCCCACCCCTCACCGCCCCCACCGCACTCCCCCACCTCTCACCCACACCCCCACCGCACTCCTGCTCAACTCAACCCCCCACCACCGCACTCCCCTGCCTCTCTCCCGCCCCACCACACTCGCCCTCCATTCACCCCCCCACCGCACTCACCCATCTCTCACCCCCCCACCGCACTCACCCCTCTCATCCCCCCCACCGCACTCCCCCACCCCTCTCCCCCCCACCACCGCACTCCCCCACCCCTCACCCCCCCACCGCACTCCCCCACCCCTCACCCCCCCACCGCACTCCCCCCCCTCTCATCCCCCCCACCGCACTCACCCCTCTCATCCCCCCCACCGCACTCCCCCACCCCCAACCGCCCTCACCGCAATCCCCCACCTCTCACCACCCCACCACACTCCCCCGCCTCTCCCCCCCCCCCACCGCACTCCCCTGCCTCTCACCCCCCCCCCCACCGCACTCCCCTGCCTCTCACACCCCTCCACCGCACTCCCCCACCCCTCACACCCCCACCGCACTCCCCCAGTGCTCACCCCAACGCACCGCACTCCCCCACTTTTTCCCCCCACAGCGCTCTCCCCCATGTCTCACACCCCCACCGCACTCCCCCACTGCTCACCCCCCCACCGCACTACCCCACCCCTCACCCCTCCCCACCGCACTCCCCCCACCCCTCACCCCTCCGCACCGCACTCCCCCACCCCTCACTCCCCCCACCGCACTCCTCCACCGCTCACCCCCCCACCGCACTCCCCCACGCCTCTCCCCCCACCACCGCACTCTCCCACCCCTCATCCCCCACCGCACTCCCCCACTTTCCACCCCCCAGCGCACTCCCCCACCTCACCCCCTTCACCGCACTCCCCCGCCTCTCACCCCCTACCACCGCACTTCCCCACCCCTCAACCCCCACTGCACTCCCCCACCCCTCACCCGCCCCACCGCACTCCCCCGCCTCTCACCCGCCCCACCGGACTCCCCCGCCTCTCACCCGCCCCACCTCACTCCCCCGCCTCTCACCCGCCCCACCGCACTCCCCCGCCTCTCACCCGCCCCACCGCACTCCCCCACTCCTCACGCCCCCACCACACTTCCCCCCTCTCATCCCCCCCACCGCACTCCCCCCTCTCTTCCCCTCACCGCACTCCCCCCTCTCTTCATCCCCATTGCACTCCCCCCTCTCTTCCCCCCCACCGCACTCCCCCCTCTCTTCCCCCCCACCGCACTTCCCCCTCTCATCCCCCCCACCGCACTCCCCCCTCTCATCCCCCCACCGCACTCCCCCCTCTCATCCCCCCACCGCACTCCCCCCTCTCATCCCCCCACCGCACTCCCCCCTCTCATCCCCCCACCGCACTCCCCCCTCTCATCCCCCCACCGCACTCCCCCCTCTCATCCCCCCACCGCACTCCCCCCTATCATCCCCCCACCGCACTCCCTCCTCTCATCCCTCCCCAACGCACTCCCCCCTCTCATCCCCCCCACCGCACTCCCCCACCCCTCACCGCCCCCACCGCACTCCCCCACCTCTCACCCACACCCCCACCGCACTCCTGCTCAACTCAACCCCCCACCACCACACTCCCCTGCCTCTCTCCCGCCCCACCACACTCGCCCTCCATTCACGCCCCCACCGCACTCACCCATCTCTCACCCCCACCGCACTCCCCCACGCCTCACCCCTCCCCACCGCACTCCCCCACGCCTCACCCCTCCCCACCGCACTCCCCCACGCCTCACCCCCCCCCCCCACTTCAGTCCCCCACCCCTCACCCCCCCCTCCGCACTCCCCCACCTCTCACCACCCCACCGCACTTCCCACCTCTCACACGCCCCACCGCACTCCCCCGCCTCTCAACCCCTGCCACCGCACTCCCGCGCCCGTCACCCCCCCACCGCACTCCCCCGCCCCTCACCCCCCCACCGCACTCCCCCGCCCCTCACCCCCCTACCGCACTCCCCCGCCCCTCAACCCCCCATCGCACTCCCCCGCCCCTCAACCCCCCATCGCACTCCCCCGCCCCTCACCCCCCCACCGCACTCCCCTGCCCCTCACCCTCCCACCGCACTCCCCTGCCCCTCACCCCCCACCGCACTCCCCCACTTTCCACCCCCCAGCGCACTCCCCCACCTCACCCCCTTCCCCGCACTCCCCCGCCTCTCACCCCCTACCACCGCACTTCCCCACCCCTCAACCCCCACTGCACTCCCCCACCCCTCACCCGCCCCACCGCACTCCCCCGCCTCTCACCCGTCCCACCGGACTCCCCCGCCTCTCACCCGCCCCACCGGACTCCCCCGCCTCTCACCCGCCCCACCGGACTCCCCCGCCTCTCACCCGCCCCACCTCACTCCCCCGCCTCTCACCCGCCCCACCGCACTCCCCCGCCTCTCACCCGCCCCACCGCACTCCCCCACTCCTCACGCCCCCACCACACTTCCACCCTCTCATCCCCCCCACCGCACTCCCCCCTCTCTTCCCCCCCACCGGACTCCCCCCTCTCTTCATCCCCATTGCACTCACCCCTCTCTTCCCCCCCACCGCACTCCCCCCTCTCTTCCCCCCCACCGCACTTCCCCCTCTCATCCCCCCCACTGCACTCCCCACTCTCATCCCCCCCACCGCACTCCCCCCTCTCATCCCCCCACCGCACTCCCCCCTCTCATCCCCCCCAACGCACTCCCCCCTCTCATCCCCCCCACCGCACTCCCCCACCCCTCATCGCCCCCACCGCACTCCCCCACCTCTCACCCACACCCCCACCGCACTCCTGCTCAACTCAACCCCCCACCACCGCACTCCCCTGCCTCTCTCCTGCCCCACCACACTCGCCCTCCATTCACCCCCCCACCGCACTCACCCATCTCTCAACCCCACCGCACTCCCCCACGCCTCACCCCTCCCCACCGCACTCCCCCACGCCTCACCCCTCCCCACCGCACTCCCCCACGCCTCACCCCTCCCCACCGCACTCCCCCACCCCTCACCCCTCCCCTCCGCACTCCCCCAGCCCTCACCCCTCCCCGCCGCACTCCCCCACCCCTCACCCCCACCCACTGCACTCCCCCACCTCTCCGCCCCACAGCACTCCCCCACGCCTCACCCCCCCCCCACTGCAGTCCCCCACCCCTCACCCCCCCCCCGCACTCCCCCACCTCTCACCACCCCACCGCACTTCCCACCTCTCACACGCCCCACCGCACTCCCCCGCCTCTCAACCCCTGCCACCGCACTCCCGCGCCCCTCACCCCCCCACCGCACTCCCCCGCCCCTCACCCCCCCACCGCACTCCCCCGCCCCTCACCCCCCTACCGCACTCCCCCACCCCTCAACCCCCCATCGCACTCCCCCGCCCCTCAACCCCCCATCGCACTCCCCCGCCCCTCACCCCCCCACCGCACTCCCCCGCCCCTCACCCCCCCACCGCACTCCCCTGCCCCTCACCCCCCTACCGCACTTCCCCGCCCCTCAACCCCCCATCGCACTCCCCCGCCCCTCACCCCCCCACCGCACTCCCCCGCCCCTCACCCCCCCACCGCACTCCCCTGCCCCTCACCCCCCTACCGCACTCCCCCTCCCCTCAACCCCCCATCGCACTCCCCCGCCCCTCAACCCCCCATCGCACTCCCCCGCCCCTCACCCCCCCACCGCACTCCCCTGCCCCTCACCCCCCCACCGCACTCCCCTGCCCCTCACCCCCCCACCGCACTCCCCTGCCCCTCACCCCCCCACCGCACTCCCCTGCCCCTCACCCCCCCACCGCACTCCCCTGCCCCTCACCCCCCCACCGCACTCCCCTGCCCCTCACCCCCCCACCGCACTCCCCCGCCCCTCACCCCCCCACCGCACTCACCCGCCCCTCACCCCCCCACTGCTCTCACCCGCCCCACCGCACTCCCCCGCCCCTCACCACCCCACCGCTCTCACCCGCCCCACCGCACTCCCCCGCCCCTTACCCCCCCACCGCTCTCAGCCCCCCCGCCGCACTCCCCCACCTCTCACCCCCACCGCACTCCCCCACCATTTACCCCCCCTACCGCAATCACCCACCTCTCACCCCCACCGCCCTCCCCCACGCCACACGCCCCCCACCGCACTCCCCCACCCCTCAACCCTCCCCACCGCACTCCCCCACCCCTCACCCCCCCACCGCACTCCTCCCTCTCATCCCCCCCACCGCACTCCCCCCCCCCCATCCCACCCACCGCACTCACCCCTCTCATCCCCCGCACCGCACTCCCCCACCCCTCACCGCCCCCACCGCAATCCCCCACCTCTCACCACCCCACCGCACTCCCCTGCCTCTCACCACCCCCCCCACCGCACTCCCCTGCCTCTCACACCCCTCCACCTCACTCCCCCACCCCTCACCCCCCCACCGCACTCCCCCAGTGCTCACCCCCACCCACCGCACTCCCCCACTTTTCCCCCCCGCAACGCTCTCCCCCATGCCTCTCACACCCCCACCGCACTCCCCCACTGCTCACCCCCCCAACGCACTCCCCCACCCCTCACCCCTCCGCACGGCACTCCCCCGCCTCTCACCCGCCCCACCGCACTCCCCCGCCTCTCACCCGCCCCACCGCACTCCCCCGCCTCTCACCCGCCCCACCGCACTCCCCCCGCCTCTCACCCGCCCCACCGCACTCCCCCGCCTCTCACCCGCCCCACCGCACTCCCCCGCCTCTCTCACCCCCCACCGCACTCCCCCACTTCTCACCCCCCCACCGTACTCCCCCACATTTCTCACCCCCCACCGCACTCCCCCACCTCTCACCCCCCCCACTGCACTTCCCCGCCTCTCACCACCCCCATCGCACTCCCCCATCTCTCACCCCCCCCACCGCACTCCCCCACACATCACCCCCCCCACCGCACTCCCCCGCCCCTCACCCACCCACCGCACTCCCCCGCCCCTCACCCCCCCACTGCACTCCCCCGCCCCTCACCCCCCCACTGCACTCCCCCGCCCCTCACCCCCCCACCGCACTCCGCTGCCCCTCACCCCCCCACCGCACTCCCCCGCCCCTCACCCCCCCACTGCACTCCCCCGCCCCTCACCCCCCCACTGCACTCCCCCGCCCCTCACCCCCCCACCGCACTCCGCTGCCCCTCTCCCCCCCACCGCACTCCGCCGCCCCTCTCCCCCCCACCGCACTCCGCCGCCCCTCATACCCACACCGCACTCCGCCGCCCCTCACCCCCGCACCGCACTCCCCCGCCTCTCACCCCCTCCACCGCACTTCCCCACCCCTCACACCCCCACCGCACTCCCCCATTTCTCACCCCACCCCACCGTACTCCCCGACTTTTCCCCCCCACAACGCTCTCCCCCACGCCTCTCACCCCCCCACCGCACTCCCCCACGCCTCACCCTCCCCCCCACTGCAGTCCCCCACCCCTCACCCCTCCCCTCCGCGTTCCCCCACCTCTCACACGCCCCACCGCACTCCCCCGCCTCTCACCTCCCCCCACCGCACTCCCCCGCCTCTCTCACCCCCCACCGCACTCCCCCGTCTCTCTCACCCCCCACCGCACTCCCCCGCCCCTCACCCCCCCCGCCGCACTCCCCCGCCCCTCACCCCCCCGCCGCACTCCCCCGCCCCTCACCCCCCCGCCACACTCCCCCGCCCCTCACCCCCCCACCGCACTCCGCCGCCCCTCACCCCCCCGCCGCACTCCGCCGCCCCTCACTCCCCCACCGCACTCCCCTTCCCCTCACCACCCCACCGCACTCCCCCGCCCCTCACCCCCCCCACCGCACTCCCCTGCCCCTCACCCCCCCCCGGCACTCTCCCGCCCCTCACCCCCCCACCGCTCTCACCCGCCCCACCGCACTCCCCTGGCTCACCCCCCCACCATCACACTCGTCCACACCTCACCCCCCCCCACCGCACTCCCCCACCATTCACCCCCCCCCACCGCAATCACCCACCTCTCACCCCCACCGCACTCCTCCCTCTCATCCCCCCCACCGCACTCCCCCACCCCTCTCTCCCCTACCCCTCTCCCCCCCACCACCGCACTCCCCCACCCCTCACCCCCCCACCGCACTCCCCCCCTCTCATCCCCCCACCGCACTCACCCCTCTCATCCCCCCCACCGCACTCCCCCACCCCTCACCGCCCCCATCGCAATCCCCCACCTCTCACCACCCCACCACACTCCCCCGCCTCTCCCCCCCCCCCACCGCACTCCCCTGCCTCTCACCCCCCCCTCCACCGCACTGCCCCACCCCTCACACCCCCACCGCACTCCCCCAGTGCTCACCCCAACCCAGCGCACTCCCCCACTTTTCCCCCCGCAATGCTCTCCCCCACGCCTCTCACCCCCCCCACCGCACTCCCCCACTGCTCACCCCCCCACCGCACTCCCCCACCCCTCACCACCGCACTCCCCCACCCCTCACCCCTCCGCACCGCACTCCCCCATCCCTCACTCCCCCCACCGCACTCCTCCACCGCTCACCCCCCCCACCGCACTCCCCCACATTCCCCCCCAACGCACTCCCCCACGCCTCTCCCCCCACCACCGCACTCTCCCACCCCTCATCCCCCACCGCACTCCCCCATTTTCCACCCCCCCACCACACTCCCCCACCTCACCCCCTTCACCACACTCCCCCGCCTCTCCCCCCCCCACCACCGCACTCCCCCACTTCTCACCCCCCAACCGCACTCCCCCACCTCTCTCACCCCCCACCGCACTCCCCCACTTCTCACCCCCCCACCGCACTCCCCCACCTCTCTCACCCCCCACCGCACTCCCCCACCTCTCACCCCGCCCATCGCACTCCCCCACCTCTCACCCCCCCCCACCGCACTCCCCCACACATCACCCCCCCCAACCGCACTCCCCCACGCCTCACACCCACCACTGCACTCCCCCACCCCTCACCCCTCCGCACCGCACTCCCCCACCCCTCACCCCCCCACAGCACTCCCCCGCCCCTCACCCGCCCACCGCACTCCCCCGTCCCTCACCCCCCCAACGCACTCCCCCGCCCCTCACGCGCCCACCGCGCTCCCCCGCCCCTCACCCCCCCACCGCACTCCCCCGCCCCTCCCCCCCCACCGCACTCCCCCGCCCCTCACCCCCCCACCGCACTCCGCCGCCCCTCACCCCCCCACCGCACTCCGCCGCCCCTCACCCCCCCCACCGCACTCCGCCGCCCCTCACACCCCCACCGCACTCCCCTTCCCCTCACCCCCCCACCGCACTCCCCCGCCCCTCACCCCCCCACCGCACTCCCCCGCCCCTCACCCCCCCACCGCACTCACCCGCCCCTCACCCCCCCACCGCTCTCACCCGCCCCACCGCACTCCCCCGGCTCACCCCCACACCATCACACTCGTCCACACCTCACCCCCCCCACCGCACTCCCCCACCATTCACCCCCCCCCCACCGCAATCACCCACCTCTCACCCCCACCGCACTCCCGCACGCCGCACGCCCCCACCACACTCCTCCCTCTCATCCCCCCCACCGCACTCCCCCAATCCTCACCCCCCCCCACCGCACTCCCCCACCCCTCTCCCCCCCCACCCCTCTCCCCCCCACCCCTCTCCCCCCCACCCCTCTCCCCCCCACCCCTCTCCCCCCCCACCACTCTCCCCCCCACCACCGCACTCCCCCACCCCTCACCGCCCCCACCGCATTCCCCACCCCCCCACCGCACTCCCTCACCTCACCCCCCACCATCACACTCCTCCACACCTCACACCCCCCCACCGCACTCCTCCACCTCTCACCCCCCCACCGCACTCCCCCACGCCTCACCGCCCCCACCGCACTCCCTCACCCCCCCCACCGCACTCCCCCACCTCTCCCCCCCCACTGCACTCCCCCCTCTCATCCCCCCACTGCACTCCCGCCTCTCATCCCCCCACTGCACTCCCCCCTCTCATCCCCCCCACCGCACTCCCCCACCCCTCACCACCCCCACCGCTTTCCCCACCCCCCCACCGCACTCCCTCACCTCACCCCCCCATCACCACACTCCTCCACACCTCACCCCCCCCCACCGCACTCCCCCACCTCTCAGCCCCCCACCACACTCCCCAACCTCTCACCCCCCCACCGCACTCCCCCACCTCTCCCACCCCCCACCGCACTCCCCCGCATCTCACCCCCCCCACCGCACTCCCCCGCCTCTCACCCCCCCACCGCACTCCCCGCCTCTCACCGCCCCCCCCCCCACCGCACTCCCCTGCCTCTCTCCCGCCCCACCGCACTCCCCCACTCCTCACGCCCCCACCGCACTCCCCCCCTCTCATCCCCCCCACTGCACTCCCCCCTCTCTTCCCCCCCACCGCACTGCCCCCTCTCTTCCCCCCCACCGCACTCCCCCCCCCTCATCCCCCCCACCGCACTCCCCATCTCATCCCCCCCACCGCACTCCCCATCTCATCCCCCCCACCGCACTCCCCCCTCTCATCCCCCCCACCGCATTCCCCCTCTCATCCCCCCCACCGCACTCCCCCCTCTCATCCCCCCCACCGCACTCCCCCACCCCTCACCGCCCCCACCGCACTCCCCCACCTCTCACCCACACCCCACCGCACTCCTCCTCACCTCAACCCCCCACCACCGCACTCCTCCACCTCTCACCCACCCCACCGAACTCCCCTGCCTCTCTCCTGCCCCACCACACTCCCCCTCCATTCACCCCCCCACCGCACTCACCCATATCTCACCCCCACCGCACTCCCCCACGCCTCACCCCTACCCACCGCACTCCCCCACGCCTCACCCCTCCCCACCGCACTCCCCCACCCCTCAACCCTCCCCACCGCACTCCTCCACCCCTCATCCCTCCCCGCCGCACTCCCCCACCCCTCACCCCCACCCACAGCACTTCCCACCTCTCACACGCCCCACCGCACTCCCCCGCCTCTCACCCCCCTCCACCGCACTCCCCTGCCTCTCACCCCCCTCCACCGCACTCCCCCACTTCTCACCCCCCCACCGCATTCCCCCACTTCTCACCCCCCCACCGCACTCCCCCACTTCTCATCCCCCTCACCGCACTCCCCCACCTCTCACCCCCATCGCAATCCCCCGCCTCTCCCCCCCACCACCGCACTCCCCCACCCATCACTCCTCCCCACCGCACTCCCCCACCCCTCACCCCCACCCACCGCACTGCCCCTCGTCTCTCCCCCCCCACCGCACTCCCTCACCCCTCATCCCCCACCGCACTCCCCCACTTTACCCCCCCAGCGCACTCCCCCAACTCAACCCCCCCACCACTGCACTCCCCTACCACTCAGCCCCCACCGCACTCCCCCGCCACCGCACTCCCCCGCCTCCGCACTCCCCCGCCACCGCACTCCCCCGCCACCGCACTCCCCCGCCACCGCACTCCCCCGCCTCCGCACTCCCCCGCCACCGCACTCCCCCGCCACCGCACTCCCCCGCCACCACACTCCCCCGCCACCGCACTCCCCCGCCACCGCAGTCCTCCGCCACCGCATTCCCCCGCCCCCGCACACCCCCGCCCCCGCACTCCCCCACCACCCCACTCCTCCGCCTCTCTCTCCCCCCACCGCACTCCCCCGCCTCTCTCACCCCCCACCGCACTCCCCCGCCCCTCACCCCCCCACCGCACTCACCCGCCGCTCACCCCCCCACCGCTCTCACCCGCCCCACCGCACTCCCCTGCTCCTCACCCCCCCACCGCTCTCACCCGCCCCAACGCACTCCCCCGCCTCACCCCCCCACCATCACACTCCTCCACACCTCACCCCCTCCCCACCGCACGCCCCCGCCCCTCTCCCCCCCATCGCACTCCCCCGCCCCTCTCCCCCCCACCGCACTCGCCCGCCCCTCTCCCCCCCACCGCACTCGCCCGCCCCTCTCCCCGCCACCGCACTCGCCCACCCCTCTCCCCCCCACCGCACTTGCCTGCCCCTCACCCCACCACTGCTCTCACCCACCCCACCGCACTCCCCCGCCCCTCACCCCCCCCACTGCTCTCATCCGCCCCACCGCGCTCCCCCGCCTCACCCCCCCCACCATCACACTCGTCCACACCTCACCCCCCCCACCGCACTCCCCCACCTCTCACCCCCACTGCACTCCACCACCATTCACCCCCCCCACCGCAATCACCCACCTCTCACCCCCACCGCCCTCCCCCACGCCGCACGCCCCCCACCGCACTCCCCCACCCCTCAACCCTCCCCACCGCACTCCCCCACCATTCAGCCCCCCCACCGCAATCACCCACCTCTCACCCCCACCGCCCTCCCCCACGCCGCACGCCCCCCACCGCACTCCCCCACCCCTCAACCCTCCCCACCGCACTCCCCCACCATTCAGCCCCCCCACCGCAATCACCCACCTCTCACCCCCACCGCACTCCCCCACGCCACACGCCCCCACCGCACTCCTCCCTCTCATCCCCCCCACCGCACTCCTCCACCCCTCACCCCCCCACCGCACTCCTCCACCCCTCACCCCCCACCGCATTCCCCCCCTCTCATCCCCCCCACCGCACTCACCCCTCTCATCCCCCCCACCACACTCCCCCACCCCTCACCGCCCCCACCGCAATCCCCCACCTCTCACCACCCCACCACACTCCCCCGCCTCTCACTCCCGCCACCGCACTCCCCTGCCTCTCACACCCCTCCACCGCACTCCCCTGCCTCTCACACCCCTCCACCGCACTCCCCCACCCCTCACACCCCCACCGCACTCCCCCAGTGCTCACCCCAACCCACCGCACTCCCCCACCCCTCACCCCTCCCCAACGCCCTCCCCCACCCCTCACCCCTCAGCACCGCACTCCCCCTCCCCTCACCCCTCCCCACTGCCCTGCCCCACCCCTCACCCCTCCGCACCGCACTCCCCCACTGCTCACCCCCCCACCGCACTCCCCCACTGCTCACCCCCCCACCGCACTCCCCCACTTACTCCCCCAACGCACTGCCTCACGCTTCTTCCCCCCACCGCACTCCCCCACCCCTCATCCCCCACCGCACTCCCCCATTTTCCGCCCCCACCGCACTCCCCCACCTCACACCCCTCACCGCACTCCCCTGCCTCTCACCGCCCCACCGCACTCCCCCGCCTCTCCCCCCCCACCACCGCACTCCCCCACCTCTCCCACCCCCTACCGCTCTCCCCCACCTCTCCCCCCCACCGCGCTCCCCCCTCTCATCCCCCCACCGCACTCCCCCCTCTCAGACCCCCAACGCACTCCACCACCCCTCACCGCCCCCACCGCATTCCCCACCCCCCCACTGCACTCCCTCACCTCACCCCCCACCATCACACTCCTCCACACCTCACACCCCCCCACCGCACTCCCCCACCTCTCACCCCCCCACCGCACTCCCCCACGCCTCACCGCCCCCACCGCACTCCCTCACCCCCCCCACCGCACTACCCCCTCTCATCCCCCCACTGCACTCCCCCCTCTCATCCCCCCCACCGCACTCCCCCACCCCTCACCGCCCCCACCGCATTCCCCACCCCCCCACCGCACTCCCTCACCTCACCCCCCCACCATCACGCTCCTCCACACCTCACCCCCCCCACCGCACTCCCCCACCTCTCACCTCCCTACCGCACTCCCCCGCCTCTCACCTGCCCCAACGCACTCCCCCGCCTCTCCCACCCCCCACCGCACTCCCCCGCATCTCACCCCCCCCACCGCACTCCCCCACCTCTCACCTCCCTACCGCACTCCCCCGCCTCTCACCTGCCCCACCGCACTCCCCCGCCTCTCCCACCCCCCACCGCACTCCCCCGCATCTCACCCCCCCACCGCACTCCCCCGCCTCTCACCGCCCCCCCCCCACCGCACTCCCCTGCCTCTCTCCTGCCCCACCGCACTCCCCCACTCCTCACGCCCCCACCGCACTCCCCCCCTCTCATCCCCCCCACCGCACTCCCCCCTCTCATCCCCCCCACTGCACTCCCCCCTCTCATCCCCCCCACCGCACACCCCCCTCTCATCCCCCCCACCGCATTCCCCCTCTCATCCCCCCCACCGCACTCCCCCCTCTCATCCCCCCCACCGCACTCCCCCACCCCTCACCGCCCCCACCGCACTCCCCCACCTCTCACCCACACCCCACCGCACTCCTCCTCACCTCAACCCCCCACCACCGCACTCCTCCACCTCTCACCCACCCCACCGCACTCCCCTGCCTCTCTCCCGCCCCACCACATTTCCCCTCCATTCACCCCCCCACCGCACTCACCCATATCTCACCCCCACCGCACTCCCCCACGCCTCACCCCTCCCCACCGCACTCCCCCACCCCTCAACCCTCCCACCGCACTCCTCCACCCCTCATCCCTCCCCGCCGCACTCCCCCACCCCTCACCCCCACCCACAGCACTTCCCACCTCTCACACGTCCCACCGCACTCCCCCGCCTCTCACCCCCTCCACCGCACTCCCCTGCCTTTCACCCCCCTCCACCGCACTCCCCCACTTCTCACCCCCCCCACCGCACTCCCCCACCTCTCACCCCCATCACCGCACTCCCCCGCTTCTCATCCCCCTCACCGCACTCCCCCACCTCTCACCCCCATCGCAATCCCCCGCCTCTCCCCCCCACCACCGCACTCCCCCACCCATCACTCCTCCCCACCGCACTCCCCCACCCCTCACCCCCACCCACCGCACTGCCCCTCGTCTCTCCCCCCCCACCGCACTCCCTCACCCCTCATCCCCCACCGCACTCCCCCACTTTACCCCCCCAGCGCACTCCCCCAACTCAACCCCCCCACCACTGCACTCCCCTACCACTCAGCCCCCACCGCACTCCCCCCCGCCACCCGCACTCCCCCGCCTCCGCACTCCCCCGCCACCGCACTCCCCCCGCCACCGCACTCCCCCGCCACCGCACTCCCCCGCCTCCGCACTCCCCCCGCCACCGCACTCCCCCGCCACCGCACTCCCCCGCCACCACACTCCCCCGCCACCGCACTCCCCCGCCACCGCAGTCCTCCGCCACCGCATTCCCCCGCCCCCGCACACCCCCGCCCCCGCACTCCCCCACCACCCCACTCCTCCGCCTCTCTCTCCCCCCACCGCACTCCCCCCGCCTCTCTCACCCCCCACCGCACTCCCCCGCCCCTCACCCCCCCACCGCACTCACTCCGCCGCTCACCCCCCCACCGCTCTCACCCCGCCCCACCGCACTCCCCTGCTCCTCACCCCCCCACCGCTCTCACCCGCCCCAACGCACTCCCCCGCCTCACCCCCCCACCATCACACTCCTCCACACCTCACCCCCTCCCCACCGCACGCCCCCGCCCCTCTCCCCCCCATCGCACTCCCCCCGCCCCTCTCCCCCCCACCGCACTCGCCCGCCCCTCTCCCCCCCACCGCACTCGCCCGCCCCTCTCCCCGCCACCGCACTCGCCCACCCCTCTCCCCCCCACCGCACTTGCCTGCCCCTCACCCCACCACTGCTCTCACCCACCCCACCGCACTCCCCCGCCCCTCACCCCCCCCCACTGCTCTCATCCGCCCCACCGCGCTCCCCCGCCTCACCCCCCCCACCATCACACTCGTCCACACCTCACCCCCCCCCACCGCACTCCCCCACCTCTCACCCCCACTGCACTCCACCACCATTCACCCCCCCCACCGCAATCACCCACCTCTCACCCCCACCGCCCTCCCCCACGCCGCACGCCCCCCACCGCACTCCCCCACCCCTCAACCCTCCCCACCGCACTCCCCCACCATTCAGCCCCCCCACCGCAATCACCCACCTCTCACCCCCACCGCCCTCCCCCACGCCGCACGCCCCCCACCGCACTCCCCCACCCCTCAACCCTCCCCACCGCACTCCCCCACCATTCAGCCCCCCCACCGCAATCACCCACCTCTCACCCCCACCGCACTCCCCCACGCCACACGCCCCCACCGCACTCCTCCCTCTCATCCCCCCCACCGCACTCCTCCACCCCTCACCCCCCCACCGCACTCCTCCACCCCTCACCCCCCACCGCATTCCCCCCCTCTCATCCCCCCACCGCACTCACCCCTCTCATCCCCCCCACCACACTCCCCACCCCTCACCGCCCCCACCGCAATCCCCCACCTCTCACCACCCCACCACACTCCCCCGCCTCTCACTCCCGCCACCGCACTCCCCTGCCTCTCACACCCCTCCACCGCACTCCCCTGCCTCTCACACCCCTCCACCGCACTCCCCCCCCCCGCACACCCCCCACCGCACTCCCCCAGTGCTCACTCCCAACCCACCGCACTCCCCCACCCCTCACCCCTCCCCAACGCCCTCCCCCACCCCTCACCCCTCAGCACCGCACTCCCCCTCCCCTCACCCCTCCCCACTGCCCTGCCCCACCCCTCACCCCTCCGCACCGCACTCCCCCACTGCTCACCCCCCCCACCGCACTCCCCCACTGCTCACTCCCCCCCACCGCACTCCCCCACTTACTCCCCCAACGCACTGCCTCACGCTTCTTCCCCCCACCGCACTCCCCCACCCCTCATCCCCCACCGCACTCCCCCATTTTCCGCCCCCACCGCACTCCCCCACCTCACACCCCTCACCGCACTCCCCTGCCTCTCACCGCCCCACCGCACTCCCCCGCCTCTCCCCCCCCCACCACCGCACTCCCCCACCTCTCCCACCCCCTACCGCTCTCCCCCACCTCTCCCCCCCACCGCGCTCCCCCCTCTCATCCCCCCACCGCACTCCCCCCTCTCAGACCCCCAACGCACTCCACCACCCCTCACCGCCCCCACCGCATTCCCCACCCCCCCACTGCACTCCCTCACCTCACCCCCCACCATCACACTCCTCCACACCTCACACCCCCCCACCGCACTCCCCCACCTCTCACCCCCCACCGCACTCCCCCACGCCTCACCGCCCCCACCGCACTCCCTCACCCCCCCCACCGCACTACCCCCTCTCATCCCCCCACTGCACTCCCCCCTCTCATCCCCCCCACCGCACTCCCCCACCCCTCACCGCCCCCACCGCATTCCCCACCCCCCCACCGCACTCCCTCACCTCACCCCCCCACCATCACGCTCCTCCACACCTCACCCCCCCCACCGCACTCCCCCACCTCTCACCTCCCTACCGCACTCCCCCGCCTCTCACCTGCCCCAACGCACTCCCCCGCCTCTCCCACCCCCCACCGCACTCCCCCGCATCTCACCCCCCCCACCGCACTCCCCCACCTCTCACCTCCCTACCGCACTCCCCCGCCTCTCACCTGCCCCACCGCACTCCCCCGCCTCTCCCACCCCCCACCGCACTCCCCCGCATCTCACCCCCCCACCGCACTCCCCGCCTCTCACCGCCCCCCCCCACCGCACTCCCCTGCCTCTCTCCTGCCCCACCGCACTCCCCCACTCCTCACGCCCCCACCGCACTCCCCCCCTCTCATCCCCCCCACCGCACTCCCCCCTCTCATCCCCCCCACTGCACTCCCCCCTCTCATCCCCCCCACCGCACACCCCCCTCTCATCCCCCCACCGCATTCCCCCTCTCATCCCCCCCACCGCACTCCCCCCTCTCATCCCCCCCACCGCACTCCCCCACCCCTCACCGCCCCCACCGCACTCCCCCACCTCTCACCCACACCCCACCGCACTCCTCCTCACCTCAACCCCCCACCACCGCACTCCTCCACCTCTCACCCACCCCACCGCACTCCCCTGCCTCTCTCCCGCCCCACCACATTTCCCCTCCATTCACCCCCCCACCGCACTCACCCATATCTCACCCCCACCGCACTCCCCCACGCCTCACCCCTCCCCACCGCACTCCCCCACCCCTCAACCCTTCCCAACGCACTCCTCCACCCCTCATCCCTCCCCGCCGCACTCCCCCACCCCTCACCCCCACCCACCGCACTTCCCACCTCTCACACGCCGCACCGCACTCCCCCGCCTCTCACCCCCCTCCACCGCACTCCCCTGCCTCTCACCCCCCTCCACCGCACTCCCCCACTTCTCACCCCCCCACCGCATTCCCCCACTTCTCACCCGCCCACCGCACTCCCCCTCTTCTCATCCCCCTCACCGCACTCCCCCACCTCTCACCCCCATCGCAATCCCCCGCCTCTCCCCCCCACCACCGCACTCCCCCACCCATCACTCCTCCCCACCGCACTCCCCCACCCCTCACCCCCACCCACCGCACTGCCCCTCGTCTCTCCCCCCCCACCGCACTCCCTCACCCCTCATCCCCCACCGCACTCCCCCACTTTACCCCCCCAGCGCACTCCCCCAACTCACCCCCCTCACCACACTCCCCCCCCTCCCCCCCCACCACTGCACTCCCCTACCACTCAGCCCCCACCGCACTCCCCTGCCACCGCACTCCCCCGCCTCCGCACTCCCCCGCCACCGCACTCCCCCGCCACCGCACTCCCCCGCCACCGCACTCCTCCGCCACCGCACTCCCCCGCCACCACACTCCCCCGCCACCGCACTCCCCCGCCACCGCACTCCCCCGCCACCGCATTCCTCCGCCACCGCACTCCTCCGCCCCCGCACGCCCCCGCCCCCGCACGCCCCCGCCCCCGCACGCCCCCGCCCCCGCACGCCCCCGCCCCCGCACTCCCCCACCACCGCACTCCCCCGCCTCTCTCACCCCCCACCGCACTCCCCCGCCTCTCTCACCCCCCACCGCACTCCCCCGCCCCTCTCCCCCCCACCGCACTCCCCCGACCCTCTCCCCCCCACTGCACTCCCCCGCCCCTCACCCCCCCCACCGCACTCACCCGCCGCTCACCCCCCCACCGCACTCTCCCGCCCCTCTCCCCCCCACTGCACTCCCCCGCCCCTCACCCCCCCACCGCTCTCACCCGCCCCACCGCACTCCCCTGCCCCTCACCCCCCCACCGCTCTCACCCGCCCCAACGCACTCCCCCGGCTCACCCCCCCACCATCACACTCCTCCACACCTCACCCCCCCCCACCGCACGCCCCCGCCTCTCTCCGCCCCCATCGCACTCCCCCGCCTCTCTCCCCCCCATCGCACTCCCCCGCCCCTCTCCCCCCCACCGCACTCGCCCACCCCTCTCCCCCCCACCACACTCGCCCACCCCTCTCCCCCCCACCGCACTCGCCCGCTCCTCACCCCAACACTGCTCTCACCCACCCCACCGCACTCCCCCGCCCGTCACCCCCCCCACTGCTCTCACCCGCCCCACTGCTCTCACCCGCCCCACCGCACTCCCCTGCCTCACCCCCCCACCATCACACTCGTCCACACCTCACCCCCCCCACCGCACTCCCCCACCTCTCACCCCCACCGCACTCCACCACCATTCAAACCCCCCACCGCAATCACCCACCTCTCACCCCCACCGCCCTCCCCCACGCCGCACGCCGCCCACTGCACTCCCCCACCCCTCAACCCTCCCCACCGCACTCCCCCACCGCACTCCCCCACCATTCAGCCCCCCCACCGCAATCACCCACCTCTCACCCCCACCGCACTCCCCCACGCCACACGCCCCCACCGCACTCCTCCCTCTCATCCCCCCCACCGCACTCCTCCACCCCTCACCCCCCCACCGCACTCCTCCACCCCTCACCCCCACCGCACTCACCCCCTCTCATTCCCCCCACCGCACTCACCCCTCTCATCCCCCCCACCACACTCCCCCACCCCTCACCGCCCCCACCGCAATCCCCCGCCTCTCACCACCCCACCACACTCCCCTGCCTCTCACCCCCGCCACCGCACTCCCCTGCCTCTCACCACCCCCAACGCACTCCCCTGCCTCTCACACCCCTCCACCGCACTCCCCCACCCCTCACACCCCCACCGCACTCCCCCAGTGCTCACCCCAACCCACCGCACTCCCCCACCCCTCACCCCTCCCCACCCCACTCCCCCACCCCTCACCCCTCCCCACCGCACTCCCCCACCCCTCACCCCTCCGCACCGCACTCCCCCACCCCTCACTCCCCCCACCGCACTCCTCCACCGCTCACCCCCACACCGCACTCCCCCACATTCCCCCCCAACGCACTCCCCCACGCCTCTCCCCCCACCACCGCACTCTCCCACCCCTCATCCCCCACCGCACTCCCCCACTTTCCACCCCCCAGCGCACTCCCCCACCTCACCCCCTTCACCGCACTCCCCCGCCTCTCCCCCCCACCACCGCACTCCCCCACTTCTCAGCCCCCCACCGCACTCCCCCACCTCTCTCACCCCCCACCGCACTCCCCCACTTCTCACCCCCCACCACCGCACTCCCCCACTTCTCACCCCCCCACCGCACTCCCCCGCCTCTCCCCCCCCACCACCGCACTCCCCCACTGCTCACCCCCCCACCGCACTCCCCCACTCTCCCCCCCAACGTACTCCCCAACGCCTCTCCCCCACCCACCACACTCCCCCACCCCTCATCCCCCACCGTACTCCCCCACTTTTTCCCCCCCCACCGCACTCACCCACCTCTCACCCCCACCGCACTCCCCCACCCCTCACCCCTCCCCAACGCACTCCCCACCCCTCACCCCTCCCCACCGCCCTCCCCCACCCCTCACCCCTCAGCACCGCACTCCCCCACCCTTCACCCCTCCCCACCGCACTCCCCCACTGCTCAACCCCCAACGCACTCCCCCACTTACCCCCCCAACGCACGTGCCCATGCTTCTCCCCCCCACCGCACGCCCCCACCCCTCATCCCCCACCGCACTCCCCCACTTTCCACCCTCACCGCACTCCCCCACCTCACCCCCCTCACCGCACTCCCCTGCCTCTCACCGCCCCACCGCACTCCCCCGCCTCTCCCCCCCCCCACACCACCGCACTCCCACACCCCTCACCCCTCCCCACCGCACTCCCCCACCCCTCACCCCTCCCCACCGCACTCCCCCACTGCTCACCCCCCCACCGCACTCCCCCACTCTCCCCCCCCCCACCACCGCACTCCCCCACCTCTCCCCCCCCCCCCACCACCGCACTCCCCCACCTCTCCCACCCCCTACCGATCTCCCCCACTTCTCACCCCCCCACCGCACTCCTCCACCTCTCACCCCCTCACCGCACTCCCCCACCTCTCACCCCGCCCACCGCAGTGCCCCACCTCTCACCCCCCCACCACACTCCCCCGCCTCTCACCCCATCCACTGCACTCCCCTGCCTCTCACCCCCCTCCACCGCACTCCCCCACTTCTCAGCCGCCCACCGCTCTCGCCCACCTGTCAACCCCCTCACCGCACTCCCCCGCCTCTCGCCCCCACCCCCGCGCTCCCCCACCCCTCCCCCCCCACCGCACTCCTCCGCCTCTCACGCTCCCCACCGCACTCCCCCACCCCTCACCCCTCCCCACCGCACTCCCACACCCCTCACCCCTCCCCACCGCACTCCCCCACCCCTCACCCCTCCCCACCGCACTCCCCCACTGCTCACCCCCCCACCGCACTCCCCCACTCTCCCCCCCAACGTACTCCCCAACGCCTCTCCCCCCCCACCACACTCCCCCACCCCTCATCCCCCACCGTACTCCCCCACTTTCCCCCCCCACCGCACTCACCCACCTCTCACCCCCACCGCACTCCCCCACCCCTCACCCCTCCCCAACGCACTCCCCCACCCCTCACCCCTCCCCAACGCACTCCCCCACCCCTCACCCCTCCCCACCGCACTCCCCCACTGCTCGCCCCCCCACCGCACTCCCCCACTTACCCCCCCAACGCACGGCCCCACGCTTCTCCCCCCCACCGCACGCCCCCACCCCTCATCCCCCACCGCACATCCCCACTTTCCACCCTCACCGCACTCCCCCACCTCACCCCCCTCACCGCACTCCCCTGCCTCTCACCGCCCCACCGCACTCCCCCGCCTCTCCCCCCCCCCACCACCGCACTCCCCCACTTCTCACCCCTCCACCACACTCCCCCGCCTCTCACCCCCTCCACTGCACTCCCCTGCCTCTCACCCCCCTCCACCGCACTCCCCCACTTCTCAGCCGCCCACCGCACTCGCCCACCTCTCTCCCGCCTCACCACACTCCCCCGCCTCTCACCCCCCCCGCACCACACTCACCCACCTCACCCCCACCGCACTCACCCACGCCGCACTCCCCCACCCCTTACCCCCCCCATCGCACTCCCCCACCCCTCACCCCCCCTTTCGCACTACCCCACCCCTCACCCCCCCACAGCATTCCCCCACCCCTCGCTCCCCCACCCCTCATCCCCCCACCGTACTCCCCCAGCCCTCACACTCCCCCACCCCTCACTCCCCCACCCCCCCCACCGCCCTCCCCCACCCCTCACCCCTCCACACCACACTCCCCCACACCTCCCCCCCACGGCACTCCCCCACTGCTCACCCCACCCACCGCACTCCCCCACTTCCCCCCCCACCGCACTCCCCTGCCTCTCTCCCACCCCAACACACTCCCCCACCTCTCACCCCCCCCACCGCACTCACCCACCTCTCACCCCCACCCCACTCCCCCACGCCTCACCCCCCCACCGCGCTCCCCACCCCTCACCCCTCCCCAACGCATTCCCCCACCCCTCACCCCTCCCCACTGCACTGCCCCTCCATTCACATCCCCCAACGCACTCACCCACCTCTCACCCCCACCGCACACCCCCACGCCTCACCCCCCCACCGCACTCCCCCACCACTCACCTCTCCCCACCGCACTCCCCGACCCCTCGCCCCCACCCACCTCTCTGCCCCACCGCACTCCCCCACCCCTCACCCCCACCTCTCTGCCCCACCGCACTCCCCCACGCCTCACACCCCAAACCGCAGTCCCCCACCCCTCACCCCTCCCCACCGCACTCCCCCACTGCTCACCCCCCACCGCACTCCCCTGCCTCTCAGCCCCATCCAACGCACTCCCCCGCTTCTCACCCCCCCGTCGGACTCACCCACCCCTCACCGCCCCCACCGCACTCCCCCACCTCTCACCCACCCCCCCCCCCACCGCATTCCCTCACCTCACCCCCCACCACCACACTCCTCCACACCTCACCCCCCCCACCGCACTCCCCCACCTCTCACCCCCCCCACCGCACTCCCCCACCCCTCACCCCTCCCCAACGCATTCCCCCACCCCTCACCCCTCCCCACTGCACTCCCCCTCCATTCACAACCCCCACCGGTCTCCCCCACCTCTCTGCCTCACCGCACTCTCCCACGCCTCACAACCCCCACTGCCGTCCCCGACCCCTCACCCCTCCCCACCGCACTCCCCCCACCCCTCACCCCTCACCACCGCCCTCCCCCACCCCTCACCCCTCCCTACC